>NC_069397.1:18505582-18812978 GCF_027475565.1 Acinonyx jubatus
AGATACGTCCCCATGGTATCCCTCTCCACCTTTCTGAGGTCTTTATTCAAATATTACCTTCTCTGCAAAGCCGTCCTGACCGGTCATTTAAAATCATACCACCCCTTGCCCCTGGCACTCTTCCCGGCTTTCATCGTTGCCCTCAGTGAGGGTGAGCACCCTCACCATTGAACGAACAACCTATTCTACCTACTCACTTACTGCCTTACCATCTCCCAACACCGAAACCTAACTTCTACAAAGCCGGTATTTTTATCCATTTTGTTACCTGTTATTTCCCCCAGTTTAGAATAGTGCCCAGCCCACAGTGGGTGTCCAACCCATTAATTAAATACTTGTTGAAAAAACAAATCTAAAAAGACTCTGACTGTGTGCCAGGCATTGTGCTTTCCATGGCTCATCTCACTTACTAGGGACACCAATCCTATTATAATCCCCATTTTACAGATGAGGAAACTGTTGTTCACACAGGTTAAGCAACTTGCCCAAATATGCACAGCTGGCCAGGAAGGGAGTGGAGCTTGAACCTAGCCCATCGAGTGCCAGAATCTGTCCATGTACCCTCCTGACCTTTTATCCGAATACGGGAGCAGGCCACTGGCCAGCAGAGCTTTCCAGAATAAGACCAAGAATCCACCCTGTGGGGGCGCCTGGCTGGCTCAGTGGTAGAGCATGCAAGTCTTGATCTTGTGGTCATGAGTTCGAGCCCCATATTGGGAGAATTTACTTTAAAAAAAAAAAAAAAAAAAGAATCCAGTCTATGATGAATATAGGGAAGAGAAGGCAGGAGGGGCAAACCCAGGCAGTGGACCCCAGGAACCTCTCCTGCTCCACTTCCTCAGGGGAAGAGCAAGTGTGACTTTTAGAACATAAGCCCAACCTAGTTTGGCAGCCACAGGGTGAAAGAGGCCAGTTATCTGTGACCAGCGGGATTGGGGCTTTGACAAGTAGGGTGTTAAGAAAACAAATCATGCCAGACCAGGAAACTGCTTAAACTAAACAGGGCCGGAGAGGAAGTTTGCTTTACACTGTTAGATGCCCAAGACAAGGTCTGGGCATTTGGGGCCACCTAAGTCTTTTTCTAAGGATGGTCAGGAGTCTCCTCTGGTTTAGGGACCAAAGGTGGGGGAGGGTGTGAATGAACCAGTGCTTAGGGACCAGTTTCCACTAGTCACACGGCCGATCGTAGCCTGCATGGCTGTCCACACACAGGTATCAGGACTAAACGAAATCTGTGGCTTTTGGTTTCTTTTTACTTTTTTTTTTTTTAACTACTTCCTAAAACTCTCAAAATTTTCAAAGATGCAGTTGCAAAACTGGCCCAGTGCTATGTCTCTACTGCTCACCTCTCCTCCTAAACCACCAGACCAACCACACAAAAAAGTTTCCTGTCCCCTGAAGAGGCAAGTTTCCATTTGCTGATGGATTCTTCCTTCCTCGGTTTGGTCCCCTCGGCCAGGGTGCATGAGGGCCAGCAAAGGGAATCTCCCCAGGGACTTTCTTTCTCCTGAAGTTTTGCCACCAACATTTAAAAAACAACTATGTCTCGAAGCCATCCCTACAAGGCCCAAGTGCTACCCGTTATGTCGCCTTTCTAACCAGAGCGCTTTGAAACAGAAGCCAAGTTCTTTCAGACGGAGTCAGGTAAGAGCCTTGGCTCTGAACCCACCTGCCTCCCAACCCCCACTCCCACAGTCAAGGACGCTTCCCTCCCCTTCCCTCCCCTTCCCAAGCCTTCTCCACCGGGAGCCTTCCACCTCTCGCTGTGCCTTTCTTATGCAAATAGCACCTGTAGATCTGGACTCCAAAGCTCCGGTCATCTCATCTTTACAAATTGGAGGCAATCCCATTCAAACGGTATGGAAAAAGGAGAGATTTTCAAACCCTCTTCCACCTAGCATAGCGTTACTTCTTCCAAAATGCTGAACGTAAGTCACCAAAGCCTTTTTCAGACCTCTCTGCTCTAGACAAGACCCAAGGTCAAAGAGATTTCTGAGGGTGCAGAGAAATGAACACAAATGTGGCCTCAGGCAATTCTAGATTTGAACCCCAGCCCTACCAATGACTGTGAGACTTTGGGCCTTACTTCCTCATCCACCAAGTGGGCTAGTGAAGTCATCATTATTGAGGAAGCAACGCAGAGAACACCTGTAAAAAGCCTGATCTATTAAAAGTGGGCAGGTCTACCTCTAGTTAGCTGTAACTGAGGGGAGAGGACAGGGGGAGCCCAAGATACTACATTCCTAGGATCTGGCATTCCCTTCCCATTTGCCAAGAAGCTCATACTAGAAACCCAAGGAGCTTGTCAAAGCTGGCCCCCGACTCAACGCTATCAGAGCACCCTGTAGCTTATGAGTCATCTGGCCTGCTCCAAACAAAATGGCAGCCAACATCTTCCACGGGCCCAGTTCCTGGAACTGCCACGGGGTCACAGCTCACTAGGTGAATACATTCTAGGCTGCCCCAAGCTTGAGTATGTTGAACCCTCTGCTCAGACCTCACCCCCATCTCTTTGCTCTATCTTAAGGAAAGACAACATTGAAAAGCACAGCGTCCTCTAGTCTGCATTCCCAAAAAGACGCACAAATCAGAGTCCCTGGTCGGGAAGAATGGGGCAGGGCAGGACAGCTCAGCCAAGAAGGGGGTTTCCCGCATCTACTTCTCAGGCTCATTTCCCATAAGTGGCACCTAGATACTCATACCTGGTAGTAGCAGCCCCACTTCTGAGCTGGCAACCTCAGTTCTCAGGGCCCCTTCCTTGCAAGAGGCCCAGGGTCCCCCCCCCCCCCCCAACCTGGCAGACTGCAGCTGCCAGGCCTCACAGGAGAGAAGAGAGTTTCAGTTAGCATGGGGAAGGCCGGTGACAGACAGCACAGCTTGGTTCAAATCAAAAACCTATTTCCCAAGTCCCCGCACACCTCAGGATGTAGAGATGAGTCACTATGCGGCCTGATGGGCTTTCATTCACACCCTCGCCAGCACCTTCTAGTGGTTTACTCATCTACAAACTCTTCCGCTAAGCTGACTTGCGTATTTACTGTTCTATCCCAGAACAGGGCCTGGCACGTCACGGGGGGGGGGGGGGGGGGGGGCGTCACTACGGGGCAACACTATCTGCTGGATTGTTGCATTCATTTTTTACCATGGCCCAACTTTAGGGAAACAGTCCCAAATGCCCGCCTACATCCTTGACCTCACGGCACGTGACGCATGGCCAACCACGGTCTTCATGGACCACCGCTTCCTGCTGACCTCGAGGCACACTGGCCTGCACAAGTTGGCCCCTCGACCTCAAATACTCTTCACCCAGGTCTTCATAAGGCTGCTGTCTTCTCATCTGTCAACACTTGGCTCAAACCACCTCTAAGAAGGAGGTCTTTCCTGGTCGCAGCATCTAAAGTAGCAGCCTTCTCCCCGCCCCCATCACTCTACCAGACTTCCAGGTTTCTTTCTCCCAGGCCACCTTCTCTGTCTGCTGGCCTTTGATCTTCCTCTTTCCACGAAAGGAACCTCTCTGTCTTCTCACTGCTCTTTTCTTAGCACCTAACACGGTGCCTGGCACGTAGTAGCTATACAGTAGTCACTGAATGAATGGACAGAAGAGAGAAATATTCAGCCAAGATGGGAAAGATTTCCCCACTTTAAACATCTTACCATTTTACTTGTCAATTATACCTATTTTTAAAAAACATAATAACAGACAGAAAGGAAGGGAATGATTTAACAAGGCCAAAAAAATAAAAAATAAAAATAAAAGAAGAGGTTGGGGAGGGGGGAGAACAGAGGCCAAGAAGACTGTAAAGAAAAGGGAAGAAATTTACCCAGGAGTACCATTTTTAAGAAAGCTATCATTCAAAAAGCATAAAATGGAGCACGGCGTAGCGATCCCCATCACACACACAAAAAAAAATCCATGCCCTTTGACTCGATAATTCCATTCCTGGGAATTATCCCAAGGAAATGAATCCAGAATTGGAACAAAAATAAAGAGGCGTCTGTAGAAAGACAACTCCAGTCATGTTTATCACAGCAGAGACCTGGAAACAACCGAAATGTGCAGTAACAGGGGAAATGCTTTGGCAAGTTACGGCCCGTCCACTGGATGAAATACCATGCAGCGATTAAAATGGCCAAATGGAAGAGAACAGAGAATCATGAACAGGTGTTTTAGAATAATGCTGACAGGAGGTCAAAAAGCACTGTAATCCTGGGGCACCTGGGTGGCTCAGTCGGGTAAACTCTGACTCTTGATTTCGGCTCAGGTCATGATCATGATCTCACAGTTTATGAGCTTGAGCCCTATGTTGGGCTCTACACTGACAGCATGGAGCCTGCTTGGGATTCTCTTTCCCCCTCCCTCTCTGCCCCTCCCCTGCTTGCACACGCCCTCTCTCTCTCTCTCTCTCTCAAAATTAATAAACATTTGGGGCGTCTGGGTGGCTCAGTCGGTTGGGCGGCCGACTTCGGCTCAGGTCATGCATGATCTCACGGTCTGTGGGTTCGAGCCCCGCGTCGGGCTCTGTGCCGACAGCTCAGAGCCTGGAGCCTGCTTCAGATTCTGTGTCTCCCTCTCTCTCTGCCCCTCCCCCGTTCATGCTTTGTCTCTCTCTGTCTCAAAAATAAATAAACGTTAAAATAAATAAATAAACATTTAAAATTTTTTTTTAATTTTTTTTTTAACATTTATTTTTGAGAGAAAGAGAGGTGCAGCACCAGCAGGGGGGCGGGGGGAGGGGTAGACACAGAGTCTGAAGCAGGCTCCAGGCTCTGAGCTATTAGCACAGGGCCTGATGTGGGGCTCAAACCCACAAACTGCAAAATCATGACCTGAGCTGAAGTCGGATACTCAACTGACTAAGCCACCCAGGTGCCTCCCCAAAACTTTATTTTAACAAAAGTATTGAATGACCAGGCACTGCCCAACAGGCCTTCCACATCTCTGCAACACCTCACAAGAGTCCAAAAGAAACCTATGCCTATTTCCTTTTAGCGAACGAGAAAACTGAGGTTCCGAAAGCCAAAGAAGTTGCCCAAAGTCGCAGAGCAAGCAGGGAGTAGAGTCCTGCTGTGCATGTGACCTCCCCACAGAACCCATGCGCAACCCCAGGTCCTCACTGGCCTCCTTGTGCTCAAGGCCGTCCTTCTCCATGATGCCACCATGACTGTGTGCAGAAGGCCACTACATGATAGGAAGCAGCTAGCAAAAAGTGACGGACGCCTGTGGGAATTCAGCAAAAAGCGAAGAAAGCGAAGAAACAACAAAGGAAACCACCTTTGTTGAGGGCAAGAAACCACAGAGAAAAGAAGCCGGAGGGCGGTCAGCAAGACCAGGTGTCAGAAGGGACAGAGCAGAGCATGAGACAAGACACACACAGGGCCGGGAGCTCCTGGAGAACGGGGTCTGCGTGCCCTCACCCACTGTCCCCCCAGGGTCCACACGCGGTAGCGCTCAATAAACGTCAGCTGACATCTGACACCTCGTGGGGTGCGGATAAAGCAAGAAGCAAGAGAAAAGGCAGAAGAGGGGACACAGAACCAGGGAAATGAGTGGACTGGGAATCGGGACTGCCGTAGTGTGACCGTGGGCTCTGGGGGCCCACAGCGGGACAGGAGACTCAGGGAGGCGATGCACCGGCCCTCAGGCTCTGAGAACAGGACCCAGGTGCAGCAGGAGATCTGAGTTAGCCAGTGGGACAGGCTCCCTGCAATGGATGGGCGCCCAGCAGCCAGGGCAAGCTTCTGGAGAAATCGAGACCGTCATTTCATGGGAAAAGGCATAGAGATTCCTCCCGCCTGCTAGGATAGGTATGGCTCTGCCTGGAGGCAGAGGACTGGACTAGAAGACCTTCTCAGGTCACTCTGCTCCCTTAAGACCAACCGCCTAGCCCCACGATCCTCCAAACCAGGCTTACTCAGAGGGGAAATGCCATAGATGACTCAAGACTGGTAGACCTGGTTACCCCTGAAGCTGGGGGATCACTATGTGGGGGCTCATCATACGATTCTCTCTACTCTCGCACTTTTGAACATTTCCATAATAGAGTGTTCGAAACATGTAAACTCAGGCCCAGACATTGTACCTAAAAATCACCAGGGCCTGGCCCAGGCTGGGGGCTGCCCTCTGGATCCCAGACAAAACCCACCAGAGTCAAACAATGATTCTACGCTAACAGAGTTTTCGGGTGGAAGAGAGGGGAGTTTGCAAAGGCAAGTCAGGAAGTACAGGCGGGTCATTAAGACTGTCCGTGTTCACGGCACGGCTTGGTCTCTCCTTAGCTGTGTGTCCCTGGGCAAGTCGCTTAACCTCTCTGCACCTCGGTTTCTTTCTCTGTAAAATGGGGATCGCAATGGGACCTTCCTCACAAGGTTGCTGGGAGGAGTAAATGCCACATAAAACTCCTAATGGGGGGAGGGGGGGAGGCATGGAATAAGCTTGCAGTAAAAATCAGCTAGTAGGATACATTCCATTTTGTAATGTGTACAGATAGTTATTTTGGAAACCATGCATCCATCTGATCAGTCATCTGGAGAAAATGAAAAAGAGTGAATCCAGTCCATTTCTGAGAGCTCAGGCAGTGGTGTGGGGTCAGCACATCCAGCGCACCTAGAGTGGCCCCACAGACCCAGGCCCCCATTGGCCAAGGGGCTACAGAGAGCTCCTCCCTTCAAAAAAGCCAGAAACAGGAAGCAGCTTCCTTTCCTTTCCATTCTGAGCCAGCATTTCCTTTTTTGTTTTAAAAAGCATTCCTTGTCTGCAGCCCAGCCCTTCCCCTGCCCTCAGCAGCCCCAGGCTCAAACACACCCGCAGCCATCTGCATTTCTCTTGGACTGTTCTCTGCCCCCCAGCAGGGTCATGGGGTTCCCGGTAAACTCTGAGTGAGCGTGCCCTTGACACGAGGCTAACTGGCACGCAGAGACAGGAGGAGCAGAAGCAGGGACCCCAGGCACCCGGAGTCTCTGGGCAAGCCTTGCTTCGCCTAGTTGGAAGGATTAAGTGAAACGGGTCACTCTGCCTCCCTTTGTGAAGCACCTCCCTTGACAACAGGCGACCTCACACGGCTTGGTAAGTCTATGGACTCACCAGCCTCTCCTCAACCCACCCGATTCAAATTGGAATCTTAAATGGGACCCCAGCATCATAAAAACATAAAGTTTGGCTGACACTAAGCCTACAATTTCTTGTTTTTCCCGTTCACGGCTTAAGGTGGTATTTCCCCCAACTATGTTCAGCGGAAGAAAGATCCCGGGATCAATAAGTTTGGGAACACGTGCTGCAGGGCATCTATCTCAGAGCCTTAAAGACACTAATCATCTTCAGGAATCTCCAGAGGGGGAGAGGGTTGATGTGGCACATTCTCAACCACCAGAAGGCCTCTTTCGCAGATACAGTAGAGGAAAGGCTGCGCTAAGCCCTTTCGAGGGCCCCACGCCGGGGGGGAGGGGGCTCTCAAGACAGTGCCCAATGATGGAGAACTCCCAAGTCACTTTTGAAATATGCCTATAATTTTTTTCCCAGCCAGCGAAACTCTGAATGCACCATGAATAAAGCTGGTCCTGCTTTATCCATGCCAAGATCAAACCCAAATGAACTGGCTAAATTGGGACTCCAAACCTCAAGGTGTCATGCTGAAGAAAGCCTCACCTCTCCATAAGCAGCTTCTCTTGACAGATTTGCAGAAAGCAAAACCCTCACGATCAGTGTTACAGACGGGGGTCTGTAGTTTATTCTGCACAAAAAGTTATTTTTCCTCACCATAAAGGCCGAGCCCACGGACTGCCGTAAGCTTTCTTTCCCCCTCTTTTTTTAAAATTTCAAACGCAAGTCTTGATTTATTCTTGCAATTATTCTGTGGGTGGAAAAATGAAAGGGGGGGAAGGCGAGGAGAAAAATGGCAAACAGGATACTTCAGCTCCGTTGTTGTAAGAGGCAATCTGCTCAGTTAAAACACACTGCTGCCCACCAAGGCCAGACTGACAGAAAATTACACATGCGTATAAATATATAGGTTTTATATGTGGCGGCAGCTTGAACTGAGGTTTTTTCAATGCAGGTGAGGAACAATCACGCCTAAGAACAAATGACAAAGCATTTCTGATCCCAACATCTGTCCCCAGTGGATGCGCAGGTGTGTGCATCTCTACCTGGGATCTGCAACAGGGGACAAAGACAAGACAGGACGGACACAAAGACGTTGGATTAAAAGGCTGTATTTTCCGGCAGTGTTAGTGAATGATTTGTAACATTCTCTTGACATCAAAACCAACAACAGCGTTTCGTGGAATATAATGCAAACTCTGCACAAATTTAAGACAAACGCTAGGCCTACAGGAGTAAAGGTTCACCCACCCAGGTCCCAGGGGATCTTTCAGTGGCAGGGCGAGAAGCCCTTGAAAGTATAGTCAGGTTCAAAGCCCATTGGCTAGACTGGTTTTCAAAAAAGACCCCGCACACAGGATACCCCAAGTTGCTCCCCAAGAATCTCTCCACTGCCTGGGGTCCCCAAGCCACGGAGAGGGGGCTGGGAAGCCCAATCCATTTGCTTCCTCTTGCAGGAGACTCCTTGAGGCCGAGAACCCCACCAACACCTGTGAAATGGCAGGGTGAAATGGCAGGCTGCTGTTGGCCATTAGTCTAGATAGATGGTTTCATGTCTCTCTCTTCAGGGCACCTCAGGTCTGCATCCCAGCTCAGTGCTCAGTCTCTCCTCCGCCCTCCGGCAATGTTAATTCTCTAACAGGCATTCCCACCAAGTCCCTTCACCGTTGGGACTTAAGTATCCTCGCCTGCAAGATGAGAGGGCTGGACCAGATGGAAAGCCCGAGATCCTCTGAAACCCCCTACCAAGGCACCCCAAACGGCCATCTGATCAGTATCTGTGGCTGGTGAAGGAAAAGAGTCTGCAGTTCAAGGGATAAAGACGTCACCGCATGGCTGTGCCCTGCCCAGAGGCAACCAGTCCCCTGGACACAGAAAGCCCTGACCCCCAGCACCCCCTCTGCTGTCTTGGAGAAGACCACGCTCTTCTAACTGGTCAACCCAAGGCCCCTCCCAACTTTGCTGCAGGCAACCAAAAACCACAGCCCACAATCTTCGGCACATACCCCAGAACATCAGCCTCAGGGACCCTGTCCTGTCTCCTGTTTACACTTCCCAAACTCGGGGAAGATGTGGATGCAGTGGCCGAGGTGTAAATGCATAAAGGCTGCCGTTTTAGAAATCCTGGCGTTCACGCTGGAGAAGGGGGAACATATCATGCCCTAAAGATTTTAAAGAATAGGATTACGATTGCATGTTGTTACTATACTTTGGCCTAGCAAATTCCCCTTCTAGGAAAAGACTCTGCAGCATGATTTATAATAGCAGGGCTTGGAAACAGCCTGGATGGCTGACACGGGGAGGACTGGTTCAATGAATTTATGGTATGACCACACGATGCAGCCACCGACGGCGCTGATGTATATCCACGCGTATCAACATAAACAGAAGACACTTACAAGGCAATGCACACGGTATGCGCCGCAAGTATCTATGTGCACATCCGTCTGCAAACGCAGAGGATAAAAACCCTGGGAGGACATACAGCAAACCGTTAAGAAGAATGAACCAGATCCGAGAGATGGCATTAGGGGTGTGGTTTTTTTTCTTTTGTTCATCAGTGTTTTCTTTCTCACACTGAACACAGATCATTACGTGTATTCGGAAATATTTTTTACAAAGTGGAAAGCTGGGGGACAGAGTGCTTCTCGGAAGGATTAGTCAGAAAGAATAAGGCAGGTGTCCATTAAAAAAATTATGAGCAAGTTGATCTCTAGGCAGCTTCTCGTTTCTCAGAGGGACACCGACACAGACCTGGTTGCATCAGAGTTTGTTGACAGAGGCCTATCTTTGAGGATGTGACGGGCTGCATGTTAGGGAAGCAGCCCCAAGCTCAAGTTCGGAGGCTGCACGGCCTGGAGTGGGCCACCAGCCATCGGGAACTGAGCCACCGAATAACCACCCCCAGGCTGCCCTTTTCTGTTACTGCCGCCTCCTTGGCCTCAGCAGCCAGGATCCTGCCCCGAATTCCCACCAGGGCTGCTAGAGGCGGCTGCAAGGTTCAGGACGTAGTTCTGAAGACCAGTGCACCCCAGTTCGGTCACCTACTCATGGAGTCCTCTCCATCCCTTGGGGCCACAGGGTCTTCATTTGCAAAATGAGGATAAGGTTCTTGTGAGAGTTAAACAGGGCAACATAGGCCGGGGGGCCTACCAGCGTGCAAGACACAGAACAGGTGAACACGAAGAAAGTGTGAGTCCCACAACCACCCTCACTGTGCCCGAAGGCCATTCCCATAACCCCAAAGGCACCTACGCGGCTTTCTCTTCGGAACTGAATGTGAGAGAAGATTCCGAGCCAAATGTTCTGAAAAGATGTATACTTTTTATTTTTTTTTATTTTTATTTTGTAATGTTTATTTATTTTTGAGAGAGACAGCATGCAAGCAGAAAAGGGGCAGAGCGAGGGAGACGCAGAATCCGAAGCAGGCTCCAGGCTCCGAGCTGTCAGCACTGAGCCCGACATGGGGCTCGAACCCATGAGCCATGAGATCATGACCTGAGCCGAAGGCGGACACTTAACCGACTGAGCCACCCAGGCGCCCCAAAAGATGTATACTCTTTAAAAAGCACAGCTTAGAGAGACTTGGTGGCAGGTTCTGCTACATCCCCCCACCACCACAGACACGGCCAAGGGCCAAGGCCTTCGCAGTCTCTCTCCCGGCCACAGCCAGCAGGCGGGGAGAGAATACCTGCGGTGGGGAGTGCAGCCCCCTGGACATGGGGCCAACCCAGAGGGGAAGGAGGCATTCCCGTTGTCCCCAGGCAGCATACCAGCAGCCCTCTGGCACTCACGCTAACTTGGGCCGAGGCTGCGATGAGGCCTTCCTCCAGCACCACCCGCCCCTCCCCAGCGTCCTCTCCCGGGCAGGACACAGCAGCTTTCTTGGCGAGAAAGGAGTAAAGAGGAGGAGACACGCAGGACCCTCTCCAGGCCACCACGGAGGAATGTGGGTGGCAAGTTCCAGCAGGGATAAAGCTGCCAAGGCAAAAGCAGACACCAAAGGGGGCAGTGCCCCATCTCTGCATCCCCTCAGGGACGGCTGGAGTTAAAACCTCCAGCAGGAGTTTGGAGCCATGGCAATGGAGCAGAAGGAGAGATGCCCCCACTCTGAAGCGACGGCCGGTGGGGAAAGGGAAACCAGCTCGCGCTCTCAGTTCTGCCAGGGACATAACGTGGGACACCAGGACTGTGGGAATAGTTCCCACCAAAACAGAAGGCTAGACTGGCCAACCCGTTCTGGCACATTCCCCATCCCTGAGTACTTGGCAAGCCACGCTCCTGGAGTCACTACGGTTCACCTGCCTGGTTCCCCGTTAGAATTCAAGTTTCCCCGAAGACCAGGAAGGCATCCCGAGTACCTCAGAATCCTTGCCAGGGGGGCTGCAGCTAGCCCAGCAGGCAAACGAATAATGATGGAAGTTGAGTGAATGGATGTTCATGCAAGCCTGGAGGGCCTGATGTTGGGGGGTGGCGGGGGCAGATAAGGGACCATGGGGCCTGGAGCTCAGGACTCCACACAGCAGGGTTCTGACCTCCGTCACAATCAAGCTGGGCAAAAGGCAAGCCCTGCTGACCTTCCGAGTGGCACCTCCTGGCCCCAGGGCAACTCAGAGACTGTACCTACCATAGCTCCCCAAGGTCCCCTCCTGGGCAAGTCCCATGGGCAAGGTCCACGGGGCCTTCTTCCTCCAGATCAACTTGCATAGGAAGGAATTTCTCTCTATAAGAGCATAAGGTAGAGGGGGCGGGGCACCTGGTCGGTTCAGGTCATGATCTCGTAGTTCATGGTTCAAGCCCCGCATCAGGTTCTGTGCTGACAGCTCGGAGCCTGGAGCCTGCTTCAGATTCTGTGTCTCCCTCTCTCTCTGCCCCTCCCTGGCTCGTGCTCTGTCTGTCTCTCAAAAATTAATAAACATTACCAAAAAAAAAATGTTTTTTAAAAGAGCGCAAGGTGGAGAGACTCGGTATGCCTTGGCCTGTTCTGGAAAGTACTAGCAGGCCGGCAGAAAAGGGCAATGTTACGATGCCACTAAACGTGAACCTGCACGAGGCACCGTTTTCTCCCCAGAGCTCAGCACAGACTCGGCCCACAAAGCATGAATAAATGAGGGAATGACCTGGCATGGGGCTCCAGGCCCAGCTGTGAGGCCAGCCAGGTGTCCCTGTGTGAGCCCATGTGGGAACGAGAACATTCCGTCCTGCCTGGGTGGAGTTCTCAGACCCCCTAGGAGGGTCTGCTGGAGGCAGGGCACGGGGCTCTTCTAGGATGAAGGAGCCTCACAGCTTTGTTTACAAATTCAGGCTCTGAGTTCTAGATTCTGTCACCCTCCCTCCCCATCTAGAGAGAAAAAATTGTGTGGTGAAAGTTGGTGGATTTCCGGGAAATATGAGGAGCCTGAGAAGGTTCCAGCACACTTGCCGGCAGGTAGGAGGCAAACATTGAGCCCCGGCTCCTTGCACTCTTTTGAATCCAAACTGGACCACTACACAGAGAAAAAGTCATCACAAGGGCAGCCAGACGCGTTGCGCCCGCCCCGCCCCCCCACAACCCCGCACACCATCACGACCTGTGATCTGGGGCACCAGCAGCTGCGCCCAGGTCAGGGGCTTCCGGGGGCATCCCACGTGCTGTTTCTCCCAGCGAGTGCTTATTGGATGAAGGCCAGGGGTGCCTGGATGGCTCAGTCGGTTAAGCGTCCGACTTCAGCTCAGGTCGTGAACTCGCAGTCCGTGAGTTCGAGCCCCACAACGGGCTCTGTGCTGACAGCTCAGAGCCTGGAGCTTGCTTCGGATTGTGTCTCCTTCTCTCTCTGCCCCTCCCCCACTCATGCTCTGTCTCTCTCACTCTCAAAAATGAATAAATGTTAAAAAAAATTTTTTTTTAATGAAGGCCAGACTGGGCTGGGGTTCCTAAGATTCTGGGAGAAGTCTGGCGCAGTTGCATAAGCCAAGACCTCCGGGGAACCCCTTTCTTCAAAAGCCCGGAATCCAACGTTGCAAAGCATTCTCTCTAGGGGCCCTGGCCTGGAATATGATGGGAGAGGAGCCTGCAGAACAGAAAAGAAAGCCAGAGCGGACAGCTGGACCACTGTCCTGCCTCCCTCACTACATGCTGGCGGGATGGTCTCCTGGCCCGTGTCACCCACCTCTAGGAGACAAGAGCCAGCTGTAGAGAAGTACCTTCCCCTAAAGGTGGCCTGTGGCAATGAATGCCACTGGACCCTCACCAGGGAAAGTTTACAGGCAGAATCTTTCAGTGGTAGGACACAAACTTATAGGCTCACAGCACTGCAGGTTTATGCCATCTTATCCCCATTTTACAGATGGGAAAGTTGAGGTTCAGAAGTCATGGGACAGACACCCCTCCCCACCCCAGACCTGAATTCAAAGCTGTCCGCCACACTGTCCCCATCAGCAGAATTCTTTCACTAATACACTTCCCCCCTATTTTATCAGTTTCGTAAATCTGGATTTTACAACTGTTTTTTAAACAGAGGCATGTGCAACAAACGTTTGGTTCAACCCAACAGAGGCCCCTTCACCAAACCACAGAATGTAGAGCCTTGTCAAGGGCCTACAGAGATCCACCCCAACCTCCCTGTACAGGTTAGGAGGCTGAGGCCTCCAGGGCAAAGAGATTCATTCAAATTAGCTGGAGGCAGCTTTAGGGAGCCAGTTCCTGAGGTCTCAATTCCCATTCCCAAGAAACAAACCAGGTCCTGCCTTTTCTCGGAGTAGGGTGAACCCAAATCCCACACCACAATGGAGAGAACGGGGACCTGGGTATTGGTTCCTGTTTACAACGCAAATTTCCTTTGGGTGGGTTTTCTGGCTGTCAGAGGCCATCACCCAATAAACACGCAGGAGGGAGGCCACTGACACACAGCTCACAG
Source organism: Acinonyx jubatus (assembly GCF_027475565.1). Taxonomy (NCBI): domain Eukaryota; kingdom Metazoa; phylum Chordata; class Mammalia; order Carnivora; family Felidae; genus Acinonyx; species Acinonyx jubatus. The sequence goes on from NC_069397.1 coordinate 18,519,575, forward strand.
ATCTAAATAGCGATGCTTGGGGGTGTCACGATGCCATATCTTTGTTAAAATGAATGACTCTGGAAATCAGGGTATCTAGAGGGCAAAGTACCATTTCCAGAGAATGAACAATACACAGTCCTCCTGTATCTACTCCAGGAACCAGGAGCTCTTCAGAGCAACATGGGGACAAGCCGAGAGAGGTCAACACAGAGAACTTTCTCTCATCTCGATAACATAGCAGTCCAAGCAGACACATGCTGCGGGACGATGATCCCGCCTCCCACAACTAAGCCACACAGGCCCCCTATTGTGTCAGTTCAAACACCGAACTTTGCTGGGCAAACACATTCGGCTGTGTTCAAGAAGAGACCAGTTTCCCTCACCCCGTGGAAAACAGCAGCATGCATGCAAGAAGGGACAGCTTGGGGGCAGGGGGGTGTTGGTGTTGGTTGGTTTTTAAAGCAAAGCCCCGCTCAGTACTGCTAGAGCAACTGTAATGAAAATAATAATAGCCAGCACTCACGAGACGCTCCCAACGTCCCTGGTTTTGTATGTAGCTTTGAAGGAAACAAAACTGCAGGAGAGAAGTCACCCTCGAACATTGTGGATCAAACAGGGATTCAGGCTGCTGATTGGCCTATGACAGCTGGCAGAGGCAGTTTGCAATAAAGGGCTGGGGAGGGGGCTGTTAGGTTGAGAAATTAAGGTTCTCCCACGACAAAACATCCCCACATCGGCAGAAGGCCAGATGTGCTGATGCAAGGTGGAAAGAAGCCACTTCAAGTTGGGGTAGCAATTAAGTGGTCCCTGGAATTTTACGGCCTTTCCAGTGTCAGGACAAAAGCTAGTTGGGAATGCACTAGTTTCCCTCTATTGTGTATGGGGGAGGGGGAGACCCCCCCCTTCTGAGAACCCAACCACCCTTTTGACTTGTTCTTCCAAATCCTTTTAATACTGCACGTCCTGGCTATCATTTGAGGGAGGAGGGCCTGCAGATCTTATTTCTTCTTTACACTGGAGACTCTCTCCCCCAGAACCCCTTAAATAGTGTCATCTTCCTACCAAAGGCCTGGTGCCCCAGCACAAACCTTCCTAAACCAAAATCCAGTGTCTGAGGAGGAGTGGGGGAGTCGGGGGGTAATTATATTTTGAGCAGTGAAATGCTGTGGCTGTGCGAAAGGAAAGCATCAAATGCCTGAGCAATAAATATGCAGTTTCAGCAAACACGTTTTGAAAAGCGGCAGACAAAAATCCTGGAGGAAAGGAAAGAAAGGAACAAGCAGGGAGTCTGGGGCGTGAGAGAAAGAGAATGGCGGGCCTGTGATCACACTTCAGGGGGACCCCCCCCCCCCCGCTCCCCGTCACCCCGGCCCACGGCTGCTCGCCTCAGTCACACAGGGAAAAGTCCAGCGTGTGACTCAGTGGGAGAATGAGTCCTGCGGCCCCGCAAACTGGGCGGGGGCGGAGATGGGGAGGCAGGGGATGCCCGCGCGCAGCCCACCCCGCCCACGGGCTCCTCGAGCCTCCACCCCAGTTCCCACTCCGCCCCTCCCCCCAAATCCCGCCCAAGGTGACGGGCTGGTCCTGGGTCCCCAAGCTGCCGCAACAGCGACTGGAGAAGGGAGAGGAAGCCTCAAAGGGGCGACACCGGCTCCAGGATGCATCTGGGAAGGAGTGCCCTGGGGCATCGAGGGAGGTGCCGGGGCCGCTCCCCGGGCCGCGCGGCCCCCTTACCTCCAGGGTCCGGATCTCCTGCTGGGTGAGGTCGTTGGACACGGCGCACTTGGTGCGCAGCCCGCGCAGGCTGCCGATGGAGATGTCGATGAGCTTCTGGAGCTGCCCGCACTGCTGCAGCGCCCGACTGGCCGCGGCCCCGGGGCCCCCGTCCGCGGCCGCCGCGTCCCCCCCGCCGCGGCCCTCCTTCTTCTCTCCCATCGCCGCCGCGCGCAGCGCCGCTCTATCCATGCCTCGGCATCGGGGCCGCGGGGTGGGCGAGGCGGGGAACCCGGGGGCGCGGGCGCCTCGGGAGGGATTCCGCGCGCGGGGAGGACCGGACGAAGAGCGCCCTTCGGCGCAGCCGGAGCCCGGACGCTAGGACTGCCGGCTGCCAAGCCCGCCGCTCCCGCCCGCCCAGCCGCGGCTGCAAAGCGAAAGCCGCGGCGACCCGACGGCTGCGGCTCCCGAAGCTTTTAAGTGGCAGCGGGGGCCGGGTCAGGGTAGCTGGGCATGCTGGGACTTGTAGTCCGCGCCGCGCACCTGCCGCTCGGCCCGCGCCCCCGGGGCCCGCGTCCGCGCCCAGCGCCCAGCGGTCCAGGCCTTCCCCTTGGCGACGGGCTCCGGCAGTGCGGGAGCGCCCCGCCTCCTCGCTCCGGGAGTGGCCGCTGCGCACCAGCTCCTCCCTCCGGCGCCCAGAGCGGGGAGGGGGTGGGGGGGGGGTGGGATCTTCTCCCCGCCCCCTCCACTCCTGCCTCCAGCCTGGGGGCTTCCCACGACCCCCGGATGGGGCGGGGCAGGGGCCGGTAGCCCCTGGGTGGGAGGAGGGTGCGCTTCCTGCAATTCTGCGGCAGAGCCTAACCCTGGAAGGTGGGGACAGTGGAGGTTCCAGAATTTCTATGTTGGTTTAGGGGCCGCCATCTAGTGGGAAGGGGCCTAAAGTACTTGTCCTCTGGCTGGTTCACGGAGCATTGACTCTCGATTGTCTATGCCAAAGGGAATGTTCGGGCATGGAGAAAGACGTCAGAGCTTTCTTCAGGATCGTATTTACCCATCAAAATAAGCATCCCATCCCTCCGCCACCCCTACCCAGCAGGCCAGTCCAGACGCTTGGGGTGGCACATTGATTTGTCACTTGAAGCGCTCTAGAACAGACAGCCTGGGTTCAAATTCACACGCTACCTAGCTGTGACAGCTGAGCTGTGAGCTCCCCCTCTGACCGTCTTGAGTTTTCTAATTAATAAAAATGGGGTGATAATAGTATCTATTTTCTAGGGTTCATATGAAGAATGAGTTAATGTGTGGACCTAAAGTGATTACTGACACGTGTAATCACTGGATAAATGCTAGTAATTGTTACTGACCAACCTCAGATTTCCTGACCATGGCCCCAGATGCCAGCAGTGGCACGGGCACAATACCGCTACTGGCCTGTGTGTGCAGGGCCTTTCTATCTTCTTTGCCTCCTAACTGGGCATTCAAGCCGCAACCCATGCCCCCACTCTCCCCTCCCACCTCCTGCCGCTTCACTTGCGCCCTGTTACTTGACTAAACTGAAACGCCGGGACTCTTAATCAAAAGCGCACCATCTATACTTCCAACATCTGCTAACTGGAAGAAATAGCTCTCAGAATGTAAGCGCCTTGGCTGCAGAAGTGGCTGAATAATTTATCTTTGTTTCCTCTTCCTAGAGCCAAATACAACACAGGGCCCACAGTAGGAGCTCAATAAAGTTGTGCTACCCATTTCATGAATTCTCTGGGCACATCCTATGCTGAGTTTCTCCTAGCTTTCAGGCCATTTCAGGGAAATTGGGACTTTCTTTGTGTGTCTGTCTCTCTCCCCATCTCCCCCCCCCCCTTTTTATGAAGAAGGAGAATTGAACAGGAGATAGTGTCTAAGCATTGTATTCCTACCTGAAGTCTACACACAGTAGTGGGTGGCAACTTATATTAAACCTTCCTTGGGGCATCTGGGTGGCTCAGTCGGTTAAGTGTCCGACGTCAGCTCAGGTCATGATCTGGTGGATCTTGAGTTCCAGCCCTGTCTTGCGCTCTGTGCTAACAGCTCAGAGCCCGGAGCCTGCTTCGGATTCTGTCGCCCTCTCTCTCTGCTCTTCCCCCGCTCATGCTCTGTCTCTCTCTCCTTCAAAGATAAATAAACATTTAAGAAAATTTTTAAAACTTCCTTTAATGTCATTTGAAATTGCAAAACTAAAACACAAAACTATAACTTTAAAATGTGCTTTTGCAAACTAACCCCTCTTGTGAAGATTTTCTGAAACACAAGGGGCTTCCTCCCTAACTCTTGACCCTTCCCACTAAGAGTCACTACTCCATTCCTTACTTAATTTAAAACAGGACCCTCAGTTCTGTGTCTGTGAAGCCCCCAACCCTGTGACCTTAGCCCAGCCCACCGCCCCTGCAGGAATAGTTAACTGCCCGGATTGAAACTGTGTAACCGTTATTCAAACTGTGAATCAGAAACTCCTGCAGGGCTTGTGAACAGGCCGAGCGAGCGACCCCACATTCAGGGCTTCTGGTTCAGTGGCTGGAGAATTTGCATTTTCTAACAAGTTCTGGGTGAGGCTGATGCTGTGGGGTCTGGGAGCCTGAACTTTAAAAAGGTTGGTGTAGGAGTGCCTGGGTGGCTCAGTTGGTAAAGCACCCTGATCTGATCGTCATGATTCGGCTTATGTCATGACCTCTCCGTTCCTGAGTTCGAGCCTTGGGTTCGAGCCCCACATCCAGCTCTGTGCTAACAGCTCAGACCCTGGAACTTGTTCAGGTTCTGTCTCCCTCTCTCTCTGCCCCTCCCCCGTGAGCACGCACTCTCTGTCAAAAATAAATAAACATTACAAGAAATAATAAAATAAAAAATAAAAAGGTTGGTGCAAAGGAAGGTCAGCGGGCCCAGGGAGCTATCTCAAGGGACCGTCCATTGTGTGTCCTGGGTGGCTCAGAATCTCTGTCTGTTCAGCAGCTGGAGCAGCCAGGCTTGAGTGAATGACTCACTTCTAACTCAATTCACAAGAGGTTTCCTGGTAAGTGCCTATTTATGCATTTACATCAAGCTGTAATCACCACTGGGGCCTGGTTGACACATCCCCCCACCCCACCCCCCCACCCCCAGGGCCATTTTATGTGGGAAGCTGTATCCTGAGAAGGGTAACTGCCAGCCTGGCAGCGGTGTGAGGGTTGGAGACTGGACAAAGCCCTGTTCCCTGGCTTCTCTCCCGCCAGGCTCCGTGTGGCCGGTCAGCCCCTCTTCTGTGGACACGGTCTGCCTTCTGACCTGCAGGCCACAGCGTTCCTCTCCTGTGTTACACCCCTGCGTCCCAGAGATGCAGAAAGCAAGGCTTTACAAATAATCCCTTCATTCATCCCTTTAACATTCAGAATTCCTCAAGTGTTGAGTCTTGTGGCAAGCCCTATTCTGGGCTCTGGGCAACAGGAGTGGGCAAAACAAAAACAAAACAAAAAATCCTTACCCTCCGGGAGTTTATATTCTGGTGAGCGAAGACAGACCATAAATAATTCAGTAGAATGCCCAGCATGGCTGGTGGTAACAGGTGCAAGGGCACAGGAAAGAGCAGGCCAAGGGACAGGGAGCGTGGCGTTTACAACCTTCCCCAGAGCTGTTTCAGGGAGTGGGGTTCTCCGTCTTGTCTCCAAACCCTGAGCAAGCCTTCTCTTATCTCAGAGTCTTTCTCCTCATTTGCAAGATAGAGGGCACGCATCGTGAGCAGGAACCGAGAACATCCTGCAAAGTGATGGTCGCAGAGTCCTTACTCTCGATGTATTTATTCATATTTATTGGTGAAATACTGCATCGCAGGCCCTGTTTCAAGCACCTTCGGTGACTCAACTAATGTTACTTAGTTTCCTTCCTCACCCTCCCGAGTGAGTCTCTCCTGGTTCGGTGAATTCATCCATTACGTGGTGATTCTTGGGCGGAACTTCATCTCCAGACTCTTGAGACTTTTTCTGTGGCATCCTCAGGACAAGAGGGTTCGCTCCTTCCTTCCGCCCTCCCCTCTGCCTCGGGCACCTGCATTGCTGGCGCGTGAAGCCTTCGAAGCTTGCACAGCGCTGCGAGCATCTCGGCACCACAGCAGCCGCGCAGGAACGTTCGTGCCTAGACCCAGAAAACATGAGAAGGGCACCTGCCGTGTGCTAGCCTCTGGGATAGGCCAAGGGAAGGAAACCATGTCCTTATTCACGTGGAACAAACCTGAGCATGGAGACAAGAAGTTAAATATACACCCAGAGTAAATTCAATGAAGGATAAGTGTTGTGAAGGGAGAAAAGTTTATAGCTGATAGCAAGTCCCCAGGGTATGGGGTGCTTCTTCAGCTGAAGTGGTCAGAGAAGTACTCTGTGACTGATCTTGAATTAAGATCTAAAGAAAGAGAAGGAACAAGCCATGTGGAGCTCCGGGGAGAAGGCATTCTAGGCAGCGGGGACATCACGTGCAAATGCCCTGCGGCAGGAACAACTCAGCTTGCTCCAGGAATAGCATGAAGGCCAGTGTGGCTACAGCACAGGGAGAGAAGAGCAGGGGAGAACGGAGGATTTCTGGAAAGGGGCCCGATGAAGTAGGACTTGGGCAGGAAGTTTGGATTTTTCTCTAAGTCTTTGTTACTCCTTAATGCAGTCCAAGATTCCCGCGTCGCCCGGGAGCTCCTTAGAAATGCAACTTCTCTGGCCCTGCCCCGGATCAGCTGAATCACAGCCTGGATTTTTAGCAAGATCCCCATGTGACTTGAACGTACGTTGAAGTTTTAGAAGCACAGCTCTCTAAGTACATTGAAAGAAAGCCACATTCCTGACAATTTTAAGTGTCCTAAAGATCTTTCTGGCCACCACATGAAGAGTGGAGGTTAGAAAGGTGGGGCAAAAGCAGGGCCACTGGTTTTGAGACTGCTTGGAGGGCCCAAGTGAGATCACAGGAGCAGGAGCAAGCGCTCGGGGTGAGGAGGAGACAGAGGAAATAGAGTGGATGCCCGACAGCCAACGGGTTGACTGTGGAAGGAGGAAAGACATGATTTGGGCCATCTTGGCCTCTGCTCCTCCAAAGAGACTGCAGGGCACGGTCAGAAGCACCCTACCCTGTGGTCAGGTGCAGCCACGCCTCCCCTCCCCACCTCCACCCCCAGCATCACCACAGGACTGACAGGTCACATGTTTAGGGGCAGTACAGGAGAAGCTTTGGTTTCCTGGATTTCCTCTTCAGTTACATTATCCAGGAAATGCATGGAGTCGCCCTGGGGAGACGAACCCTATTATCTGTTACCTGTGCTCATTCATTCATTCATTCATTCATCCATTCATCAACTATGCACTGAGCCCCCGATATGTGCTTGGCATTGTGCTAGACTCTGGGAACAGAGCAGTGAATGATACATCACTTTATAGTTTATGAAAAGACTTTTGAAGTATGAAGTCCTGAAACAAGGCCTACAAAACCCTTCATTCCCAGGCCCTGCTGACTTGTCCAGGTTCATGTGCCACTCGAGGCTTTTTTTCAGTCAATGTGCCAATTTTAAGAATCTGATGAAAATAAAAAGCGTGTCTCCGGGAAAGAATGGGGCTGTGGACAAGCTTAGGAACCCTGCCTAGCCGTTGATCCTGGGCACTTTTACTCAATACTCGCGGGTCACGCTGTGCAGTATCATGTCACAGTGACCTTGCTCAAGCTGTCACTTCTGTCTCCAGTCCTTCCTGTCCGTCTCCCCTACACACATTTCCACTCATCCTGTGTGTGGATGGGGCTGACGTGCCCCTCACCCCCTCCCACAATACAATCAATCTTTTTTAATTTTTTGACGGTGGGGGAGCAGAGAGGGAAAGCGAGAGGATCCCAAGCAGGCTCCACACTGTCAGTGCAGAGCCCGGGGTGGGGCTGGAACCCCAAGGGGGCTGGACCCTCGAGGGACCCTCGAGGTCACGACCTGAGCTGAAACCAAGAGTTGGATGATTAACCAACTGAGCCATCCAGGCGCCCTCCCCCTGCCCCAGAATCAATCGTTCTAACTCCCTCATGCCCACAGACCTTTGCACACACCACGTATGTTTGGTTCTTCCCTTGCCTGTTTCCCTGACTAGGTAAATGAGCCTTCTTGGACTCAAATAGATCCTATATGACCTTGGGAAAGTGTTTCACCCCCCTGAGTTTATATTCCCTCATCAATAAAAATGAGTATAACAACCTCTCCCTCCAGGGTGGCTGAGAGGTAAAGGAAATAGATAGGCCTACGGGTGCCTGTCTGGCTCAGTCAGTTAAGCGTCCATCTCTTGATTTCGGCTCCGCTCATGATCTCAGTCATGAGATCGAGCCCCGTGGAGTTGGGCATGGAGCCTGCTTAAGATCCTCTCTGTTTCTTACCCCTTCTGCCCCTCCCCCACCCACACATCCCCATGCCTGAGCTCTCTCTTTCTCTCTCTGTCCCTCAGGATAAAGAAATAGGGGCTCCTGGGTGGTTCAGTCAGTTGAGCGTCTGACATCGGCTCAGGCCGTGATCTCGTGGTCTGTGAGTTCGAGCCCCTGATCGCTGCTGTCAGCCTGTCGGTGCAGAGCCAGCTTTGGATCTTCTGTCTCCCTCTCTCTGCCCCTCTCCTGCTTGTGCTCTCCCACATAAATAAACATAAAATAAATAAATTAGATACATAAGTTAAATTAAATTAAGTGGATAGTCCTGGTGCACAATATGTCTTTTAGTAAACAAATGACAGATTGCATTTTGTAGGCAAAGAAACCAGGGCCTCTCTCTGGAATATTGACCCCTGTGTGGCCTCAGGTGCTCCCTCTGGAAGAAATCCCCACCACCTGAGAAGTGTCCTCAGAACCCGCTCTGGGTCAGGTCACAAGAAGGAGCCAAGTTGAAAAAGGTCCTTCTCAGGCCTGAAACAGAAGTCACTCAAGTTGCCGAGTGCCTTTTCCGGCAACCCGGAAAAGAGAAACCCATCCATGGGAAGGCAGGAGGTGATGTGGGTATCATCTTCATTCCCATTTACCTCTTCCAAACCTTGAACTCTCCTCCACTTTCTTTTAATTTTTTTTTAGGCTTATTTATTTTGAGAGAGAGAGAGAGAGCAAGTAGGGGAGGGGCAGGGAGAGAGAGGGAGAGAGAGAATCCCAAGCAGGCTCTGCACTGTCAGCACAGAGCCCAATGCAAGGCTCGAACCGTGAACTGTGAGATCGTGACCAGAGTCCAAACCAAGAGTCGGACGCTTAACCAACTGAGCCACTCAGGCGGCCCACTGCTCCCCTCCACTTTCGAATCCTTGCCCTTCCGAGGTCCCCAGGGCATGCTGCCTGTCCTCTGGGGTCTGGGACCAATCCCCTGCACACTTCAACTCTTCCACTGTGGGCTCCAGCTTCCGCCCCGTCCCCTGTGCCTCATCACAACCTCCTATCTGCTTTCAGTACCACCTTTCCCACTATCCCCTGCTCGTGGCCTTCCTTCCCTCCTTACCCTACATAGATTCCACACTCCATCTGACTGTTGCTCCCCAGCAGGCCCCCTCCATGAGCTCGTACTCTCTTTCCCCCATAGGAACCTGGCGAAGTCCCAGCCCTTGTAAAACCAACCCTCCACCTTCCCCAGGCCTGTGCCAGAGCGGCTGAGCGACACTGGAGAAAAACACAGCTCTGCTGACGGGTTGCCCTTTAAATTCAAGACCGCAAACCTCAAATTGGCACTTCTCACGCCTGGCAAGCCTACCAACCTTTGCTAGAAAGTTCCTTTTCCTATTCTCAGAGATGGCTATTTCGTGCTTTCTTCTGTCTCTACAAATTACCTTGCACTCCTCAGCTAATGTTCTTGGCTCATCCTTCATTGAGAAACTGGAAGCCGTCAGACCAAGTCTACCAGCCCTCCTGCCCTGTGTCTGTGCTTCCTGCCCTTCCTTCCGTAACCATAGAGGAGGTACCTTGGGATCCACCCCCTCCAGCCGGCTTGAGGCCTCCACTCCAGCGAGTACCCTGCTTCTTTCTGCATCATCATTTTCTCCTTTAACCTGGCTGGTTATTCCCATTTGTGCACAAACGTGTATCTCTTTTGGGAAGGAAGGATACAGGGAAGGAAGAAAGAAGGAAGGAAGGAAGGAAGGAAGGAAGGAAGGAAGGAAGGAAGGAAGGGGAGAGAAAGGAAGAAAGAAAAGAAGAGAAGGAAGGAAGGAAGAGAGGAAGGAGAGAGAAAGAAAGAAAGAAAGAAAGAAAGAAAGAAAGAAAGAAAGGAAGAGAAGAAGGAGGGAGGAAGGAGAGAAAGAAAGAAAAAGAAAGAAAGAAAAGAAAAGAAAAGAAAAGAAGGAATTGAAGAAGGAAGGGAAGAAGGAGAGAAAGAGAAAGAAAAGAAAGAAAGAAAAGAAGGAAGGGAAGAAGGAAGGAAGGGAGGAAGAGAAAGAAAGAAAGAAAGAAAGAAAGAAAGAAAGGGAAGAAGGAGGAGGAAGGAGAAAGAAGAAAGAAAGAAGAAAGAAAGAAAAGAAAAGAAGGAATGAAGAAGGAGGAAGAGGAGAGAAAGAGAAAGAAAGAAGAAAGAAAGAAGGAAGAAGAAGGAAGGAGGAAGAGAAGAAGAAAGAAGAAGAAAGAAGAAGAAAGAAAGGAAGAAGAGGAGGAGGAGAAAGAAGAAAAGAAAGAAAGAAAGAAAAGAAAGAAGGATTGAAGAAGGAAGGGAAGGAGAGAAAGAGAAGAAAAGAAGAAGAAAGAAGAAGGGAGAAGGAAGGAGGAAAGAAAAGAAAGAAAGAAAGAAAGAAAGAAAGAAAGAAAGAAAGAAAGAAAGAAAGGGTGGGTGCCTGGGTGGTTCAGTTGGTTGGGGGTCCGACTTCAGCTCAGGTCATGATCTCACAGTCTGTGAGTTCGAGCCCTGCATTGGGCTCTGTGCTGACAGCTCAGAGCCTGGACCTTGCTTCAGATTCTGTGTCTCCCCTCTCTCTGCCCCTTCCCTGCTCATGCTCTGTCTCTCTCTGTCTCAAAAGTAAATAAAAACATTAAAAAAAATTTAAGAAAGAAAAAAAGAAAGAGAAGAAGGAAGGAAGGGAGGGAGGAAGGAGAGAAAGAAAGAAAGAAGAGGAGAGAGAAAGAAAGAAAGAAAGAAAGAGAAAAAAAGAAGGGAGGAAGGAAGGAAGAGAAGAAGGAGAAAGAAAGAAAGAAAGAAAGAAAGAAAGAAAGAAAGAAAGAAAGAAAGAAAGAAAGAAAGAAAAAATGGGGGCAGGAAAAGCACATCTCTGTACCGCACCTGGCAAGAAGCAAACTTCACTCAGATGGTTCAACTGACAGCAAAGAAGGGGCCACTTACAAAGTTGAGGGGCAAACAAGGATGTTGGGGTGCCCAGAGACAAGCAGTGCTAAGTAGGGGTGAGGACTCCCGTGCAGAAAGAGTGAAAGGGAGAAATAGTGCACCCTGAGGCATGTGAGAGGGGACAGCCCGGAAGGACTTGCCAGCATAGAACGCGCGGCTCCTGCTAGGGACGAGGTGCCCAGGGGGTGAGGCAGAGGGGAAGAACACCCGGCCTCTCTTCCTCCCAGCCTTCACCTCTGCTGACTTTGCCTCCTCTGGGCTGAACCTTCCTGGGAGCATTCTGGCAGAGAGTCCAAGATGCAGGACAGAAGGGTCACCCTCTCAGAGCCCAGAGCGGAACACACACGGGCAAAGAACAGATTTTAGATGGGAGGCCAGCCAGCACACCTTGCTTTTACTCCCAAATGCCCTTCCAGCTTCTGCCCTGTTTCTCTGCTTTCCAAACTCCTTGGAAGAGTTGTCTACACTCAACTTCTTCACTGCACCTGCTTTCTCCAACCTACTGGCCTAGCTTTGTCTCCATGACAAGGCCTGACAAAGTTCCTACTGGAATTCCTCATTTCCAGCTCTCCAGTGGCCCCCATGTTCCCAAATCTCAGAGACAACCCCTCAAGCAGTCACCACATCCTCCTTCTTTTTTAAACAATTAAAAAATTTTTTTTCACGTTTATACGTTTTTGAGAGACGGAAAGAGACAGAGCATGAGCAGGGAAGGGACAGAGAGAGGGAGACACAGAATCCGAAGCAGGCTCCAGGCTCTGAGCTGTCAGCACAGAGTCCGATGCGGGGCTTGAACTCACGAACTGCGAGATCATGACCTGAGCCGAAGACGGATGCTCAACTGACTGAGCCACCCAGGCGCCCCCTTTTTTTTTTTAATTTTTTTAACGTTTATTTATTTTTGAGAGACAGAGAAAGACAGAGCATGAGAAAGACAGGGAAGGGGCAGTAAACAATTTTAAATATTTTTATTTACTTTTGAGGGAGGGAGCGGCAGAGAGAGGGCACAGAGGATCTGAAGCAGGCTCCGCCCTGACAGCGGAGAGCTAGATGCAGGGCTCAAACCTACAAACCGTGAGATCGTGACCGGAGCTGAAGTCAGACGCTTAACCGACTGAGCCACCCAGGCGCCCCCACATCCTCCTTGAAACAGTTCTCTTGGCTTCCTTGCCCCTAAGACCTTTGCGTTTCCTCCTACCTCTCTGAATGCTATTTTTTGGTCTTCCTTTTGCCGGCCTCTCATCCTCTACATCGGCTTGCTCCAGATCTCTGTCCCGGACCTAGGAGGACTGTCACCTTCGTGCCTGCTCTCCAGCTGTCCAGACGCATGGCGTCTCTTACCCTTCAGCTCTCAGCTCAGATGCCACCTGCCCACAGAGGCTTCCCCTGGCCACACTCTCCAGAGCCGCCCCCTCCCACCCCTTGCCACTGTGTCCCGCTGCCCTGTTTGTGTCCTTCCTTGGCCTTATCGCTATTTGTCAACCTGGCTGGTTTATGGATTTGTTTCCTTCTTTATCCAGCAGTGTGCCCGTCCCTAAATCCTTAGCACTTACAACAGTACATGGTACATAGTAGGTGCTAAGTAAATCGCTGTTGCACGAATCACCGGGAACTTTGCAAACGTCACAAAACAAGGAAAGGTCGATAATTTAAGAATACTGTTTTGCTTTTGCAAGACTGAATTTCCTGATAGGCACTTAAATACCCTATTGGATCCTTTGAAAGAAACTCCCCTTCCTATTAAATGTATACTCACGTATATTACACGTCTACGTGAAAATAACCTGAGCAGAGAATCTGGCAATGCAGATTGGGAAGTAGAGGAGGCCCCATATTATTGACATCTAGTTCCAGAAAGGGAAGACTCAGAATGAGATCATCTCTTTGCCCCGAGTCTGGCTGTTGCCTGCGTGAGGCAGCATGAGGAACGGTCAAGGGCCAGGTCAAGGGCCAGCACTGTGGGATGAGGCCAACCTGAGGTTAAATTCCATTTCTACCCCTCATTCATAATGTGACCTTAGCCAAGTCACTTTATCTCTCTGAGTTCCTAACTTCTCCTGTGTAAATGGCCCGGGTAGGGCTGTCACAGGGATTAAGTGATCAGAGTATGTAAAGCCTTCAGCCTCTGAGTCTGGCACATGGGAGCACTCTGTATTAGTTCCAATCATTCCCACAGCTTCTCTGATACGATTTTCCAATTCCAGATTCCTCTCACCCATCGCCCCCTGCAAAAGGGAGCAATGAACATGAAATGAGGAGGCGAGGGCTGGCAGCGGTTTCTGGCGGGTTGTTTGAAAGGTGGTGGGAAATATGGGACGCCTGGGTGGCTCGGTCGGTTGAGTATCAGACTCCGGCTCAGGTCATGATCTCGCAGTTTGTGAGTTCAAGCCCTGTATCAGGCTGTCTGCTGTCAGCTCAGAGTGTGCTTTGGGTCCCCTGTCCCCCTGTCTCTCTGCTCCTCCCCTACTCATGCTCTCTCTCTCGCTCTCAAAAAAAAAAGAGGTGGCAGGAAATGACTAGAAATTAAAGATAATGTAATATCCTTTCTGGGGTCAAAGCATTGAAAGATCATGGTGCCCATGCCCACTAATATGAGCCAAAATAAAAATAAGACCCCAAAACATAAAATCTACACGTATGCTAAAATGAAAATGGCTTTTTTTCTCCTAGATATTGTTTTCTTTTCTTTTTAATTTAAGTGAGAGAGAGAGAATGTGAGCAGGAGACAGGGACAGAGGGGAAAAGAGAGAGAGAGAGAACCTTAAGCAGGCTCCACACTCAGCGAGGAGCTCGATCCCACGACCCTGGGATCATGACCCGAGCCGAAATCAAGCGTCTGATGCTCAACTGACTGAGCCACCCAGGCGCCCCTCCTTAGATTTTTTAATTGCACAATTCTAGATAAATTCCATGAAGCTGAGCTCTTCATTTTCCAATGCCCTTGCTGCGTCGCCTGCCTCCAGGTAATCCAGCACAAAGCTGATGCCAGGTTCAAAGATTCCTAGGACCCAAGTGCCACGAGATATCACCCACACCCGTAATAGAATTAAGGGTAATGATAATGCACTGCCTTTTCTATTGCCCCATTGTTTTTGAAGAGCCTCAGGGTCCTTTCACCTAATATTAGCTTGCTTGAAGTCCACATCTTCCAGATGGGGTTGGTAGCTCCTTGGGTTTAAACCCAGAGAAATTAAGTGACTGTCAGGGGTCGCCCCCACAGTCACAGAATAACCAAAATGTATGTAGCCTCGGCTCTTGGACCTACCAAATCACAAGCCAAATGATCTTCAAATGACTCTTTGCCTAGCGACCCCCTGCTCACCTTTGACTCATACAGTCCTGCTCACACCTCAGGACTCAGGACTCCGGTGTGACCTCTTACCAGAAGGCCCCCCCCTCCCCTCCAGGCTGGCCCTGCTCACTTCCTCCAAGCTGCCAAAGTCCTGTGCCGGGCATCACAGGGCATCCCGGCCTCAAAACACTGTTTCCGCATCTGTTTCCGCATCTGCCTCCCGCCCTGGGCCGTGAGCAACCTGAGGGAAGCCATCTTTGCTCGTGACTCGGCGCTCCAAAAGGTTTGGGGTTCCTCACTGAACCAAATGAGCCAATTTAATTAGTATAAAGATATGTGTCGAGCTGGATTTCATAGCCTGGGAGGACTTGTTTCATCAGAAATTGAGGCGGCGCTAACCTAGTCCCAGGCAGAAGACGGACTTGGAAAGGGTCTCTTTTGCCACCTGCACCCACCCACCCTGGTAACTGTGGTCCCTGAAATACCACAGTTTGAGAAGAATCCATTGTCTTCGACTGATATTCCCCTAGATGGGTGGCTGGGTGGATAAGGGCCTAGAGGGAAGGGGGCTGCTGAGAGGTATAGTTCTCACAGTTATTTGCATACTTTCAATACTCTCCCCATTCTATGGAGGCTAGCCCACACCTGTTCCCTATGGCCTTAGCATCCTGAGGAGACTTTAAGCCTCAACAGTATAAAATGAGGTCACATTTCTATCGAATAGCACAATTACAAGGACTTGAAACACTCACCCTCCTCAGTTTTTTTTTTTTTTAATGTTTACTTGTTGGGAGAAAGAGGGAGAGAGAGAATCCCAAACAGGCTCCATGCGGTCAGCACAGAGCCCGACATAGGGCTCAGTCTCACAAACGGTGAGATCCTGACCTGAGCGGAAATCAAGAGTCAGACGCTTAACTGACTGAGCCACCCTGGTGCCCCTGCACTTACTCTCCCTACAGTTATTCTCACAGTCTTCAGCCAGGCCCTGTCCCTAAGGGTGTCTAGGCCTCCCCTTTGGGAGCTAAGCCTGTCGACAAAGCCACTGGGTCTGTGATGTATCTCCATCAGCCCCGGGTGCCAGGAGCCCAGACAACCTAGTGGAGACAGGCTCCAGACCTCCCCCCATCAATGCTCTCACCTCCTAGCTCAGACCAGTGGGTCAGGTTTAGCAATTCTTTACAAGGTTCAGAGATAAGGTGCAGATTTTTAGCTAACCTTTACGGAGCACTTACACACACACACACACACACACACACACACACCAATATGACATGAGAAAAGAAAAAATTTGACCCATTTGGTTTCTTTAAAATTCAAAAGTTTTGAGCCCCCCCCCCCCCCCCCCGCAAAGACAGCGTTAAGAAAAGACAAGCCCTAAACTGGGAGAAAATATTTGCATTTACTTTTACTCCCTTGCCCAAATCTGCTAGAGCTACAGTAAAGGGATGTTTTTGTCCCCCTCCAGTAAAGGAGACAACAGCTATAAAATCTTGGAAGCTGGGAAGCTGATAGAGCAGTGGTAAGGGATTTAGGGAAGCTGAGAAGCAACCAGACAGAAAAAAAAAATGAGGCAATAATGAACTCCAGAGAAAACAAAATGGCTCAGGAAAGGAAACATAATTGTAATTTGCTACCATTCCGTTCAGCTATGATCAGCATGTCACCACAGTCATAACAGTGTAAGTACTGACGGTTAATCTAAGGAAAATTAGAATATAATGGGACTGGGAGGATGGAAAGAGCTGTCTTTGTGGTGGACAATGAGGGAAAGATACACGGCCAAGTCCTCATTTTGCACAGTGTAAAGTCAATAAATGATCCTAAGACTGAAAAATCATGCAGCAGCCACACAAGCTTGTTATTTTAAGCTGTAGAAGAAAAGAAATCCAAAAAATCAATTACAAAGGTAAAATATTTTTGACAGGGGACCCGGGCAACAGTTAGGAAACCTCAGTTTTTCATATTGACTCTTGTTTATTATTTGGGCAAACACGACTTTTCACAATTTAAAACTCTGCAGGGTACCTGGGTGGCTCAGTCGGTTAAACGTCCAACTCTTGATCTGGGCTCAGGTCATGATCTCATGGTTCATGTGTTTGAGCTCCGAGTTGGGCTCTGCACTGATAGCTTGGAACCTGCTTGGGATTCTCTCTCTCTCTCTCTCTCTCTCTCTCTCTCTCTCTCTCTCTCTTTCTGCCTCTCCTCAATCTGCTCTTTCTCTCTCAAAATAAATAAACTTAAAAAAAAACAAAAGATGCTAAATCAGAAATGTCTCTGCTTCCGTTTTTTGAGGCTAAAGTGTCCCTGAAGGACTTGCATCAGAACAAACGAATAGGCCCCCCAGAGATGACTTTAAGTCCCCTTTTGCAAAACAGGGACCCCGTCTGACCCTACAGTTAGTTGACTTCTTCAGCAAGATTTCTGAGTATGCTATGTGTCCCTGAGATTAGAACAAGAGGACACAGGTCATGTCTCCAAGGCTGTCTGCCTTTGCTTCATTCATTCATTCATTCATTCGGTCAACAGATTTATATTAAGTATTTAGCACGTTTCACTCTCAGCACAGGGCTGGGCCCCCTGTGTGGAAAGGGACAGATGTGGTCCCTGCCCTCCTGGAGATAACGTTCTCGTGGGAGAAGACAGACAATAAATAAGGCAACAATAGAGCACCAGACACACTCAGATAGAGAGAAGTGCTTTGGTGAAAAGAATACACAAGGATTCGGGAGATTTACGTGGGCGTGAATTCAGACAGGACCGCCCAACAGGTGGTGTTTGATCCGAGCAGTGCGTGACAAGGGGCCACCACGTGGAAAGTATGGGGGTCGGGGGGGGGGGGGTGGCAGCACACGCACAGCCCCTGAGGCAGGAACCAGCTGGGCACGCGGGGACTTCTTGGAGTCCAGAAGCTAGGGCATTGCAGGAGACTGGATTTTCGAGTGCAGTGGGCAGTGTGGGAGGAGGGCTGTGAGCAGGGGTGAGGAGCCCTCCCACAGCTTGGTCCCCACAGAGGCCAGCGTTCTTGAAACAGGAAAACAGAGTCCTAAGAGCAAGAATAGAAGGCGGGGGCAGTTGGAAGGTGACTGAGAGAGAGGAGATGGTCACTTTGAGGCACCGGCTATTCTAACAGACACCGGCCGGGCCGTCTACAAAAACAGAGCTCTGACCTACTGCCTGCAGCGACCAGCCCAAGAAGGGAAACCACAACCCCTGCAGCAATCAGCCCCAAATGGCCGGGACTTGATCAGCAACTGCCAGCTTCCCTCATTCTCACCCCTGCTTCCGATTTAGGACCAAACACTGAGAGCCAGATAGCCACCCCTCACCCGTCACACGGGATGCCCCACGTCTATCAGCCCCCGGCCAGCTTCCCCTGCCAACAGCTTCCCTTCTGGGCTCCCCCTTCCCTCTGGAAGCCGTCCCTCCGCCCCCACCCCCCCCCGCCCCCCCCCCCCCCCCGAGGTTCTGCCGAACACGTGGGCTGGCTCCCTGTGGAAAGCTCTGAATGTGTTTGTTCTTCACTCATTTCTGAACTTCAGACAAGGGGCAGCAAGGGTCACTGGAGACAAGGAACAATCCGAGGTGGATTTTGGAGACGAAACAGGCCCACGTGGCTGAGGAACCCGAAGGGGTGGAGGGCTCCCGGGAAGGAAAGAGGGAAGTCGAGGAGACTCCCTGGGCGGCTGGGGCACCATTTACCGAGATGAAGGCTGGAGGAGGAGCTGGAGAGTGAGGTTGGCTACAAGTCGGAAGTTGGGGTTTCGATGTGTTGAGTCCGAGATGCCCATCAGACGTTGGTGCCTCGAATTCTGCATCTGCGCCCGTGGCCCGAGGGGACCCAGCAAGAGGGAAGATGTGAGAAGGGGCCCCAGGAAGATGGTTTTTATAGCCAGGAGCGTGGATGAGATCACAGAGGGAGACAGGAAGAGACCGGAAGCAGGGCTGAGCCCCGGAGACTCCCATGGTCAGAGGTGGGTGGAGGACGGGGGTCCGTGGAGACCGGGAGGAGCTGCCAGCGTCAACCCCAGAGTGAACCCCGCACTGCTCGGCACGGTGCTGGCGCCCTGGGCCACCTGCCGCCGCCTTTCCCCGGGGCCTCATCTCATCCCGCCGGCCTCCTTTGGACCAATGTATTTCCCCAGGTGCGCCTTCTTGCTTCAGACCTTTGCATGTGCTAGCTCGTC
Organism: Acinonyx jubatus; assembly: GCF_027475565.1. NCBI lineage: Eukaryota > Metazoa > Chordata > Mammalia > Carnivora > Felidae > Acinonyx > Acinonyx jubatus. The sequence goes on from NC_069397.1 coordinate 18,538,047, forward strand.
TCTAGGATCTCAAAAATAAGGTAGATTCATTATCAATAACTCAAACACAGTGGCCACGTACGACGTAGAAAGTAAAAGCTGCCTATCGATCCCGCGTTAATGAACTTTTGGGCTAAATCCTTCAGGATGTTTTCTGTTCAATCACTAGCGTCCTCTCTCTTGTACACACATACGGGCAATAGCCCCACCACCCCCGAAAATGGGAAATGCTTGTTTAAAACGTGCTTTTTCGGGGCCCATGGGTGGCTCAGTGGGTTAAGGGTCTTGACTCTTGATTTCAGCTCGGGTCACGACCTCACGGTTTGTGAATTCAAGCCCTGCACCGGGCTCCTGTGCTAACAGTTGGGAGCCTGCTTGGGATTCTCTCTCCCTCTCTCTCTCTCTCTCTCTCCCCCCGCCTCCCAAAATAAAGAAATTAAATAAATACACAAAACTTGTTTTTTCCTCTTAATACATCATGACTCTTCCCACATCAGCACCTAGAGAGATGGCTCATTCCTCAAAACAGGTGTTTAGATTTCATTGTATGGATTGATCACAATTTAACCATTTCCCACTGATGAAGCCTTGCCCCCTTTCTTTTCCGAAATTACAAGGTGGCAACGCTCTACTTTGTGCATGCTGTGCAAACTCGTGCCCTTGGACAAATTCCTAGAAGTGAGACTGTGAGGTCAAAAGAGGTGAACGCTGTTAATTTAATAGATGTTACCAAACTGCTGTCCAAAGAGCTCATGACAATTCTTGCCAATAAATGTGAATGAAATTCCTGTTTATTCACATTCTTGCCAAGACTGGGTATTGCCAATCATTTTAACTTGGTCAAGTCTGATAGAAAGATTATATTGTATTGTTGTTTAATTTGCATTTCCTAGAATATAAATAAGGTTTCTCATAGCTTATCATATTCTTTTGCCCATTTCTCTGTGGGTTTTTTATCCTTTTGATTTGTAAGCCTTCTTGGTATATTCCAAGAATCAGCCTCCTGTCTTATATAGATGTTACAAATATTCTGTATTGATTTGTTTTTCTTTGTTTATCTTTATTTTTGCTTAATAGAGGTTTAAGAATTTTATGTGGGGGTGCCTGAGTGGCTCAGTCAGTTGGGCATCTGACTCATGGTTTCAGCTCAGGTCATGATCCCAGGGTCACGGATCGAGCCTGGAGTCAGGCTCCTCAATGAGCGTTGAGCCTGCTTGGGATTCTCTCTCTTTCTTCCTCTGCCCCTCCCCCTCTTCTAAAAAAAAAATAAAAGGAAGAACTTTATGTGATGACGTGTAGTAACTTCTTTTTTCATATATTGTGTGTTATGCTTTTAGCGGCCCCCAACAGTCCAAAATTATTTTCTAAAACCTCTTTTTTTCTAGAGCTTTCTTGGTTTTATTTACTTGCATGTAAACATCTTTGAAACATCTGGAATTATTTTGGTGTTGAGAAGCAGGGACCTGGTTTCTCTCAGTAAATATTTATTGAATGAATGTATGAGCAGGAGGGACATCCTTCAGCCCTAAGTAAAGTTGATGGCCTCCTAAGGGTTTAGATCAGATGGTTAATAGAGTTACTTATTCAACAAATGTTTCTAAACCATGCGCCCAGGTGATGGCATGTGTGTGACTCTCGCAGTCCATGGAGGAAACAGACATCCGTCTGATAGCACAAGTGGATGTAAAACGTACAAAGGAGACATGCGCTCTCGGAGAGCATGTGATCAAGAAGGCTGCCCTAGCCTGGGAGGTCAAGGAAGGTGTCTCTGGTTAGGGAAGCTTCTTGGGACACTCTCGGGACCGGCACCCAAGGGCGGGTGAAAACAGCGGGACCGGGCAGAGGGAGAAAACTACGTTGCAGCCTCAGCAAAGATCTCAGCTGCTCCCAGGGAGCTCTGGGGTGGAGATGCCTCCTCAGAGGCGCTCTGAATGAAGACAAAGTGTCTGGGTCTTCATTCCCCATTCCTCCTTCCCTCCAATGCGCTAGGCAGTGAACGAAGGCTGCCCCCAGGCAGCTCCCGGAGAGACCCCTCCGTGAGTGTTGGCCTCCAGCCCTCCCGGCGGCTGGCAGAATGAGGGCCTGGGTCCTGAAAAGGACTTATGGGTGACACAGCACACCACCCACTCCAGAAGTCCTCCCTAAGAAGTGGGGGTGACACTTGGGTACTGACGGATGAATAGGAGTTCGCCAGGCACAGAGAATGGGGGCTTCCTCCAGGGGACGCATGCTTTCTCCAGCACGGTGCCCTGCCACCAAAGCGGGGAGACCGATTAGACGGCTAGTGGGTGAACAGGTTCGTCAAATACATTCAAATCTAGACATGCACATACAAAAAATTAGGAAGACAGAAAAGGCAAGACTAACAGCTCCAGCCAGCCCTCAGAGACAACTCCTATTAAGTTTTAACGTATATCTTCTCTGTCTTGCTCCTCTGCATAGTTCATTAAAATGCTAGGATTTTACTGTAGTTGTGATTTGATTTTCTGCTTTGTTTCCTACAAAGTTTTTCCTATGCCTTTACTCTTTCTAATCACAAAAGCAGTAGCTGCCAATGAGACACAACTCAGAAAGCACAACTTTTAAAAAGAAAATCAAGAATTTCCAAGGTCTCTCCTCCCCAGCTTCACCCATCCATTGATATCATCCAGATTCTTTGTTAAGCTGTATTTGTAGCTTGCTTCTTAAAGAATGAGCCTTTAAACCATCACTTATCTGTCTCCTTTGAGATCCCTAGGCCAAGAGTCAGGAGCCCAGGGCTCAGTTCTAGGTCAGACATTAACAGTTGTTAAGTCTCTCCTCTCCCCTCCCCTTCTCCCCTGCTGAATTGTGCCTAAGGGTTAAATCTTTCCAGTCTAGACTTAACTATAATCAGCAAGGGTGGTGGCCAGCAGGCCCCAGGACTGAAGGTTGCGGGCGGGAGGGGGGGGGGGGGTAAGAGAAGGACCTGAAAAGAGGCCTGGCCACCCTGGAAAGGTTTTGCAGAGCATCCTCTAGCCTGGGGAAGGGGCAGGCCCCAGAGCTGTTTATGTTCCCTGGAGGTTCCCATTACCTCCTTGCAATTCCCCCAGTGTCCCAGGCTGTCTTTGGCCCAACCCAGTCCTCTGCCCGGGTCTCTTCCCTTCTCCTGATCCAGCTTGGTTAACTCTTACTGATCCTCCAGAATTCAGCTCCAGGACACCTCTTCCTGGGAGCCTTCCCGGTTTGCCCAGGAGGAACTGGACTCCCCTCTGGCCTCTCAGAACCTTGTACACTTCATAGCACTTATCACAGGATACTTTGGGCACTTGTTTGGTGACCTCCCACCTAGGCTTCCCCCTAAATGGTGGGCTCTGTGAGGGCAGGGACCCAGCCTCACTCATCGTGTATCCCAGGTGCCAGGCTGCCTTCAAAGAAGTCAGTTCACAAGGCCTCTGAGAGGGAAGTCCCTGGGTGTCCCCAAATTATTCCTCATTGGCAGAGCAACTTCTTCTAGAATGGCAAGCTCCCTCACTTTGTCCTCAGAAAAGCACCCCAACCCCTTCTGGGTCCTTCCTTTCCTCGCTTCACCTGCTTCTGCTTCCCACTTCCTGGAGCAGGGCTTCAGAGAAGCAGAGGAAGGATTAGTTTTCTCTGAGTTGGGGGATGGCCTATATCTGTAGAGTGAAAGTCAAGGCCTCTTTCAAAGGATGGAGAAGCTGCATTAGACTCTGGGCTAGGCAGCTACCTCTCCCCCTGCTGTATCTTGGAAGGACTTCGAAAAATGAGTTTAGTTGGCAATGAAGGTGAGCCAGCCACAGTAACACCCAGACAGACAGATGGCCGGAGGGGTGCTGTCCTCTCTCTTGTAAAAGCTTTGCATCCAAGACCAGCCTACAAGTGTAGTAGGGAGTGAGCTCCCCCTGCCCCCCCTCCCCCTGGGAAGGGTAACACTCACACAGAGGTTGGGTGGACCCCTATTAGGAATGCCTTTACGGGATCTGCAGAAAGAACTAGATAGACCAGATATCCTTTGACAGTCCTCTAACTCAAGAGTTGATGATTCAGGTAGGAGGAGAGTCTGAAACAGAGGGAGGTTTAAAGAACACCAATCCTAGGGCGCCCGGGTGGCTCAGTTGCATGCGCCTCTGACCGTTGATTTTGGCTCAGATCGTGATCTCACGGTAATGGAATTGAGCCCTCTCAGCTGGGAGCCTGCTTGGGATTCTCTCTCTCTTTCTCTCTGTCTGTCTCCTCTCTCTCTCTCTGCCCCTGCCCCACTTGTGCGTGCTCACTCTCTCTCTCACTCTCTGTCTCAAAATGAATAAATAAACACACCAATCCCTTGGGTTCTAGGGGATAAAATTAGGAGAAAACAGAGCAGAGATAAGAGGGACCTGACTGGGGCCCCAGTAAAGCCATGCAGAGTTGGGAGCAGAGGGGTCCCCTTCCACAACCTCTTGGTGAGGCCCAAGGATCCAGGGGCAGGGCAGGGGGAGGGCACAGACACCAGCAGGCCACAGCTGGCGGGGGCGGGGACGGAGGCAGGGGCTCCCAAGGCAGAGTCCAGGGAAAACAGACAAGGGCAGAGTGCACGCTGCATCCTAACGCTCTCTGCTCAATGACTGCAAACAACGGACAGTTAATCAAGCTGGAAATTACAAACAAAACCTTGAAGTGCCGCTTCCTGGAAAGAGCTCCCACTTCCCACCAGAGTGCAGTCCTTGAACGATTGTAGTTCCGTCGCTCTTGAATTAAGACCACAAACCTTAGTGTAGCTTTCAGGCCCTTCGTGATCTGGCCCGTGGCCACTCCCCGTTCTAAAGTTGCTCGGCTGAGGGCCCGGCTTCCTCCAGACCCCAAATGTTTTTAAATGACTATGTCACTTAACATCTAAGTCCCCTGCTAGACTGTAAGCTCTGTGGAGGTAGGGAATGTGTCTGTCTTGTTCAGCACCATCCCCCCCGGCATCTAACCCAGAGCCTGGCATGGTAGAAAGGAAGGAAAGAAGGAACGGAGGGAAGGGGGGAGGGAGGGAGGGAAGGAGAAAAGTCCCTGAGAAACACAGCATTCTCAGCAATTGAAAAATGATGGAACACAAAACACGATTAATTAAATCAGGCACATAAATAGAGGGCCATATGTCAAGGTTCTATTTGTTCTATGACAGCGTAAAACCTGCACATTTTTCATCAGGATGGAAATAACAAACACAAAACCACACGTGCCATCTCCTAGTGAGACCTTCTGCTTTTTCCATTGGAGTCAGTCCCTCCCTGAATTCAGTCCAGGCAGGAGGAGCGGGCGGTCCCCACCTACAGCCCGACTTGGTCTGGATCCAGGAGCTGGGACCCAGACGCCAAGCTGAAGGCCTGCAACCAAAGGCAAGATCAGGTATAGATTAATTATCTCCTCCATGCCAAGTACGGGACTTGGCGGTTGACTTGTTTAGTCCTCAAAGTCTGTGAGGTAGGAACTGTTACCCTCCTTTTACAGGTGAGAAAACTGAGCTTCCAATGGGTTGAGGAATCTGATTAATGTCACACAGTTCTGGGGGTGCCTGGCTGTCTCAGTCGATGGAGTATGTGACTCTTGATCTTGGGGGTTGTGAGTTCAAGCCCCACACTGGGCCAGGGGCCTACTTAAAAAATAAAAAATATTGTAAAAAAAAATATATATATATATCACACAGTTCTGTCCCTGGATCCACCTGACCCCAACAGCCACGCTCTTTTCTCCCTGTAGCTTCTCTGACCAAGAGGCAGAGGCACCGGCAGCGGCTGTGGGCACAGTAACTAAGGCTTCAGAAGTCTAAGCTTCTTCCATGGGCAACATTTGCTGGTTTGGTCTGCATCGTAGCCTCCCCCTTTCTGGAACGCATCCCTCTTTCCAGCAGGAAATTCCTTCTGTGTGCCGCTGGTGAGCTGGCCCTGCCCTTTCTTCGCCCAGCTTCCAAAGGTAGACATTCCCCAGTTAGAATACTCATTCCCACCTTCAGAACTACCGGTTCTGGAACACACACGTGATCCGACAGGGCCGGTCAGAGGTCCTTCCTGAGTCTGGGGGCTGAATCTACCGGGAAAGAGCATCTTTTTCACGGAGGTGCCAAGTAAGTAGGAAAACAGAATTGGGGCTGCCCTGGGACATCTGTCTTGCCACATGAAGAGGGTCTGCTGAGGACTCCAACCAACAGAGGGAGGGAAGCAGAAAAGAGACGTGAGACAGAGAATGCCCTGAAGACCTTGTTGGAGCTCTGGATCCAGCCACGCCTGGGCTGCCCTTGGAATTCCCAGATACATTCTTTTTCTCTTGAGCAGGTGCAAACTGGAGAAGAGTAGACACGCCAGGATGGAGAAGGTAAGAGGGTGGACCAGGAACCCAGCAAGGCCCGGAACCATCCAAACAGGACGGAAGAGTCTTCCAACCGAATGTGGCTCCATCCTTGCCACCCATGTGACAAGCCTGCCATGTGACTCTGTACCCACGCTGTCCTTCTCTGATCTCGGGCATGCCATCTGCAGAGGGATGTACCAATGAGCAGAACCACACCAGAGACTGCTTGTTCCCAGGAAAACACAGAGAAATGGGAAATTTTCCAGTGAAATCAATACAAAGAGATCTTTCCTGGTCTGGAGAGGGAGGAGGGACCGAGCTTTTACCGCGTACCATGTGGGTGTCAGGCCTTACCTGCTTCACTGCAAGCTAGCGGGGCACCTGGGTGGTTCAGTCGGTTGAGCGTCCGACTCTTGATTTCGGCTCGGGTCATGATCTCACGGTTCGTGAGATTGTGCCCCGCATTGGGCTCTGTGCTGACAGCACAGAGAATGCTTGGGATTGTCTCCCTTCCTCTCTCTCTGCCCCTTCCCGGCTCTCGTGCTTTTTCTCAAAATAAATAAACTTAAAAAAAAAAAATGCAAGCTACTAAACTGAAGCTAGGGATTCTATGCTTAAGACTCAATGCACATCACTCACTCAAATAGGAAATATTTACAAATTAATGAAACATATTTCCCAGTTAATTCTCAGAGTGGACCAGGATGGCCATAAAAGACTGCCTTGAATGTACAGAGAATGGTGTTATCTTTAGGAACCAGATCCCCCACCCTGCTTGGTATATAGACCTGGACTGGACTGCTTTGAAAATTGTTTGTTTGTTTTAAATGTTTATTTATTTTTTAGAGAGAGAGCACGTGCATGAGCATGCACTGTCAGCGCAGAGCCTGATGCAGGGCTTGAACTCACAAACTGTGGGATCATGACCTGAGCCCAAGTTGGATGCTTAACCAACTGAGCCACCCAGGCGCCCCGAAAATTGTTTGTTTTGGGGGAGAAGAATCTACAGCGTATATGCGTGTGTGAGTGTGTAAGCATGTGGGCGTGGCATGCATGTGGTGCAAACAATGTGTGTTTGTGTGTGTTTACTGTCTAGGAGAGTCCCCAGGGATCAGGCCCATATCTGCAGGTAGGAGGCTGAGGCCTATCTTCATTTCCTGTTGGTGACAAAGCCTTCAGGACTGGGTGGGGAGTGCTGAGTACCCCCTAGCCTATCGTACTGAGCCTTTCTCATACCATTCCAGAAAAAGGGAGCCTTCAGGCTTTGGTCACATATGGTTACAGACACCTGGATTCCCCTACCTTATCATGGGAGGAGTAGAGCTTTGTTTCTTTTTTTCTTCTTCTTCTTCTTTTTTTAATGTTTCTTCATTTTTGAGAGACAGAGCATTAGCAGAGAAGGGGCAGAGAGAAAGGGAGACACAGAATCTGAATCAGGCTCCAGGCTCTGAGCTGTCAGCACAGAGCCTGACACGGGGCTCGAACCCACGAACCGCAAGATCATGACCTGAGCCAAAGTCAGACACTTAACCAACTGAGTCACCCAGGCGCCCCCGAGTTTCGTTTCTTCAAGCAGCCAGACAGCCCCTCCACTTGCCATCCTAGACAAGGGCACGTCTATGGGTAGATAATGTAGATCCGGAGCAGAGAGAGGTTAGAGGTTCTACGTCTCTATCTGGGGAGGAGGGAAAAGGGCAGATGCCCAAGAGGATGACAGAGGCTAACAGCAGGGCTGGGGCTGGGACTCTGGCGAGGCTCCCCCTGGAGCGGTCATTGTCAGCGTCAGGGTTTAAGTATGTTTCTCCAACCTGCAGTTCCCTCCCACTCTTGACAAGCCTCAGTAATGCTGAGTTGACCAGCCTAGTGGTTGCTGTGGGACAGTAAAGGGCAACCAGTGTCCATGGTTGGAACAGACCCCCAGGGGAGCTCATGGCCTTCCCCACACTGCCTCCTTCTTGAGGCCTGTGGGACAGCACAGCACCGTTTCCAGGGACGCTAGCAGCCAAGTGAGAGAAGTCCGCGTGAAGGAGAAAGTGACCCTAGGGGGCCAGGTGTCGGTGCAGTCACAGCCTCCGGCATTGATGGATGGGAACCAGGCAGAGATCACGCCCCTTTCTCCCTAATACTGCAGGCAAACAAGCCTTGAAAGCTGGAGCCTAGATCCCATAACATAAAACCACAGATGAGTCGATCATAAGCTATTTAGCATATTGATCAGGACTCCTTCGGTTGCGGGGGACCCGATTCCCATTACCCTTAGACAAAAAAGAAACATATCGGCTCATGTCACCAAGAAATTCAAGGGATTTAGGCATGGCTAGATCTGATGGTGTCATGGGACCCTATATGTCTCCCGTCTCACGTCACCTTGCCTCTGCTTGACTCCATGCCCCAACAGGATCTTACTCAGTAGTAGAAAAATGGCTCCCAGTGGCTCCAGGTTTACAGGGTCTGAAAAGCTGCCATTCCAGAGAGAGACTCTGTTTCTGAGTCCATGATAAAACTTTCAAAAGGTATAAACTCATGGTGTTCAATATGGAGAGGGTGTGTGTGTGTCCCCCAACCACAGTGAACACACCGAGGGCATAGAGCTTGGTTTATAAATGCACTCTGCACAAAATGGACTTAGAATTCCATAGAGAAATGGCTGGTCCCAAGGCTGAGCCTGGGAAAGTACAAGAGGAACCGAAAATATCTTCTTAAACCAGAAGGCGAGGAGGCCCTTAAAGAATGATGGGGGCGGGGCGCCTGGGTGGCGCAGTCGGGTAAGCTCCGACTTCAGCCAGGTCACGATCTCGCGGTCCGTGGGTTCGAGCCCCGCGTCGGGCTCTGGGCTGATGGCTCAGAGCCTGGAGCCTGTTTCCGATTCTGTGTCTCTCTTTCTCTCGGCCCCTCCCCCGTTCATGCTCTGTCTCTCTGTCCCAAAAATAAATAAAAAACGTTGAAAAAAAAAAATTAAAAAAAAAAAAAAAGAATGATGGGGGCTTGTCGAAAGACCACAGACACAGGCTAGAAGGAGCTCTCACAAGCCAAAAATGGGGAAATTTTGAGCATCAGAATAAACAATGAGAATAAGAGATTATAACCCATTGGAGAAAATAAGAAGCAATGAGTCCATGCAGATATAAACAAATAAGTAAACAACTTGATTTAAGGCTTAGTGATTTCGTGCTTAATGAGAGGTGGGATATTTACATTGTCACAAAAATACTTGTTAGTTACAAAGAAAGAAAGAAGTGTGACTTCCCAGTGGAAGTCAGCCTGGCCGACACCACCTTAATCGAGTGACAATGAACATCACCAGTCACAGGACAAATCAAAATTGTACCACCTGGTAGGATGCCACAAAAGGAAAACAGCTGGGGGCGCCTGGCTGGCTCAGCCAGTAGAGGATGCGACTCTTGATCTCAGGGTTGTGAGTTCGAGCCCCACCCTAGGTGTAGAGATTACTTAAAAATAAATTAAAATCTTAAAAAAAAAAAAAAAAAAGACAACAGCTGCTTTGTCTTTCTGGAATTTTCCCACCCAAAATGCCTAATCTAATCCAAACATAAAGAAACATCAGGCAAGCCCTAATTGAGGAACATTCTACAAAACAAGTGGCCAGTAATCTCAAAGGGATCAAGGTTGTGATAGTCGAGGGAAGGCTAAAGAACTCTTCCGGATTGAAGGAGACTGAATAGTCATGGCAAGTAATTCAATGTGTGATGCAGTTGAAGGGCCTGACTATGCAATGGAAAACAGAGGTGTGAACAGGGGACTAATATGCTGACCACTAAGAGATACTAGCCCAGAAGACTCTCCCTGCTCCCTTTCCCACCCTGGGTACATATAACTCTCCATGAACTTTGCTGGGGAGGAGGGAGGCATGTTGATGATGTAGTGAGGGTGTAGCTAAGCTAAGGGTCCCACGCATTTGACATCTGAATACATCACTTGTTTTCCTTTGACAGCACACATACCTTCCCAATCACATAGGAAATTACATTCACATGCAATTTCATGCCAAGGCCACGTACTCCACGGACCTATGAGTTTAGGGCAGTGGAATTAGATCAGAGGAAGGTGCTCATCTTTTTTTAAACGTATTTATTTACTTAAAAATATTTTCTTTCAATGTTTACTTACTTTTGAGAGAGAGAGAGAGAGAGTGGGGGAAGGACAAAGAGGGAGACACAGAATCCAAAGCAGGCTCCAGGCTCCGAGCTGTCAGCACAGAGGCCGACGCAGGGCTTGAACTCACAGACCGCGAGATCGTGACCTGTGCCGAAGTCAGACACTCAACCGACTGAGCCACCCAGACGCCCAGGAAGGTGCTCATCTGATTTAAGGCAATGCACAGGAGAATAAATGTGTGCCATGAAGTCTAAAGTGCAAGTTCCCCGGGATGGAAAATGGCAAATCACTGTGAGCGGAGTAAATGAAAGTGAGTGGACAGACCAACGCCGCTTGGCCCTTCCAATGCTGATATTGGACCCATCTCGGTGTCTGATTTAACTGGTAGTACCTCCCAGCTGGCCTCTTGTTACCTCCTCTTATCACCCTCTTCATCCTGAATCACTCACCCTGACCCACCTGACCTACTCCCCAGGTTCCACTGATGACACCAATACCCTCCAGATGGAAGGCTCCACGCTTCTCTCCACCTCCACTGGACCCAGGATTGTCCTCCCAATAGTCCTATTTCAGCATGTCCAACCTGACTCGGGCTCCAGGCTTTCGCTCCCAGTGCAGATCCCGAGAAGACATCTCATATCTAATCGTGGACACCCCAAAGTGGGGGGAGGACTCTACAGTGCAATACAGGTGCAAGGTGGCCATCTTTTACTAAATCTGTAATTTTGAGCAGGAGCCATGAACCCCTCTGCGAATCTGAGATAAAGCTATGGACTCTTTGCCCAGGTAAAAGCACATTCACATAAGAATTGGGGGGGTTCCTGCATCTCGTGGAGCCCATCCACAGGAACTAAATGAAGTACATCTGCTTTAAGTAGGAAAGCATCCTACTTTTCAGAGCCTTTGTTATAGTCCTTGAAACATTCCAATGAGCTGGTGTTTTTCAACCTTAGGCTGATTGGGGGTGTATTCCCCTTAATTACAGAGGAGTTTGTGTTGGGAGAAGACAGATGTAGTGGTAAATAAAGCTTAGGACTTGTCTGGGAGAATAAAGATAAAAAGAATAGCTCAAGTCTCGTGTTTTGCCAGAAGGAGAAGGAACACGGCGTCCTCACGCTCAAGGCTTGTTCTAAACTTAGCCGGCTCCCGTGGTTCCAAAGTTGGCAAAATGAGCCCCCACCACCCTAATAAACACGTCGCGGTGCAGTGACTCACTGAGACGAGTGCGGGACGGGGCTGCTTCCGGTCAGCCATGCAAGGGACCGTGGTGGGCTGGGACCCCCAACGCAGCAGGGCGTCCGATGCAGGGGCGAGGATGGCCTGGGGACCAGCTGCCCTGAAGAGTCAGGCTTGCCAGTGGTAGAGCCCAACTTCTCATCCCAGAGAGAAATGAAGACCCAGGGGTTAGGGATCGAGGGGAGGACACACAGCAAGGGGGGGAGCATCATCCTGGGGGCTTCCTCTGATGGCCCTTCATGCCCAGTGAGGGCATAGAAGGAGGCAAACAAGGAGGATGGCATTCCTAGATGCCAAGGGACTTCCCTGTGACCTTAGACTTCTTCTGGACACTAACAGAAAGTGGCTTCTAGAAGGAGAGGCAGGCAGTACTCCTCTGTTCTGCCTGGCCCTGCCGTGGTCAAGCCGACCTGATCAGGCTGTGCTGGAGGTGTGTGGTCAGCTCAAGGTGGCCGCACTCCTGGAGAGGATGGCCACTTTGGAAGAGACAGATGGACTTGGGCTTCACAGACAGGCACAGTCACCATCTCCAAAGACCCAGTGGGCTGTCCAGTGTGTCCGACTCCTTCCACAGAGGCCAAACACCCAGCCCCGGGCTCAGTGGGGTGGGAAGGGGCCCCTGGGGGCCAGCTGGGTGCTGAAGGGGTTCTTGTAGAGGTCAGAAGAGGGTCCACAGAGCAGCCAGGAGAAGTTGCATCTGGGAAGCGGAGCAGCCGAAGGGGTCACTCAGCAGCAGGTCTGACAAGTGACCGGAGGCTGGGACAGATGGCCCAGGCCAGGGAGGTGAGGGGTAGGCTGGGAGGCTGGGGATCCAATGGTGCGGGATATTGGCCCCCTGTCAGGCAGGGATGTGCAAGCTTGCTCTGGGTGGGGAGTGGCCTCCTGGCACCCGGGGAGGTCAGAGGGCCCAATGAGGCGGGCTCTGCAGGGCAAGGTAGCAGAGGCATTAGTCACATTCCATGATGCCCTCGGGAGAGAACGAAGGCTAGCGGAAGGAGCTGGCAGAAGTCAGTCCAATATGAGGAAGGGCTTCTGCCAGCCACAGCCAGAGCTATTGAGCAATGAAATGGGAGGCGGTGAGCCCCTTGGCACTGGGACGCTTCTAACAGGTCGGCCTGGCGGGGAGAGTAGACGGCAGATTCAAGCGTCCAAGTCCCTTGCAGCCTTAACAGTCTTCAGCCTGGGTTCTTCCAGAAGTCTTGTTGGGGGAGAAGAGCAGAACTTGATTTCTCCTTTCCCAAAGTGGGAAAGCGGAAGCCCAGACAGAACGCCGCACCCAAGGTCGCACAGGAAGGCGGCAGAACTGGGAGTGAAACCCTTATCTGCTCCTTCCCAAGCCCCAGACTGTCCCATCTGCTTTCCCAACTGGTGTCCCAGCCTGTGCTCTTTTGGGCTGGCTCCCCTGCCAGGACAGAGGGTACCCATGGGACCAGCGCAGCACTGACAGCTGGCTCCCAAGCAAAGCTGGTAACCGAGCACCCCAGGGCCTGTGCTGCACACTTACCCAGCCCTGACTCTGTCCCTGTGCCACCAGGAGGGAACATAACTGTGCAGGGCATCACTCTGACCCTGGCTCTCTCGGCAAAGAAAATCACATTGACTTCCTCAAGTGGGGAAAAGTTGAAGAATCGCAAGTGAACTTTGTCCTCCAGTCCACCAGGGGGACCCAGTGGGCCTGGCTTAGATCTTTGTTTCCCAAGTACGTTCCTTAGAACACTAGTTTTTCAAAAAGCAACTCGAGGCAAGACTTTTGTGCTTTGTTTGTGGTAATAGCTTTATTGAGGTAACACTTCTATATCGTACAATCCACACGCGTAAAGTGCACTGTACAATTCAATGGCTTTTAGTGTGTTCAGAGAGTTGTGTAACCATCACAACTGATTCTGGAACATTTTCATCATGTCTGGAAGAAAGGCTGAGCCCTTCGGCTCTAATTCCCTACTTCTCTTAGCCCTAGGCAACCGCGATTCTACTTTCTGTCCTTATAGATTTGCCTATTCTGGGCATTTCATATACGTAGATTCATGAAATGTGTGCTGTTTTTGTGTCTGGCTTCCTCACAGCATAGTGTTTGCAAAGTTGAGCCATGTGGATAAATGTGTCATTCCTTTTTATGGCTGAATAATAACCCATTGTGTGGATGTGCCACATTTTGATTGTGTATTCATCCGTTGATGGACATTTGAGTTATTTCTACCTTTTGGCTATCACGATTGAGGAAAGATTTTGTATTCAAACAAACTCGGAGAATGATGCCAGCTCTGTCTCCCTCATGGAGACTCAGAACATCCCTTAGCATATTAAAGGCTCTGAGAAGTCCTGCAATAAATTTGCATTTACCTTTCCTTGACCTAGCGCTTCCCAGCCTTCCCTCACAGTTCTCCACACGGAGAAATCCCAGGGATTTTTTGCATCAGATGTACACTTGGCGAAACAGCGACCTGACTGAGAGCATCTGCCAGCTGGGAGTCTCAACTGAAAGGAGGCCACGAAAAGTGTTCCAGCCCCTTCCTGCAGCTGCCACTGCAGGCACTGGAAATGCTATGAATCTGAGAAATCCAGCAGATTGGGAGACCTTCCCAAGCCATGGCCAGTCCATTTATTTGCTCCTTTGGTCATTAAACATACGTAGTTTGAGCACCTATGGGGCTAGAGCAGAGGCTTTTGAAATTTATGACGACGAGAAGGAATACATTTCACTTCATGATGCCGTGTTACACACACACACACACACACACACACACTCATGCAAGTATGCACACATACAGCTGAAAGCGTGTGAAGCAATGCTTTGTCTTCCTGTGTGCAATGCCTTCCGTAAGTGACGATTCTATTCTACTTTATTCAAAAAATATACATTAGTCCTGAACCACTAAATTGATTTCATGACTCATTGATGGATCATAATCTGCGGTTTATTTTTTTTAATTTTTTTTTCTTAACGTTTTATTTATTTTTGAGACAGGGAGAGACAGAGCATGAACAGGGGAGGGTCAGAGAGAGGGAGACACAATCTGAAACGGGCTCCAGGCTCTGAGCTGTCAGCACAGAGCCCGACGCGGGGCTCGAACTCACGGACCGCGAGATCATGACCTGAGCCGAAGTCGGCCGCTCAGCCGACTGAGCCACCCAGGCGCCCCTAATCTACGGTTTAAAAGCCACTTAAGGTGACAGACTGGAAGGAATATTTGCAAAACATATCTGACAAAGAGCTGTGGATATACAGATCTGTTAGGGCTTAAAGAAAAGAAACCAAAAAAAAAAAAAAAAAAAAGGAAGAAGAGGAAAAGAAAGAGGTGCCAGACCAAGAATCCAATAAAAAACGGGAAAGGGGCACCTGGCTGGCTCAGTCAGTAGAGTGCGTGTGACTCTTGAGCTTAGGGTTGTAGGTTCGAGCCCCACATTAGACAGAGATTACTTAAAAAATAAAATCTTGTTTAAAAATGGGCAAAGGAGTTTAACAGGCACTCCCAAAAGAAGAGGGATGAACAGCCAATATGCACATGAGAAGGCAGTGAACATGAGTAGTCATCAGGAGGTGATATGCCATTGCACACCCACGAGAATGGCTAATGTGTAAAAGAAGTGACAATATCAAATGTCAGAGAGGATGCGGAGGAACAGCATTCGTGTGCTGTTGGTGGGGATGTAAAATACTCCAGCCACTTTGGAAACAATATGACAGTGCCCTATAAAATTAAACACACACGCACCATATGCCCCAACCATTTCACGTCTGGGTATTTACCCAAGAGAAATTAGCACGTATGTCTACACAAAGACTAGTACAGTGATGTTCATAGCACCATTATGCATATTAGCCAAAAATGATAATGCAGGGGCGCCTGGGTGGCTCAGTCAGTGAAGTGTCCGATTCTTGACTTCGGCTCAGGTCATGATCTCATGGTTCATGAGTTCGGGCCCCACGTCGGGCTCTGTGCTGACAGCTCAGAGCCTGGAGCCTGCTTCGGATTCTGTGTCTTCCCCTCTCTTGACTCCTCCCTCTCTCTTTCAAACATAAATAAACACTAAAAAATTTCAAGAAAATAAGAAACAAACATGGTAATGTCAATGTCCACCAACAGATGAATGGATAAACCAGTTGTAGCACATTGGCATGAAGGAATACTGCTCAGCGATAAAAAGAATGAAATATTAACACATGCAACAATATATATAAATCTGTTACACATTATGCTGAGTATAGTAAGTCAAACATGAGAGCTCACAAACAGTAATTTTATTTATATAAAATTATGGAAAAGACAAAGCGATAGTGACATAAGGCAAATCAGTGGCTGCCTGGGGCTAGGAGAGTGACTGCAAAGGGACTCAGGGGACCTTTGGGGTAACAGCCATGTGCCTATAACTGTACATCATTATCCACATCCATCAAGCTCTACACCTAGGATGAGTGAGTTTTATTACCTATAAATTACACTTCAATGAAACTATTTTGAAAACCTGGAAGACAGACTAGATAGGGGAGAGTTGGAAGGGGTGGGAGACGGAGGGGCAGAGGAGGGCTCCGTCGTGAGTCCACGGGCTAAGTAAGGGATGTGCACTGCACCAGAGAGTCATGCGGAGCTGTGCAGGGTTTCGAGCAGGTGGTGTCTTGATCCAATTTGTGTTTAAAGCCATCACTCGGGCCACTCGGTGGAGACAGGGTCTGGTGAGAGGGAGTTAGGGCTGGAACTGAGGAGGGGTGGGGCTGCTCGGGGAGAGAGCCATTTAAGTGGCAGGAGGGGCTCCAGAGACAGGTTAGAAGGTCTTGGGAGGGAGGCTGGGAAGCCGTGGGGGGCATCTGAATGCATCGGACACTTCTGCCTTAGCAACCAGGGGGACGGGGATGCCTGGGGAGAAAGAGGATGACATCGGGCTGTGACATCTGGCGTCTGAGGAAGTGTTGGGAGGTCAGGGCTTTTATTGGTCCAGGACTCAGAAGAGTGTTCGCTGAATGCAGTCTTGGGCATCCTGGTTAAGTCCTGGGAGAGAAAGGGCAGCTGGGGGAGGGTGGGAAGGACAGAGAGTTGAAAGCGTGGTCTGGGAGAGTGAGTGGAGGGTGTTGGAAGGGTGAGTGGGAAGGGCTGGAGAGAATATGTCAGCGAGACCAGAGGAAGAAGAGGGGGTGTTAGATAGCGGTCAGAAAGGTCAGCTGCCACAGAGCAGAGCCGTCATGGTCACACGGTCGTGGTCACAGGGGAGGAAGCCTGAGATCGGACAGAAGAGCCGGGGCAGGAGCTCGCCTGCAAGAAAGAAGGGGTAGATGGTGAGGAGACGGCGGCGAGGGAGCAGGGGAGGAAGCGAGAGGCAGGCAGCAGAGAGGGTGAGGAGTCCCGGCTCTGGTCTCTCGGGGCGGGCTCCCCTCCCAAACCTTCATGCTGCTGGGAGCAGCAGCAGCTTCTTCTTGGCAACCGGCTCGCCCTTACTCGTGCTTGGATTAACAGCAAATTCTAGTTTCCTTGCCGACTCATTTCCCACCCTTCAGGGAGTCTGGCAGGAGGCCCTGGCTCCTTCCCTGCCCCCTCCTTCCAGGCAAGAGTGAGCTGCAGAAGGTGTGCAGCAGGCTCAGGGAGGCAGCGCCCAGGAAGCAGAGGGAGACCTGGAAGCCGTCCCCACACCACTGCACAGACCTCTGGTGGCCGACCCCCGGAAGGCTTGGGGGGGCTGCCCGGCCAGTCTTGAGGCCCCAGGGGACACCTCTGCAGCCAGCAGGAACTCCCAGCCCTGCAGCTGGAAGAACCGCCTGAGAAAAGGGGGAGCTAAGAAAAATGACTCTCTGTTAGCCTTGACTGCTTGCGTGGGGAGGGGCAGGGCCCAGCCCTGGGCCTCCGCCAGGCTCCCTGGAGGGTGGGAAAGGAGTTGGCCTGGAAATTGGAATCTACCATTATCCCAGACGCCAGTAAGGGCAAAACGGTTGCCAAGAAGAGGCTGCTTCTGCTCCAAGCATCAAGAAGGTTTGGAAGGGGAGCCCGCACCGAGAGACCAGAGCCGGGACTCTTCACCCTCTCTGCTGCTGTCTGGCGCCGTGACCTTGAACAACCTGCTTACCCAGTCAGGGCTTGGAAATTCCACCCACCGACTCCGGCAGACACACGTTCACTCATGCATTCATTCGTGTTCATTCATTCACTCATTCGCGTTCGTTCGTTCATTCATTTGCCCAACAGGCATTTCTCTGCGTCAGCTCCCTTGGACAGAGATGTGCTCTGGGAAGAGTTAAGGCTTTGGAGCGAGAGACCTGAATTCAAATCTCCACCTGCTGCTTGCTAGCCAGGTGACTTTAGGCAAGCTATTTCATTGCTGCGTGCCTCAGTTTTCTCTTCTGCAACATGGCGGTAAGGATGCCTACCTCAAGGAATCCCACTGTTTTCCCATCTCATGACCAGCCAAGTACCATCTTCACACGTATCTCTTCAAGTTCGAGACAGGGGAGTTAACACACATACACTAGACATTAAAAAAAAAGGGGGGGGTGCGCCTGGGTGGCTCCGTCGGTTAAGCGTCTGACTTCAGCTCAGGTTGTGATCTCGCGGTGTGTGGGTTCGAGCTCCGCGTCGGGCTCTGTGCTGACAGCTCAGAGCCTGGAGCCTGTTTCAGATTCTGTGCCTATCTCTCTCTCTGACCCTCCCCCGTTCATGCTCTGTCTCTCTCTGTCTCAAAAATAAATAAAGGTTAAAAAAAAAAAAAAGAACACCAACCTCACAAGGTAGGTACAGGGTCAGGTTAAACTAGACAAATAAGTCTTTAATAAACACTGAACACAGCAGCTATAGGTACACAACAAGTGTCAGCCTGATGATGACGACGACGACGATGATGATGGGGACCATGACAACAATGATGATGATGATCTGTGAAGCCCAAGCCTGAGCCTGAAGCATGCAAGGCGTTCAAGAAATTATAGTGATACGGTAGTTACCGTTACTGTGTCATTGTGTTCTTACGTTACTGTTATTGCCTCGTTGGGTTACTGACATTAACAATCATAACACAACAATATCATCATACATAAGGTGCTTAAGGGCTTCCTGAGGTAGCAGCTACTCAAGAAGGCTTTGCTTTTAATGCGTTTATTTCAGTGATGGCATCACCATGTGCCCAGCGCCTGACATCTGGTAGGTGCTCAGTGCACGTGAGTTTCCTCCCCATCGGCGGAGACCTCAGAGCATCCGGACCCTGGTGAGGGGTCCCTGGTCATCTAGGATGGACTTGGGCACCCCCGGATACCCAGACCAGGGTGTGTGTGAATCTCAGGGTCCTGTGGAGGTCTCTACCCCGGGGCAGCTCAGGATCTGGATCTCTCTCACAGCTGCTATCGCTAGAGGAGATGGATCTTTCCAGAAAACCTCAGGTCTAGTTCCAGACCAACCACTGTCCTCTCACCCCCAACTCCACGTTTCTCAGCCCGGGAACCGGCTAGACTCTGCTCTCCCTGCCCAATATTTATATTCCCAGCTATTTATAACCCAGCCTTAGTGCAGCCATGGTGGGGCTGAATGGACAGTGAGGAATCGGGCCTCCCATCATGTGGGCAGCCCCAGAGGCCCCCGGCACCCAGCAGAACATTTCATTTCCCAAACCATCTCTGTAGCTTTCTTTCTCCTCCCCTGGCTCTGGTCCAGCATCCCTGCGGCTTGGATGACATGGTTCAGTGAGAGGACATTTCACGTGTCCCGATAACTGGTTTGGAGTCGCCTGGGCCGTGGGGTCCTGGTCTGATTGTGGCCTCAAGGTGCTGTGCTTCTCTTCCAAAGCCTCCCCAGCACTAAGGAGGAAGGCGCCCCCTGACGGCTTGCTGTGATGTGGAGGAGTCCCAGATCTGCTACTTACTAGCTGTGTGTCCTTGAACAAGTTACTTAACCTCTCTGAGTCTCCATTTCCTACCCCGTACAATACAAAGAGAGTCCCACCGCAGAGTCCCCATCGGGGCCGAGAAAGTGTTTGAGGAGCTCCTGTAGCACAGTGCCTGGCACACAATCGCTGTGTCTCTCTCTTCTTTTACCTCTCCCCAAACGCTGAACCCTGGATCACCCCCAGCCTGGAAACTCTGAGTCCGCTCACTGCTCTTCATGCTTTTCCCGGGGTCTGCCATTGAAAAGGGGATCAACGTGAGGAACAGAGCCTCGGCCTCATCTCCGGCTGTCTGGGGGCTCCCTACCTACATTGTCTGAATCGGAGCTGGTCAAGGACAGTAGCACTTCCTGCCTGAGCCTGAGTGACCGCAGAAACTCAGGCCCGAGGGGAGGAGGGATGATGGACGGGGCAGAGTGTGGCTGCGTGAGGAGCTCTGGAAGCTCACAGCAGAAAATGAGTTCTAAGCGGAGAGTTGGGGCCAGGCCCCATCCAAGGACCTCCTGGCCGCTCTGCTGAGATGTGGCCTCCAAGCGGCTTTGTGGCGGCGCTGAGACCTGGCATCGTGAACGCGGATGGGTCTCCCACACGGGGCTCGAGCAGCACCCAAGAGCCTGAGGCTCAGCTGAGGAGCCCAGAAATCCCTGAGGGGCACGGTGAACACAGCACCTGCCATTACCAATGGGGCCGGAACCTGAGAAGTCCTGCTCACAGGGCCCGTTCATGGCTGGGTGGCCTGGGAGAGAAGCTCGGCCCAAGCTAAGGGCTAGTGTGTGTTAGGTTTTTCATCACACTTGAACAGGTGGACTCTGTGTGTGTGCCGATACAGGCATGGGTGTGGGGGGGGGAAGGGGGATGGGAGCAGGGGTACGGGACTTAAAATTTACTCCAGATCACTCTGAATCTCCTTAGAGACTCCCACTAGCCTGTGAGCTTTGGAAGGAAAGGACTGTATCTAGCGTGTTCGATGCAGTCCCCCAGGGTCCAGTATACAGCCTGGGATGCTCACGAGTGAGTGAAAGGACAAAGGAATGAATAAATGATGAGAGAGGAAGAGCTGGCCAGATCTGGGCAGAGGAACAAGGCTCCGGAGCCCTTGGCCTGTTGTCCCCACTCCTCCCCACCCCTGGCCAAGCCACACCTTGGGATAGTAGAGGCAGCTGGTGCAGGGCAAGGAGCTTCCCAGCCCTGCTGCCTACAAGCTGGGTGACCCCCGGCTCGTTTACCGTCTCTGAGCTTCGTGATCCTTAAGGCTGTCTGGGCAGAGAGGTTTTTTCCGGTAAGTCAGTCAGATGGGTACAAGGGCGTAACATGGCCAGCACTCGCTGCACGGGCGTTTTCCTTGGCCAGGCAGGGGTGGGTGGGCAGAGACTCACCCTCCCACCGCAGCACCCTGCCCTGCTTTCTCTTCCTGTTGCAAGGCAGCCCCAGCTCCCCAGGATGGGCCGGCAGCCTGCTGGCCTGCAGCCAGGCCCAGAGCAGAACTGAGGGCCGCCCCCACCCCCCCATCCCTGTCATCCCTGCAACAGCCACTTGCTTTCTTCCTGCCTCCCCAGCCCCCACTGCCACCCTCCCTCTGTCCCTACCCTCCTTCCTTCAGTGACTTCCCCGCCTCTCTCTGCCTTCCTTCCAGACACCGTTCCAGCCCACTGGAGAAGAACAGAACAGAAACAAACCTCCTCCTCATCCCTCTTCTATTGTGGCGGTGCTCATGGCCCCCTCCTCATGGGCTCCTGGACGCCTGTCCCCACCACCCCCACCCCCTTCGCTCACAAGGCTCAGCCTGTGAGGGGAATGGGCCTTTCACCTGAGTGAAAATACCACTGATTCAGGGAGCAGAGCTCGGGGGGCTGGCCTGACCTCCCGGTCCTGCTCCGCATCTCAGGTAGGAGCTAACTCCTTCCGGGATTTGGCTGCCTGTTCCCACAAACATGGACCCACTCACCCATCTCTAGGCTCTGTGCCGCTCAGGCTGAGATGACAAGAGCCCGACCAGGGAGGTCAGCAGTGGCTTCTCAGTAGTACCCTGCGCCCAGGCACCTGTTGCACTCTCTCCAGAAAATATATCACAGAGCATCCCACTGGGGTCAACCCCCCTAACTTCAAAGCCGATGCAGAAAATGTGCACACAAATAAACAAACATACGAAGAGACAATAAACAAAATCCTCGTCTTCATTTAGATAGAGTTTGTGCGAAGGGCGGGTCAGAGACTCTGGGAGGCCCCAGCATCCTCGCTTGAACAATAAGAAGTTCTGGGATTCTGGGCCGGTGGCTAGGGGAAGGAGGACAGATCAGAATAGTACAAAATACAGGCAGGGGCTAGAGCTGGTGAGCCCTGGGTTTGAATGCCAGTTCTTCAATTTGCTAGCTGGGTGGCCGGGAGCTGGGGATGTTGCCTCTCTACGGTCTGGAGCGTTTTCTTCCAGTAGAATAAAGTGAGATCTTCCCGAGCTGATCCTCCCACAGAAAACAACTCTAGACAACACACACACACACCCTCAAAGTACTGGAGAATGAATAAAACCAAGTCGACACTGGAAGAAGGGAATGACAGGGAGGAAGTTACCCATTTTTTATGGCTTTGATCTCGAGAGCAGGCCGCACTTAGCACAGCACAGATTGAAAACCTGTCTCTCCGGCCTAAAGAAACAGAGGACAAATTCAGATCAACCACGGCCACTGGGAAGCAGAGGGGGCAACCCCAGAAAGAAGAGGTGCAAAGGGGGAGACCCCCAGATCCTGTGTATAACCGTGGCTCAAAGCTCTGGCTGATCCCCAAACCACATATGCACGGGAGCAACTTCAGCGGGGGGAAAATGTAAACAAATACACAAACCCCAAACTGAGCTGAGATTTGGGCTGCCATCCAAGAGCAGAGTTTGAAGGTAATGGCCTAATAAAACAAAAATTCAACACATTTTGAGAATATTACAGAACCCAGAGTCCCTTCAAAGTAACATCAACGATGTCCAGGATATAGTCTGTTCCTCTAAAGTCATGCCCTCAGGCCTCAATGGAATTAAAGTAGAAATCGATACCAGGAAGATAGCTGGAAAATTCCAAAGTATTTGGAGATGAGACAACACCCTTCTAAATAACACATAAATCAAAGAAGAAGCCTTGGGAGACATTTTTTAATATTTTGAACTATATGAAAATGGCAGTTTTCGTTTTGGCAATTGCCAATGGCCAATTGCTTCGTCAATCATGACTATGTAATGAAGCCTCCATAAACCCCAAAGGGACAGCGTGTTGGTCCTCTTTTTTCTTTTCAGAAAGCTTGGGGAACCAGGACGCTTTCATGTGCGGTAACTGGGCCCCACGCTCCACAAGGACAGAAGCTCCTTTGTTCAGGACTTTGCCCCATGTATCTCTTTATCCAGTATCCTTTGTCACCATCCTTTAATAAACTTGTAAATGAAACTGAGTGTTTCCCTGAGTTCTGTGAGTCACTCTAGCAAATGAGTCTATAGTGCAGGTGCCTGGGGCTTGTGACAGGTGTCTGAAGGGGTGAGGGGAGCCGTCGTGGCGGACCGAGTCCTTAAGCTGTGGAATCTGATGTCACCTCTAGGTACACCTTGTCCGAATTGCTTGGTGTTGTATGTGGGGACCCGACCCCCAGGTACACATTAAAATCAGGTCAAAGAACTCTAAAAGAACCCCCCCATACCAAATGTGGTGGATGTTAATTCAGCACGTGTAAGCTGAACAGACACTGTGTGGGGAGGAGACTGTTCATTCTCAGGGTGTGATGGAGGGCCGGCGGGGCCCCACGGAGAAGGCCCGGCTGCCCTAAGCACAGGGACATTGGCCCAGACAGGATCCTGATTTGTGCTTGGTCACCAGACTGTCTTGTGCTTTTCCTGTCTGCTCCGTCTGCCTTCCAGCCTATAGGAGGGACAGCAGTGCAGGCAGAGGAGGGAGCCCAGGAGGGAGGCCAGCAGCTTCCGGGCCTGTCCTGACCACTTGCACTGAACCCTGGGCTGGTCATGGCATTGCTCTGCAAGGCGCTCTGGACCCCAGCTGCCACCGAATTGACCTCATCTATAAAGCAGCAACTCAGTCTAGGGCCGAAAATCCCAGGCAAGGGCTGGAAGGACTGGAAGGGAGAGGAATTTTACTTACAAGAACAAAGCTAGAGGAAGACTCCCGGGGCAAAAAGCACAGCGTTTCCTTTTACAGAGCCGTGACCAAAGCCCCGTCTGTGGAAAGAACAGCCTTACCGCCTTATGATTTAAAAGAAAGGCCTCCGAGTAGGGACTCTGGGCTCCTTCCTGTGTCTAAGCCTATCCCTGGGGCAGGACGCCTTTGTAGAAAGAGCTCCTTGAAACCAAGCAGACTGGGATTCGAGCCGTGGCTCTGCCAGGTACCAAGAATGTGGCCTCGGGCGTCACCTCACCCCTCTGTGTGCCTTGTGTCTACCTCTGCTGCAGAGAGGCTGGTGAGCAATTGTTGTACATCTCTCTCTCCCTCCAGCTTCCCCACCCCCTTCTTACAGCAACACCCTTGATCTTCACTTGGAAGGTGTATCCCTCCCCAGCTCGCAAGTCTGTGAGGTCGAGAAAGGACCCATACCTCATTTAGGTGGTACCTTAGGATGGGGCTTGGAGCAGTTGGTAGGAGCCTCCACCCCTGTGACATTGCCCTCCTCTGGTGGAATGAGAAGCTCGGGAACAGACCAGTGACCTGAGCTGATCCTAGTGTGAATGGCTGGGCTTCTGCAAGAGTGTCCGGAAAAGAGGTTTCTGCTCTCCCACTGGCCTCAGAGCTCTAGAGAGTGAACCTGCAGCCATATGGAGACTGGGAGTGGAGACCCAGGGCTGCTGGGGCGGCTCCATGGTGCCAGCCTCAAGGAGGGAAGAGCCGAGAGACAGGGGGCCTGGGAGACATCACTGCCTCAGGATCCAGCCATGCCTGAAGCGAGATCTACCCATCTTGGACTTTTGGTCACATAACCAGTACATTTCCTCTATTGCTCAAGCCTATTTGAGTTGGGTCCTGTGTCACCTGGAACAAAAATGTCCTAATCAACTCAGATTAATAATACTCGTTTCAGCAGGTTACGATAGGACTCAACAGAATTCTGTCCTTAGGTTATGAGCTTTTTGAGGACAGGCACTGTTTGATCCACATGCGTGTTCTCAGTGGCTGACCCATAGCAGGTGCTCAAATGTTTGTAGAATGAGTAAATGTGTTTAAATGCCCCTAAAGCTTATAAGATTGTTGTTACTTTATTTTGTTTTTAAGTTTTAAGTTAATTTAATTATCTTGAGAGAGAGACAGAGAGAGCTTGAGCAGGGAAGGGACAGAGAGAGGAGGGAGAGAGGATCCCAAGCAGGCTCCACACTGTCAGTGCAGAGCCCGATGCGGGGAATCGAACTCATGAACCATGAGATCGTGACCTGAGCAGAAATCAAGCGTCGTCGGGTACTTAACCGACTGAGCCATTTAGATGCCCCATCTTTTTTTTTTAGAGAGAGAGTGAGTAGGGGAGGAACAGAGAGAGAAAGAAGGAGACAGAATGAGAATCTCAAGCAGGCTCCACATCCAGTGTGGATGGAGCCTGACACAGGGCTCGATCTCACTATCCTGGGATCTTGACCTGAGTCGAAATCAAGAGTTAGGCACTTCACTTAGGACATTTTTGACTGAGCCACACAGGTGCCCCAAAGATTCTTAACAAATGTTAGCTCATATTATGATCCCATCAAAGTTAACCTTATCTTCTCTTGTTCCATATTGCCCTTCTAAATGTGGAAAATGAGTCAACAATCCCATGCCTGGGTGCCCCAATTCATTAAATGATGAAGTTAGCAGCATCTGTTGACTGCCTGGTACATTCCAGTGCTGGGCAGTAGAAGTCCGGTGATTAACAAGAATGACCCATAAACCTGCTCTCATATAGTCCCAGCCACTACACGTAGTGTATGATAGGGGCACCTCGGTGGCTCTGTCAGTTAAGCATCTGACTTCAGCTCAGGTCATGATCTCACGGTTCGTGAGTTCAAGCACTGCATTGGGCAGTCTGCTGTCAGCACAGAGCCCGCTTCGGATCCTCGGTCCCCCTCCCTCTGCTCCTCCCCCGCTCTCTCTCAACAATAAATAAATATTTGAAAATAAATAACTAGGGGTGACTGGGTAGCTCAGTCGGCTAAGCCTCTGACTTTGGCTCAGGCCATGATCTCGCGGTTCATGAGTTCAAGCCCTGTGTTGGGCTCTGTGCTCTGTGTCTCCCTCTCTTGCTCTGCCCCTCCCCCACTCCCTCCCTCCCTCTCTCTCTCTCTGAATAAACATTAAAAAACCTTTTTAGGGGCGCCTGGGTGGCTCAGTCGGTTAAGCATCCGACTTCGGCTCAGGTCATGATCTCGCGGTCCGTGAGTTCGAGCCCCACATCAGGCTCTGTGCTGACCGCTCAGAGCCTGGAGCCTGTTTCAGATTCTGTGTGAACCCTCCCCCGTTCATGCTCTGTCTCTCTCTGTCTCAAAAATAAATAAACATTAAAAAAATAAAATAAAATAAAATAAAAAACCTTTTTAAAAAATAAATAAGTAAATAAATAAATACAGAGTGTATGATAGGTGACCGTGGAGATGAACAGCAGTGCTGTGGGGACACAGAGCAGGAGCAGCTCACCCTGACCTAGACGGTTAGACAAGTTTCCTCTGAGGAAGTGCTTACAGGGGCCCAAGGCTGGGGAGTGGGGGTGGGGTGGGAGAGGGCTGCAGGAAAAGGAAGCAGCCAGTGCAGGAGCACGGAGAGAGAGAGAGGAGTGTGGCCCTGAGGAGGCCGGGAGGATGGAGGGGGAGGCCCTCTGAAGCCATGCTGAAGACTTTGGACACAAGCTTAGAGCAGAGCGTGACACATGCTCAGACTGGCACCGTTGGCTGCTCTCCGTGGCCGAAGCATGAAGGATGGTGTTACCCATCCAGCGTTTGCATCCCCACCCCCAAATTCATGTGGTGAAATCCTAACCCCCGGAGGTGATGGTATCAGGAGGCGGGACCTTACGGAGGTGATTTGGTCCAGGGCTGTGGGATCAGCGCCCTTAGAGAAGAGACCCCAGACAGCCTTTGCCTCTTTCACCACTGAGGACTCAATGAGAATACAGTCCTCTGTGAACCGGGACGAAGGCCTCACCAGACGCAGAATCCGCCAGCGCCCCCAGAAGTGTGAGAAGTACATTTCTGTTTAGAAGCTACCCAGTCCATCGTATTTCGTCAGAGCAGCTGGAGCGAACCGAGACAGATGGGGGGGCGGGGGGACAGGACACCAGACACGGGGCAGTGGTCCCCAGGGAGATGCCGGGGGCCTGAGCCCAAAGGAGAGGCAAAGGGATGGAGAGAAGTGGGCTGGATCCAGGGGTGTTTCAGAGAGCAAATAGTGATGAGGACGACGTTGGGAAAGAGGGAAAGGGAGAGATCACAGGGCAGCTGGGAGGATGATGTGGCTATTCCCTGGAAAGGTCTGGACAGGGAAAGGCAAGATGGGCAGTCACATCCTCCTCCTCCTCCCACCACTTAAGGAAAGCTCAGCTCAGGCCATGTTGTTCCCGGGCTTTCGGGGCAGGCAGAACAGCTGTGACCCCAGCTGGATGTCCGAGGGCAGCGCTGAAGTTGGGAGGAGGGAGGAGGAGACTGACAGCAGCTGTCCCCCACGCAAGAACAGGAGGACAGAGGCACAGAGACACAGCGAGAGAGAAGGAGAGACACTGGGGGAAGTGGACTTTTAAAAGTGTTGCTGCAGGGGTGCCTGGGTGGCTCAGTCCGTTAAGCTTCTGACTCTTGGTGTCGGCTCAGGTCACAATCTCACGGTTCGTGAGATTGAGCCCCACGTCGGGCTCTGTGCTGACAGTGCGGAGCCTGCTTGGGATTCTCTCTCTCCCTCTCTCTGCCCCTCCCCTGCTCTCTCTCTCCCTCTCAAAATAAATAAATAAACATTAAAAAAAAAAAAAGTGTTGCTGGGTTATCATTTATTCTCCGTGCTGGTTTCCTAGGGCTATACCAAATCACCACAGACTTAATGGCTGAAGACGATCAAAATTCATTCGCTCACAGTTCCGGAGGCCAGGAAGTCTGAAATCAGGATGTTGTCTCCACATGGCCTTCTCTTCTCCCTCTCCTCTGTGTATCTCTTATAAGGACACTTGTCATTGGATTTAGGGCCCACCTGGATAATCCAAAATGATCTGCTCTTTAGATGCTTAAAATTACAACTGCAAAGACCCTTTCTCCAAATCAGGTCACATTCATGGGTTCTGGGGCTTAGGAGGTGGACATATTTTTTGAGGGGGCCGGGGCGGGGGGGTACCATGTAATCGACACATTCCCTTTTAGCATTTTCTTAAGGGATGACAGTGAAAATTTCAATCACTTAAGAAAAAATTTTTTAATGTTTATTTTTGAGAGAGAGAGAGAGAGAGAGAGAGAGACAGAGCTCGAGTGGGGGAGGGGCAGAGAGAGGGAGGGAGACACAGAATTGGAAGCAGGCTCCAGGCTCTGAGCCGTCAGCACAGAGCCCAACTTGGGGCTTGAACCCATGAGCTGTGAGAGCATGACCTGAGCTGAAGTTGGACGCTTAACCAAACTGAGCCACCCAGGCACGCTCACTTTGTAATTATTTTCGTTATAACAGCTTTATTGGGATATAATTCACATGCCATAAAATTCAACACATTCAAGTATGCAATTCAGCGGTTTTTAGTATATTCACAGAGTTATGCGGATGTCGCCACACTTTTAGAACATTTTTATCATCCCCCAAATGGTTTTTAGTACCCATTAGCTGTCATTGTCAATCCTGCCATCTCCCACAGCCCTAGGTAACCACTGTTCTATTTTCTGTCTCTGTAAGTTAGCCAATTCTGGACGTTTCATATAAATGGAAGCACATGTGTTCTTTTGTGACTGGTTTCTTTCACTTAAGTATAACGTTTGCAAGGTGCATCCATGTGATGGCATGTTTCAGTATTTCATTCAGTATTTCATAAGGACAAATGATATTCCACTGTATGGATATACCATATTTTGCTTATCCATTCAGCAGTTGATGGACATTTGAGTTGTTTCTACCTTTCGGCTATAATGAATAATGCTGTTATGAACGGCCATGTACAGTATCTGGATGGCCCTATGGTTTCATTTCTCTTGAGTGTATATACCTAGAAATGGAATTGCTGGATCAAACGGTAACCCTGTGTTTCACTTTTTGAAGAACACCCACTTTGTTTCCCAAAGTGGCTGCACCATTTTACGTTCCCACTAGAAGTAGACGAGGGCTCCAATTTCTTCATATCCTTACCAACACTTATTATCTGTCTTTTCCATTACAGCCATCCTGGTGGGTGTGAAGGAATATCTCATTGTGGTTTTGATTTGCATTCCCCTGATGGCTAATGGTCTCCAACATCTTTTGATGTGCTTCTTGGCCGTTTGTATAGCTCCTTGGAGACATGTCTATTTAGATCCTACTTCCCATTTTTTTTTTAATTTTTTTTTCAACGTTTTTTTTTTATTTATTTTTGGGACAGAGAGAGACAGAGCATGAACGGAGAAGGGGTAGAGAGAGAGGGAGACACAGAATCAGAAACAGGCTCCAGGCTCCGAGCATCAGCCCAGAGCCTGACGCGGGGCTCGAACTCACGGACCGCGAGATCGTGACCTGGCTGCAGTCGGATGCTTAACCGACTGCGCCACCCAGGCGCCCCCTACTTCCCATTTTTAACTGAGTTATTTGTCTTTTTATTATTGAGTTCCAAGAGTTCTTTACGTATTCTAGGTACAAGCCTGTTAACTGATAAATGATTTGCAGATGTTTTCTCCCATCTGTGGGTCATTTTTTTTTCTCTCATGATAGTGTCCTTTGAAAAACAAAAGTTTTTGATCGTGATGATGTCCAGCTTATCTACTGTTTCGTTTGATTGTGCTTTCATAGTCACATCTAACCAATGACAAGTCCAAGGTCATGAATCTTTACCCCACGTTTTCTTCTAAGAGTTTTACAATTTTAGCTCTTATATCTATTTTATAAATGTATATTTATTTATTTATGTTTTTGAGAGAAATAGAAAGGGAGCACAAGCGAGGTAGGGACAGAGAGACGGAAACACAGAATCCGAAGCAGGCTCCAGGCCCTGAGCTGTCAGCACAGAGCCCAACGCAGGGCTTGAACCCACGAACTGTGAAGTCATCACCTGAGCCAAAGTCAGATGCTTAACCGACTGAGCCACCCAGGTGCCCCTCTAATTTTTTTAAGTAAGCTTTATGCAAATGTGGGGCTTAAACTTGTGACCCCGAGATCAAGAGTCGCATGCTCTACCGACTGAGCCAGCAAGGCGCTGTTTGATTATTTTTGATCCCTACGCAATGTTTTGAGAGTGATAACGCCTGGAAAAGGTCCACAGGTGGCAGCTGAGGAAGCTGTGGTCGTGAGAAGGTCTGTGTGGCCTTTGAAGAAGACCTTCCCCATGCCTTTCCTCCCCCTTCCCATTACTGGTGGTCCACACTCAATGGGATGCTGTCATCCGAGGGTGGGGTGCTCCTCATGGAAGGGAGTCCTCCAACCCAGCTGAGAGGCCCGTTACAGATCTGCAGGGGTGGACACAAGCTATAGATCAAAACTGCAGGGAGAGAGTCGAGGACCAGAGAAGCCGGTTCTCCGGAATCCTCCCCAAACTGAGGGAGCTGGAGCAGACCGCCAGTGAGACGGAACATGTGGTCAAAACAAAAGAATCCGCCCACCAGATTTATCTAGATGTGGGAAGACAGATAATGTCAAGCATCGGTGAGAATGTGAAGCAACTAGAACTCTCATACCCTGCTGGTGGGGGTGGAAACTGCCACAGCCACTTTGGAAGGTGGCAAGTCTCTGCTAAAATAGAGTACACGCCTCGCCTACGACTCAGCTTTTCCCAGACAGAGGTGTGCACACGCTCTCCACGACGTGGACAAGGAATGCTTGCGAAAGCACTAGCCTGAAAAAGCCAAACCTGGAAACAACCCCAAAGTCCACCACCAGCATAATAAATGAATGAATAAATGAATAAATAAACTGTGGCACGTTATATCATGAAATTTTATACAGCAGTGAGGATGCATAAGCCACAACATGAATAAATCTCGGGAATGCAGCATTAAGGAAAAGAAGTCAGGTTCAAAGGGCATGTATTATATTATCATATTTATATAAATTAAAAGGCAGGACACTTTTTAAAAAAATTCTTAATGTTCATTTTTGAGAGAGAGAGACAAGAGATAGAGAGACACAGCATGAGCAGGAGAGGGGCAGAAAGAGAGGGAGACAGAAACCAAAGCAGGCTGCAGGCTCTGAGCTGTCACCACAGAGCCTGATGTGGGGCTTGAACTCACGAACGGTGAGATCATGGCCTGAGCCGAAGTCAGGTGCTTCACTGACTGGGCCACCCAGGTGCCCCAAAGGCAGGAAAATTTTTTTAAAAAAAAGCAGGAAAACTAATGGTGATAAGAACCAGAATAATGGTCACCCTTTGGGAGAGCAGTGACTGGAAGGGGGGCTATTTACATTTTCTTTTTTTTTTTAAGTTTATTTTTTTATTTTGAGAGACAGAGCAGAGGAGGGGAAGTGACAAGGGAAGAGAGAGGATCCCAAGCAGGCTCTGCACTGTCAGCACAGAGTCCTGATGTGGGACTCAATTCCATAACCATGAGATGATGACCTGAGCCGAAATCAAGAGCCGGACGCTTAACAGACTGAGCCACCCAGGCAACCCCTGCATTTTCTTTCTTTATCTGGGTGCTCCTTGTAAGTCTTGGATGTGTTCACTTTGAAAATTCACCCAAATGTACACTGATTATTAGTCTTTTTTTTGGCATATTTGTTAAATCATAAAATTTACAGAAAAAAAAAAAAACAGAAGGAGCAGAAGCTGGGTGTGACACAGTGGTCAGGGGTGGGGTGGGATGATTGTCATGTACGGCTGGCCCAGGGTCCCGGTTCCTCTTTGATCGTTGTTGTTGGGGTTCTTTTGTTTTTAATTTTTGTAAGTTTTTTTTTTTTTTTTTAAGTAGGCTCGACACACAACATGGGGCTCAAACTCATGAGGCTGAGATCAAGAATTGCATGTTGTACTGACTGAGCCAGCCAGGTGTCCCCCGGGGTTCCTCTTACGTGTGGTCGACACACTCTCAGCAGACAGGGGCAGGTGCTCACAAGCGGCAGAGCCCTGGCACGCGGATGTGCGGAAGGTGGAGAGCAAATTAGTTAATGAATCTCTTCCTTCCTTCCTCCTCTCCCTTCCTTCCTTCCTTCCTTCCTTCCTTCCTTCCTTCCTTCCTTCCTTCCCTTATTACAGTTTTAGGACCCATTTATTGAATATTATTGAAAATTCACATCAGCCAAGCACGAAGTACACAAAGCTAAGTAATTTACAATCCCTGTCCTCTAGGAGCTCATGGTCCAGTGGGGAGAGCAGATCTAAAAAGAAATGAGTGTAGGGTGCCTGGGTGACTCAGTCTGTTAAGTGTCCGACTTTGGCTCAGGTCTTGATCTCAGGATTTGTAAGTTCAAGCCCGTATCAGGTTCTCTGTGGCCAGTGCACAGCCCACTTTGGATCCTCTGTCTCCTCTCTGCCCCTCCCCACTAACACTCACTGTCTCTCTCTCTTTCTCAAAAACAAATAAACATTTAAAAAAATAAATAAAAGTAAAAAGAAATCAGTGCAATCTAGAGGGAAAGAGGCCCTGAGAGGAATCCATACCGACAGTATGGCCAGATTAGGCTGGTTGGGGATCAGGACAGGAATGGGCGACAGTCAGGGAAATATTCTCAAAGGAGGTGACGCAGGACCGAGGACCTTAAGCAGGTGCCAGTGTGGCAGGCTGCAGAAGGATGTCCTGGTAGTCACAACAGCCAGCTTGGCTCCCCTCCTCTTGGAACTAGATAGGATCAGGAGGTGGGAATGAAAACGAGGGGAGGGGGGCAGGTCAAGAAGCAAGGAGGAGGGGCCTGGAGGTGACTCCACGGTGCTGTAGGATA
Source organism: Acinonyx jubatus (assembly GCF_027475565.1). Taxonomy (NCBI): domain Eukaryota; kingdom Metazoa; phylum Chordata; class Mammalia; order Carnivora; family Felidae; genus Acinonyx; species Acinonyx jubatus. Next base: position 18,570,533 of record NC_069397.1, read on the forward strand.
CGGACGACTGTGCTCTTGACTGCTGGCTAGAGAGGAATCCAAAACGATCCCAGTAGCAAGAGGCTGAGTTGATTTTCGGAGTTGTGGAGTCTCACCTGTGAAGTGCACAGATGGCCTTCTCCTCGGCGGTCCAGGCCAGCAGAGCAAATGTGCAAATCCGGCTAGGTGTGAGGCAGTACGGAGTGGTGGGGTCTGTGGACCTTGACTCTCCTCAACCGCTCACAGCTGTTCAGATTTTGTTCTTTTCTTTTTTTGCCTTTGATGTTTATTTGCTTTTACGAGAGAGAGAGAGACAAATGCAACTGGGGGAGGGGCAGAGAGAGAGGGAGACACAGAATCCGAAGCAGGCTCCAGGCTCTGAGCTGTCAGCACATTTCCTGACGCAGGGCTTGAACTCACGTACCTCGAGATCACGACCTGAGCTGAAGTCAGATGCTCAACTGACTGAGCCACCCAGGCGCTCCGGGATTTTGTTGTTTTCAACATGTGGTGCAGGCCCCACAGAACAATCTGGTCGCTGAGTCCCATCCAGCACTCGGCTGCCGGTTTGCAGCCTCTGGACAAACTTATCTCCAAGGCATTTCCAGTTACAACGAGTGATTTCTGTAATCGAGGGTGTAATCGAGGGTGAGTGATGAGGGCATTGCTGAACATCTGTGGTCACACAAGGTGAAGTGTCCTCCGAGTTTCTTCCTTTCCTGACAGCATCTCTCAGTGCACAGGGCTACCCTGGGAGCCCTTCGCAGCTTTCCATGTCTGTCAGGGGCAGAACTCGGAGAGGTTGGTTTTTCACTGTGGAAAAATACTGGCAACCCTAACAGGTCTGGATCCAGGTTCTGGAAAATCCCGCGGCCAAGGGCCTTGGATGCACAGATGTCCTGTGACCACGGCAGGAAGACTTTTGGAGTCTACAGGACGAGGCGCCTTCTTCTCTGGGAAGGCCTACTGTGTGCCAAGTAATGGGCTGGTCCCTAAGCTCATGGCAGCCGCATAACGGTACCTTAGGATATTTATTTTGATTAACCCTCTTTCAGAGGGATGCTGTGTTTTAGAGAAGTTAAGTGACTTGCCCAAGGCCTCACCATGGCAAGCAACAGAGTCACTGAAGCTAGAACTCCAAGCCACTGGAGAATGGTCTACGACAACCATACCCTTGAGGATGAGCCCGTGTCTGGTCCTAGATTCAGAGAGGGGAGGTGACCCCTTTCAGGCCATATAGCTAGCGGGTAGTATATTAATTGTTATTCACCCTCCATTTATTTACTTATGTATAACATTTTATTTATTTATCTTCAGAGAGAGAGTACAAGCAGGGGAGGGGCAGAGAGAGAGGGAGAGAGAGAGAAGCCAAGCAGGCTCCGTGCTGGCAGCGCTGAGCCCCACTTGGGGCTCAATCCCACGAACCATGTGATCATGACCTGAGCTAAAATCAAGAGTCGGACACTTGCCCGGCTGAACCCCCCAGGTGCCCCCACCCTCCATTTATTTATTCTTTCAAAAATTGTCCTTGAGGATCTGCTCTTTATTCAGGTACTTTCTGAGCACCTGCCAGCCGCTGCTCTAGGCTCTGTGGACACAGCAGTGGACAAAACAGACAACGACCCCAGGCCTCACTCAGTTCATGTTCCAAAGGCGGAAAGAGGTGGTGAACAGATAAACAACTAAGCTAGGGAATCGATGGGGAAATGGGAAGTCCTGCGGGAGAAAAGAAATGGGGGAAGACAGATGGGGTATGTAGGGGGTGTTGCTGGGTTCAAGAGGGGGGTGAGGCAAGACCCCACCGACAAGGCGACGTTTGAGATAAAACCGGAGGAAGTGAGGAAGGGAGCCCTGGCCGTTTCTGAGGAAGTGTACTAGATGAAGGGAACAGCGGAGGCACTAAGGTGGCATGGGTCTGACGTGTGGCAGAGGCCAGTGTGGCGGGAGCAGGAGGGTGAGGGGGAGAGGGGACAGGTGAGGTCGGTGAGGGCACGAAGGTGGGGGATCTGGGGGCCAGATGATGCCGGGGCCTTGCAGGCCACTGTGCAGACTGGCTTTTACTCTGAGTCAGTGGGAGCCATTGCGGGGTTCTGAGCAGAGGAGTGATATGACCTTACCTGCTTCTCCTAGGATCACTCTGGTTGCCGGGTGGGGAGACAGACTTCATGGGGCAGGAGCCAGGCCACCAGTCGGGAGGCAATCACAGTGACCCAGGCAGGAGAGAATGGGGCGCAGGCCAGGGGCAACAGCAGAGGTGGTGAGAAGTAGGCAGACCCCAGATCTGCTTGAAAGTAGATCTGGTGTTTTCGATACAGCAAATGAGGCAAGGGGAAGAGGAATGATAATATCAGAGTTTTGGACGGAGTTACTGGAAGGATGGGGTTGCCACTTCTGCCACGAGAAAAAGCATGCGAGGAGAAGGTTTGGGGAGATTCAGAAGTTCGGCGTTGGGCATGGTAGTTGGGGATGCCTCTTGGGTTTCCAAGTGCAGATCCTGAGGCAGTACACTGCAGGGAGTATGGGGAGAAGTCAGGACATGGGAGCCTGTCCGTGAACTTAAAGAGCTCTCTGGCTGGCTGGGAAGGGATCACTGACACTGGATAACCTGTGGGAGTCCTTGGCACTTAGGCGCTATCCATTAAATGGCAGTGATTATTATGATGTAGCCTTGCAGCTCCAGGCTGACCAGGGCTTGGAAGGGGAAACCCCAGCACTTTCCACATCTTTCCAGTTCCCCTTGGTGAAATCGAGTGACTAATATCTATTCCTACCACCCCTTCCGGGCCGTTGGAAGAACAGAAATAGGAGTTTTTGCACGTAAATGTCTTAAAAGATGCTTCCACAAAGGAAGGGTCTCCAGTGATGGCAGCTGGATGGATGGTTTGAGCTGGGACCTTCTCTTTCAATATCTTCAACCTCTTTGTGAAGAAGAACCATCTTTCATAGCCCCCAAACCTTGAATTCATGGGTGTGGCCAGAGGAAGTGGGGGCCAGAACTGGGAGGGGCAGACGTTAGCCAAGAAGTTTTCAGAAGAGTGGGAGGTATAGGAAGGGAAGGGCTTGACCTAGCTGCTCTCTCTGTATCTGTGATGCGTCTATCTATTGACATATGTCTGTTTTAATCTACCTATATTTCTAGCGAATTAGTAAACATTTACGTAGCACTCGCTATTCATCTCTCCCAGCAACCCTGCAAAGCAGCTGTCATTGTCCTTCTGAGGTGAGAAAACTGTGGCTCAGAGACTTTTCAAGGTCACAAAGTAAGCAAATAGTGGAGGAAGGATTCTGCGTTTGGGGAGATGCCAAAGGCCACTGCCTCCCACCATACTAGAAATCCAGGTGGGGCTCAGGGGTGGAAAGACTCAACTGGTTTGGACAGCTAAGCTGACATGTGACCCTCAGCATTCGTGGTTTGCAATGCTCTCCCACATCTAGGAAAGTCTGCAGAACACGCCAGCTGGAATTCGAGAATCCCTTTCCCACTTTCCTCATAGACCGGGGGTGCCTGGCTGGCTAAGTCAGTAGAGCATATGACTCTTAATCTCAGGCTTGTGAGTTCAAGTTCCACACTGGGTGTAAAGATTACTTAAAAATAAAATCTTTAAAAAATAATAATAAAAGGGAATAGACTGGAACCAGGGAAGTTAAGGGAGTTGCCCAAGATCCCATTTGACCCATTTGACATTCAACATTCTTGTCAAGAATGATCTCATCTCTCCCCAAAGGGCAAAGCCTGGCCCCTGGGCTGAAGCAAGCCAGAGAGAATGGATGTTCTTGAAGCTCCTATGCTATGTGCTAGGCATGGTGAACACATCATCTTGCAACAACTCTGAGAAGTAAATATTTTTCTCTTCATTTTATAGCTGAAGAAATCGAGCTTCAGAGAAGTAACATGATTGGCTGAGGACGTGGTGGAGGTGGGATTTGAACCCAGATATGGCTGACTCCTGACTCTGCTAGGTTCCCTCCACTGCAGTTCACTGTCTCATCAGGCACAGCCAGGCCACTGGGTGGAAGGCAGGGTTAGGTCAAAGCTATTCTGCCCCTCAGGAGGAAGTGCAGACTAGCCAGGAATAATTCATGGCAGACTCCATTTGCCATGAGCTTCTCCTCCCAAGGCATCATGGTGGCAGAACCAGGAATAGGTGGTCTCAGAGATGCCCTGTGCTTCGTTCACTATGTCTTTCTTTTCTTTCCTTTTCTTTTTCCTTTTCTTCCTCCTTCCTTCCTCCCTCCCTCTTCCTTCCTTCCTTCCTTCCTTCCTTCCTTCCTTCCTTCCTTCCTTGTAGGTTCCATGCCCAACATAGGGCTTGAACTCACAACCCTGAGATCAAGAGTCACAGGCTCTACCAACTGAGCCAGCCAGGTGCCCTTCTTTTTCACTATTTCTGCTTCAGAGCAGCAACCTTGAGGTCCATCTACCTCAAGCTCTCATCCTATGGTGGACCCCCATTATGCTATCCCCTAGAGTGGTATTTGAGCCCCTGCTTCTGCATCTCCACAGACAGCAAGCCCACTCCCCACAAAGGCAGCTCTGCCATGGCTACCATTCCAAGCTGTGTTGGCCCAGGTCCTCCAAGCCCCCATCAGTCTATTGATAGAAATACAGCCCCATATAACAGTAATTGGCTTTCTCTGGCTCTGTCCCCAGCATTCCTGCAGACATTCCTAGGGATGCCCTGAAGGTGTCTCACAGGTGCTCTACCTTTGGAGCTACGCTTCCCAGAATGAAACCACCTGCATTAAAAATGCTGAGTTTTTATTTTAAAAAAATGTTTAACATTTATTTATTTTTCAAGGGAAACAAATGCAAAAATGAACTATTGGGACCTCATCAAAATAAAAAGCTTCTGCACAGCGAAGGAAACCATCAACAACACTAAAAGGCAACCGGAAGAATGGGAGAAGATATTTGCAAATGACATATCAGATAAAGGGTTAGTATCCAAAATCTATAAAGAACTTATCAAACTCAACACCCAAAAAACAAATAACCAACTGAAGAAATGGGCAAAAGACATGAATAGACACTTCTCCAAAGAAGACATCCAGATGGCCAACCAACACATGAAAAAATGCCCAACATCATTCATCACCAGGGGAATACAAATCAAAACCACAGTGAGATACCACCTCACACCTGTCAGAATGGCTCACGTTAACAACTCAGGCAACAACAGATGTTGGCGAGGATGCGGAGAAAGAGGATCTCTTTTGTATTGCTGGTGGAAATGCAAGCTGGTGCAGCCACTCTGGAAAACAGTATGGAGGTGCCTCAAAAAATTAAAACTAGAACTACCCTACAACCCAGCAATTGCACTACTAGGCATTTATCCAAGGGATACAGGTGTGCTGTTTCGAAGGGACACATGCACCACCATGTTTATAGCAGCACTATCGACGATAGCCAAAGTATGGAAAGAGCCCAAATGTCCATCGATGGATGAATGGATAAAGAAGATGTGATATATATATATATATATATATATATATATATATATATATATACACACACACACATACACACACACACAATGGAGTATTACTCGACAATCAAAATGAATGAAATCTTGCCATTTGCAACAACGTGGATGGAACTGGAGGGTATTATGCTAAGTGAAATTAGTCAGAGAAAGACAAAAATCCTATGACTTCACTCATATGAGGACTTTAAGACACAGAACAGATGAACATAAGGGAAGGGAAGCAAAAACAATATAAAAACAGGGAGGGGGACAAAACATATTTCTCTTAAATATGGAGAACAAACAGGGTTACTGGAGGCGTTGTAGGAGGGGGGATGGGTTAAATGGATAGGGGGCATTAGGGAATCTACTCCTGAAATCATTGTTGCACTATGTGCTAATTTGGATGTAAATTAAAAAAATAAAATTAAATAAATAAACAAACATTAAAAACCATAAATAACAATTTTTGCAACTGGTGCTGACAAGTACAAAGAGAATTCTGAAAATTTATATTATGGATATTTTGCAGTGAAATCTCAAGAAGAACATAGAGATTAATAGGATTATTCTGCAAAGTGAAAACAGTCTGCATCTGAGGCATGTTATGTATTTTAATAAAACTATGCAGTGTATGAATGTAAAAAAAAATGTTTATTTATTTTTGAGAGAGAAGGAGCAGGGGAGGGGCAGAGAGAGAGGCAGAGAGAATCTGAAGCAGACTCTGCACTGACAGCAGCAAGCCCAGTGTGGGGCTCAAGCCCAAAAAACATGAGATCATGACCTGAGCCGAAATCAGACACTCAATCAAGCCACCCAGGTGCTCCCCAACTGCTTTTTTAAAAAACCAATCTTCAGTGTCCATAGGAGGTATGCAGCCAAATTGTCAAGAAGCCACCATTGATAAACCGTGCTGATGCTCCTTCTGGCATCTTCACAAAACTGTCCCCTCCTTTTTGCAGTACTCCTGGGACTCAGATGTGGGCACCAAGGATCCCCTCTCTAAATCATCCTTTTCCCCTTGCCCTGTCATCAAACCTCTTTTATCTTCTTCAACTCTCTTTCCTTAGCATGACTTTTTCCCAGGGAGCCCTCTATGGCTTGTGCAAACAGACCCTCAAGAACCTTCCGCCTCCAGTCCTCCAGGCCTGTTCTGATAGACCTAAGTCCTAGATTCAAATCAACCTCGGCAAAAATAATAATAGCTAACATTCTTTCATTGGACAAGTATTTATTGGGTTCCTACTTTGTTCCCAATAGCGTTCTAGGCTATAAGTTCTTATCACGCACTGGGCAGCATTATAAGGACCTTCCACATATGAGCTCATTTAATCCTACAATAGCTCCGGTGAGGAAACACAGGCACCAAGAGGTAGGTAAGTTGCCGAGTAATAACCATAACCACCATTTATTGAGTCTTCTCTCTAGGTCAGATACCAGACCAGGCACGATGCATTCATTCCCCGGGGCCGCACAGAAGGAAGTGGAGAGGTCTGGGGTAGGCCAGGTGCGGTGTGAGCCCCAGCTCACTGGGCGGCCCTCGCTTTACTCCTTCCGTTTGTCCTAAAGGAAAGCACCCTTCGATGGCTGAAATGCCCAGACTGCAGTGAGTTTCCCTGCCTCCCTAGAACCTGGAGGGAAAGCAGAGGGGAGAGGACCGGGTCCAGAGGTGCCTGCACTGCGTGCAGACGGGCAATCGGTGACACGGTCAGTCAGCGAAGGGACCAAACAGTGGACTCCAATTGCTTCCCAGGAGGAGCCCAAGCTGCAGGGGGCGCCCGCGAGCCGATATCCCCCGCCCAGTTCTCGGCCACCCCTGGCCGCCGGGACCGCCGCCCAACGCTCAGACGCCGGGAGCCTGAGCCCGGCCGGCGTGGAGGCAGGGGGTCTCCTGCAGGTTCCAGGGGTGACCATGTTTCGGGGCCCACAAATAATCAGAATCGGGAATATTTCTGCCTACTTTGAACTGGAAACAGCAGTACACGACGTGGGGTGGCGAAGAGGATAAATGTAACACCTGCGGGTCTGTGGCAAACCCACGAGCCTGGGGCGGGGCGGACAGGGCTGGCTGCGCCGCCTTGGTCAAGACACACCCCTGCCCCAGGTCTCAGTTTCCCCATCTGTGACTGTCAGCGTGTAGCTCCCTCGAGCCGGGCAGGTGGTGGGGAAGAGCAGGGTCAGAGGCATTCTCCGGTCCCCTCCCTCGGCGCTGGTTCCGGACGGACACGGGTGGCGGGGACGGGGGAAATCGGCTCGCGGGCGCGCGGGGGTGGGGAGAAGCGTTGCGGGCTCTGGCGCCCCCTGCAGGTCGAGAAACGCCGCGCCGCCCGGAGCCCTCCGGGGAGGGCGGGCTCGGCTGCGCGCGCGCTTGTGTCACTGCGGGGGACGGAAATGACTCACCGCTCCTCAGGGCCAAGGGGCGGCCGGGGCGAGTGCTGAGACGCGGCCACAGGAACCCGGGACAATGGCGGGAAGCGAGAGGAATGTGGGCTTGGCTGCCGAAGCGCTGCCACTGGGTGCCTCAGACCCGGGCCCTGCGGAGGGGCGGAGCGAGGCGAGGCGGGGCGAGGCGGGGCGGGGCGGGGCAGGGCGGGGAGGGGACGGTGCGGGGCGGTCCAACCTGTAGAACCATCCCGGGTCCTCTTTCCAGCGCGCTACCCCGACGCCGCGGTGGCTCTCCGTTGCCCTCACTACAGGGCTCAAACTTGACTGGACGACAGAAATATCCCAGGGTTTGTTAAAACCCACATCCCGGGCCCCCACCCCAGAGGTAGGTCAGAGCTGGGGCGACACCAACGTGCGTGTTGAACAAACTCCTAGGAGGCGCTGCGAGGCAGGGGTCCTGGGACCACTCCTTGAAGCAGCACCACGTTAGAATGAAGCTCAAGCTACTCAGCTTAGAAAAAAGTTCAGGCTCCTGTTACGGGGTTGCCCCAGCCTCACCTCTTCCCCACTTCCTGCCCCCTCCACACGTGTTGTAGCACAACACGATTTAAAAATGAGCAAAGAACTTGAACAGACATTTCTCCAAAGAAGCTATATGAATGGCCAATAAGCCCATAAAAAATGTGCCATCACCAATCATTAAAGAACTGCAAATCAGGGGCGCCTGGGTGGCTCAGTCGGTTGAGTGGCTGACTTTGGCTCAGGTCATGATCTCGCGGTCCATGAGTTCGAGCCCCGCGTCAGGCTCTGTGCTGACAGCTCAGAGCCTGGAGCCTGTTTCAGATTCTGTGTCTCCCTCTCTCTGACCCTCCCCTGTTCATGCTCTGTCTCTCTCTGTCTCAAAAATAAATAAACGTTAAAAAATTAAAAAAAAAAATGCAAATCAAAACCACAGACACCAGCTTACCCATTAGAATGGCTACTGTCAAAAAAACAAAAACAAAAAAAAACAGGGGCATATGGCTGGCTCAGAAGGAAGAGTAGGTGACTCGATCTCAGAGTCATGAGTTTGAGCCTCAAATTAGGTGTAGAGGTTACTTAAACAAATAAATACTTAAAACAAAAAACAAGTGTTGATAAGGATGTGGAGAAAGTGCAACCCTTGTGCACCATTGGTGGGAATGTAAAAGAGTGGCTTTTGTAAAAAAAAAACAACATGGCAGTCCCTCAAAATATTAAAAATAGAATTACCATATGATCCAGCAATATACCAGAAAGAATTGAAAGCAGAAACTCAGGGGCACCGAGGTGGCTCAGTCGGTTAAGTGTCTGACTCTTGATTTTAGCTTAGGTCATGGTCTTACTGTAGTGAGATCTCTGTGCTGACCATGTAGAGCCTGTTTGGGATTCTCTCTCTGCCCCTCCACTTCTCTTCCTCTCTCTCTCTCTCAAAATAAATAAATTTTAAAAGTGAGGGGGGGGGCTACGTGGCTCATGTGGTTGAGCATCCGACTCTTGATTTTGGCTCAGATCGTGATCTCACAGTTCATAGGATCAAGCCCCACGTCAGGTTCTGTATTGAGAGCACAGAACCTGCTTGGGATTCTCTCTGTCCCTCTCCCTCTGCCCCTCCCCGGCTCAAGCATGTGCTCTGTCAAAATAAATAAATATTTTAAAATTTAAAAAAAAAGAAAGCAGAAACTCAAAAAGATACTTGTATGCCTGTGTTCATAGCACCATTATTCACATCACCAAATAATGGAAGCAAATGTCTATCAACAGACGAATGGATAACAAAATGTGGGATGTACATACAATGGAACATTATTCAGCCTTAAAAAGGAAGGAAATTCAGACATAGGCTACAACACGGATGAACCTTGAAAACATTGTGCTAAGGGAAATAAATCAGTCACCAAAGGACAAATACTGTACATTTGCACTTACGTGAGGAACCTAGAGTAGTAAACTCATCAAGACAGAAGATTTGCCAGGGTTGAAATAGGGAAGGGAGGCAGGGGAGTTATTATTCAATGGATATAGAGTTTCAGTTTATTTTATTAAAAAAATTTTTTTTAAGTTTCTTCTTGAGAGGGAGAGACAATGTAAGTGGGGGAATGGCAGAGAGAGAGAGAGGGAGACATGGAATCTGAAGCAGGCTCCAGGTTCTGAGCTGTCAGCACAGAGCCCCATGCAGGGCTTGAGCCCACAAACTGTGAGATCGTGACCTGAGCTGAAGTCAGACGCTTAATGGACTGAGCCACCCAGGCGCCCCTGTTTGTTTCTTTTAATTCACACATTTATTATGCTAATGGACAGTGGGCTCCTTGAGGGTGGGACATCACTCAATTCTGTGCCCTCTGCACAAAAACAAGTAGGGTGAGTCCCCGGAAAGGTTTGGCCCATGAATGGATGAGGGATGAGAGTCAAAGAAAGGGTGAGTTGATGTGTAGATGGGTGGATGGATGAGTTACTAGATGTGTGAGTAGATGGATGAATGTCCCCAGGGTGTAAAGGGGCCCCTGCAGTCACCTGGGCTTTTTGCCATCGAGTAGGAGCCTGTCCTAAGAGGCTGTGCCCACCGACCTGGCCCAGCATGGTGAACAGCTCGGCAGTTTTCCAAATCTGGACATGAGTTTTGGGCATGAGCCCTAGGCCAGGGGTACTGCACATACCCTTTGGCAAATGTCATGGTGAAACTGCATGAGTCTGGCGACCTGAGTTCTTTTCCCAGCTCTGCATTCATTCTGTGACCTTGGTCAAATGGTTTGCTCTTTCTGGGCCTCTATTTCCCGCCTACAAAGTAGGGAAGGGGCAAGGTGCTAAGGTTTGCCTGGCTCTAAATCTTTGTCCATTTGTTTTTCTTTAAACGATTTTTTTGTCTATCTATTTTGAGAGAGAGACAGAGACAGAGACAGCGTGAGTGGTGGGGGGGGGGGGCAGAGAGCGAGAGGGACAGAGAGGATCCCAAGCAGGCTCTGCGCTGTCAGCACAGAGCCCTATGTGGGGCTCAAATTCATGAAACCATGAGATCATGATCTGAGCTGAAACCAAGAGTCAGACGCTTAACCGACTGAGCCACCCAGGCACCCCTTCTTTAACCAATTTTAATCAGAGTTAATGATGAAATATTTTGAGTCAAAAAAGGTACGAGAAATACTAACACAGACATCCATGTACTTACCTACGCAGATTTAACAAATGTTAACATTGTGCCACATTTGCTCCATGTTTCTTTAAAAATAATAATAATAATAACAATTAGGGGCACCTGGGTGGCTCGGTCGGTTGCGTGTCCGACTTCAGCTCAGGTCATGATCTCGTAGTTTGTGAATTCGAGCCCCAGGTTGGGCTCAGTGCTGACAGCTCAGAGCCTGGAGATTGTTTTGGATTCTGTGTCTCCCTCTTTCTCTGTCCCTCCCCTGCTCATGCCCTGTCCCTCTCTCTGTCAAAAATAAACATTAAAAAAATTTAAAAAAAAAATAGAAAAAAACTGAGAAATCTAAAGCTTTTCCCCTCCTTCCCTGTTTAGATAACCACTACTCTCAAGTTACTATATGCTTCCTGTCCGCCCATATGTGCTTTTATTCCATGGCTATGTATCAAAATGTACAATATTATATTAATACTATGTGATTACAAAAATACTACACACATGTAATATATACTAATATGTGTTTATAAATGGTATCATACTGTGTAAATTCCTTTGAAATTTGCTTTTTCACTCATATACTAATATGTGTTTATAAATGGTATCATACTGTGTAAATTCCTTTGAAATTTGCTTTTTCACTCCTGTTTCTGAGATTCATCCATGTTGATACATTCTGATCCATCCTTTTATTATTTTTTTTTAACATTTATTTATTTTTGAGACAGGGAGAGACAGAGCATGAACAGGGGAGGGTCAGAGAGAGGGAGACACAGAATCTGAAGCAGGCTCCAGGCTCTGAGCAGTCAGCACAGAGCCCGACGCGGGGCTCGAACTCACGGACCGCGAGATCGTGACCTGAGCCGAAGTCGGCCGCTTAACCGACTGAGCCACCCAGGCACCCCCTTTTATTATTTTTTTAAATGTTTATTTTATTTATTTTGTGTGTGAGAGAGAGAGAGAGAGTATGAGAGGGTGAGAGACCGAGAGAAATGGAAAGAGGGAACCCCAAGCAGGTTCAGCGCTGTTAGCGCAGAGCCTGACGCGGGACTTGATCTAATGAACCGTGAGATCGTGACCAGAGCCGAAATCAGGAGTTGGACACTTAACCAACTGAGCCACCCAGGCATCCCAATCCATTTTTAAAAAAATATTTGTTCATTTTTGAGAGAGAGAGAGTGTGAGCAGGGGAGGGGCAGAGAAGAGGGAGACACAATCTGAAACAGGCTCCGGGCTCTGAGCTGTCAGCACAGAGCCCGACGAGGGCCAAACCCATGAGCCACAAGGTCATGACCTGAGCCGAAGTCAGACGCTCAAGTGACTGAGCCACCCAGGTACCCCTGGATGCATTCTTTTAAAATGCTATTTGTATAGTTTTGAATTGTACGAATAAACCTTAGTTTATTGATCCATTCTCTTACTGATAGACTGGTTGCTGCTTCCCTTTCTGTTATTATGCAGAGCACTGCAATGAAGATTTTTGTACATGTCCCTAGTGCAAACATGTGGGGAGGTTTCCATGCAAATAGTCGCATATCTTCTGCTCTCACAAATCCCTCAGAAACACTTGGGACCATAGCATTTCCAATTTTAGAATGGTTCTGATCTTAAAAATGTAGTATGCTGAACGATTCTATTTCTTGAAAAGACAAAATTCAAGCGGATGGAAAACAGATCAATGGCTGCCAGGGGCAGGGGTGACTGCGGGGGAGAGTGTGATTATAAAGGGGAGAAATCAGGGTTGTTTGGGGTTGTTCTGTATCTTGATTGTGGTGGTAGTTACACAAATCTACACGTGTTAAAATTCTTAGAACTGTACAAAAAGGGGGTTGCCTGGGTGGCTTAGTCAGTAAAGTGTCCGACTCTTGATTTTGGCTCAGGTCATGATCTCGTGGTTCATGAGTTCAAGCCCCACATCGGGCTCAGCACTGACAGTGCTTGGGATTTTGCTTGGGATTCTACCTCTCTCCCTCTCTCTCTGCCCTTCCCATGCTCTCTCTTTCTCTCTAAGTAAATAAATAGAGTTTAAAAAAAAAAGGACTGTTGGGGCGCCTGGGTGGCTCAGTCGGTTAAGCGTCCGACTTCGGCTCAGGTCATGATCTCACTGCTCGTGAGTTCGAGCCCTACATCGGGCTCTGTGCTGACAGTTCGGAGCCTGGAGCCTGCTTCCGATTCTGTGTCTCCCTCTCTATGCCCCTCCCCTGCTCATGCTCTCTCTCTCTCTCTCTCTGTCTCTCAAATATAAAATAAAACATTAAAAAATAAAGGACTGTACAAAAAAAGAAAGAAAAATCTATTCTAAATTTAAAACTATTTAAAAAATAAAAATGTTTCAATGTAATGTGGTGGATATATCACATATTACCTAAAACTCCCAGTGGAGCATCCCATAATCAAACAATAATGTTTCTTCAGCAAAATTCCCATATGGACAATCACGTTACATGGAACTATGTACATGAAGATTATTACATGAAGACTGTAAATAACTCAAATTAATTCAGTGTTTTCTTTTTTTATTATTGTGATAAAATACACGTAACAAAATTTACCATCTTACCCATTTTTTTTTAATTTTTTTTTTAACGTTTATTTATTTTTGAGACAGAGAGAGACAGGGCATGAACGGGGGAGGGGCAGAGAGAGAGGGAGACACAGAATCTGAAACAGGCTCCAGGCTCTGAGCAGTCAGCACAGAGCCTGACGCGGGGCTCGAACTCACGGACCGCGAGATCATGACCTGAGCCAAAGTCAGCCGCTTAACCGACTGAGCCACCCAGGCGCCCCTCTTACCCATTTTTAAGTGCACAGCTGGTTCATTGGTAGGAAATACAATCACAGTGTCATGCAGCCATCATTATCCTCCATCCAGAGAATGATTTTCATCTTATAAAAGTGCAATTCTGTACCACATCCTGTCCCCCTCCCAGCCCCCGGAGAACACCATACAATTTCCATCTTTATGATTCTGACTGCCCTAAGTACCCCATATAAGTGGAATTATATACAGTATTTGTCTCTTTGTCATTGGCTCACTTCACTTAGTACAAGATCCTCAAGATTCATCCATGTTGCAGCACGTGTCCAAATTTCCTTCTTTTTCCAGGCCAAATAATATTCCAGTGTGTGTGTGTGTGTGTGTGTGTGTGTGTGTGCATCACATTTTCTTATCCATTCATCTGTGGACCCTTAGGTTGCTTCCATGTTTTAGCTGTTAGGAATAATGCTGTCATGTACGTAGGGGTACAAATTTCTCTTTGAGATCCTGCTTTCAATTCTAGATCAGGTTTTGTCCTGAAGTGCATTTAAGGCAAACTTAGGGGTGAAAAAAACTTTCAGTTTTCAGAGTTTTCTTGCACTTGGGCATTGAAGATAGGGAACTGTAGGCTTGTACCAATTCATATTCCCACCAGAAATATACGACTTCTCCTTTCCCCCATCTTCATCAACATGGTGTTATCAGGCTTTTTAATTTTGGCCAATCTGATCAGCCTGAAATGAGGTCTCATTATTTTTATTTGAATTCCCATGATTACTCGTGAGGTTGAGCATTTTTTGTTTCTCTCTGGGTTTCCTCTTCTGTGAATTCCATGCTTCTCCTAAATTCTCCTTTTTTTTATTGATTTATAGGGATTTAAAAATATATCCTGGATATGAACAAGTAGCAATGGATTGCAAATATCTTGCCTTTTTTTTTTTTATGGTTCCTTTTGTCATAACAGAATGTAAAAAGATTGTCAAATTCATCAATATTGTCCTTCGTGATGTGGGTGGGCCCTTTGTGTCTTATTTAAGAAACTCTTATTTGCTTAACTCTGTTAAGAAACTCTTAAACTTCATGTTCATGAACTTATTCTCTTGTAGTTTTTTTTTTTTTAAGTTTTAAAGTTTGGCTTTTTATATTTAATTTTTTTTTTAATTTGAGAGAGAGAGAGGAGCGTCTGGGTGGCTCAGTCGGTTAAGCATCTGACTTTGGCTCAGGTCACGATCTCACGGTTTGTGAGTTCCAGCCTTACGTTGGGCTCTGTGCCGACAGCTCAGAGCCTGGAGCCTCTTCGGATTCTGTGTCTCCCTCTCTCTCTGTTCCTCCCCTGCTCACGCTCTGTCTCTCTCTGTCTCTTAAAAATAACTAAACATTAAAAAATAATAATAATAAGTGAGAGAGAGAAGAGAGAGCCTGAGCAGGGGAGGGGGCAGAGGGAAGGGGAGAATTTTAAGCAGGCTCCAGGCTCTGCGCAGAGCCCGATGCAGGGCTTGATGTGACCACCCTGAGAGTATGACCTGAGCCGAAATCAAGAGTCGACCTGCTCAGCTGACTGAGCCAGCCAGGAGCCCCACCGGATATATTTTTTAAACTAAATATGGGGCGCCTGGCTGGCTCAGTTGGTAGAGCATGTGACTCTTGATCTCTGAGTTGCGAGTTCGATCCCCACCTTGGGTGTAGAGATCACTGAAAAATAAAGTCTTGCAAAAATAAATAGAAAATATATCTGGACTCTTTGAGCAGAGTCTGAGTAAGGGATCTAATATTATATTTTGCATTTTAGCCACTTGTTCTAACATCGTGCTCCATCAGTCTCTTCTTTACCCACTGATTTGTAGTAACCACCCCTGCGGTGGCCCGAGTTCCCATCAGACCTGTCTTTGCGTCCTCCCTCCACTCAGTTCCATGCTGCTTGTCCACCTTTGCTAATAATAAATCTTTATACAGGCAGGACAACCCGCTCCCTCCTTATTCTTCTGCAATAGTGTCTTAACGACGCTTGACCCTTTAGTCCTTCCCTTTTTTGTTACAAAAGTTCAAGGAAAAGGTGTCCATTTCTATAGAAAAAAAAATGTTGGATTTTGGTTAGTGTTGTCCATGGGCCACAATTTCCGTTAGTAAGGAGTGAGGAGAACATTTTCTTCCTCAGAAGAGAGAGGGCAGTTACACCTCACTCATTCCGAGGGTATTTTTCAGCAACCTCCGATGTCTAGAAAACAAGAGAAAACAAGAAGAGGGTGAAAGGTCTCTGAGAAGCTCCAGACAACCCAGAGCCTAAATCACACCCCTTCTCACAGGAAACCTCCTCGGGCCTCCCTCAGCACCTAGTTATTCACATTTACCTTGGTCCCCACTCTAAGAAACTTGATCATCTGGTTTCCTAGCCAGATTTGGAAAAGTCCAGAAGATAAGAGGCCAGCAGAGTGCGAACACTGACTTCTGGAACCTTGGCGGCACTGCTGGGCACTCAGGTCGTGATCTCACGGTTCATGAGTTCGAGCCCCGTGTCCGTGCTCTGTGCTGACAGCTCAGAGGCTGGAGCCTGTTTTGGATTCTGTCTCTCCCTCTCTCTCTCTCTCGGCCCCTCCCCGGTTTGCACGCTCTCTCTTTCTCAAAATAAATAAACATTAAAAAAAAAAAAAAGGCAGATCCGTTCCACGTTGTCAGTCATTCATTCAGGAGCCACCATCACCTGGTGGCTTCCAGCTGTGGCCATTCCAGTTGGAGGTGAGAAGGGAAAGTGAAGAAACTCGAGTTCAGCAGTTCCTCTTAGGCAAGTGAGGTGGGATATGCACTGACTCCCTGCGGTCCTGTCCCATGGGGAGAGGTTGGCCCTGTGGCCCTACCGGGCTGCATAGGGACTGGGAGACAGAATCCTGAGGAGGCAGGTCACAGAGGGCCGTTGTAGAACTTTGACTCCCATGCTGAGTGAGACAGGGAGCCATTGGTGGGTTCGAACCTGGCAACGACTTGATCTGACCTGTGAAACCTCTCTCCAGCTGCCACGTGGAGAAAGCTGAGGTGAGGAGAGCCTGGGGTCAAGGGCAAAAGCAGGGAACTCGGTTTGGATAAGCCGCCCCTCAGGCGGAGCTGACCTCTCCCTCCCTTGCTCCGTTTCCACGACATTGCTCGCACGTGCGCACTTATCCCTTGTTCATCTATCGTCTTCCGGGTCAGCGTGTCCACAGTATCTGGCTCAGAACAGGTGCTCGCCACGTCTGTTCCAAGCATGTGAGACGCACCTGAAATAACATGTAGAACCTGGCATGTTGGCTGGGGTTCTTTGACTGAAAGCAGAACAGACCAGTTCTGGCTGTCAAAAGGGAAGGGAAGGGAAGAGAAGGGAAGGAAATTTGGGAGAAGCCCAGCACCCACAGGAAGCCTGGAGCACCAGGCTTGGAAGAAGCACCGGAAACAGAAGAGAAGGTCCTCCGCGGTCAGGTTCCCCTGTGGAGCTAAAGAAGCCACCGGATCTGGGACCCCCCAAGTCCTGGGAGGGGCTGACTTGGAAGGACTTCGGTCACGTGGTCAGGCTTTGGTCTCACTGGAGTGGAGGAAGAACTGTGGTCGAGAAAAAACCTCCAGATACCCCTTTGGCTTCCACGAGGGGAGGGTAAGTTGCCCTGATTCATTGTCTCAGCGAGGCCTCGCTCTTGAAGGCCAGGTCATGGGAAAGGAAACCAGGGAGCTGTCAGGGGAAATGAATGCTGGGTGGCCGAGAGCCAGCAAATGTCCATTATGATTTCCTAGGGCTAGCAAAGCACAGAGGCACGACCTGTGACCTGTGGACTGCAAAGGAGAAGCATCTTCCTCACCTTGGCGTCCCTGTGGGCACCACAGGACCTAGCACTCACTAGGTGCTCACCTAATGCTCATCCAGTGACTGAACGACAGACTGACTGGCCACGGACCCCCAAGGGCTATCAGTGTCTCCTGAAACATCAATTTTATGAATAAAAGGGGACGGGATGAAATGGCAGCAGCTTCAATGAAAAGATCTGCCAAAAAGAAAAAAAGAAACGTCTCGGGAGAAATTATAGCCCTGTTCTTTCCAGCCCTTCCCAAAGGCCCTGTCAATCTAGCTCTGAGCAGGATTAATGTCTATTTAAAGCAATTGGCCCCAAGCAGCCTGGCCGATCGAGTTGGATGCAGTGGAGAGATTGGGCAGCAGGGGGTGGGCTGGTCTCCAAACCCTCTCGGAAGCCAAGGATCTGGCTCTGACATGGCATCGAGGAGTGAAACCCAGCAGCCTCAAGGGGAGAGCCAAGCTGTTGTGTGATGTGAAGTCAGTGTCTTCCAGGGAAATCCACCGGACCAGGCACCAAGAAGTGTCCCCACAGGTGCTCCTGGGCCTGGGACATCGCAGAAACGCCCTTAGATGCATTGCAGGGATGAGTGTTTGTGTGTGTGGGGGGGGGGGGGTGGTGAGGCGGGGGCTGCACCCTGAGCCCTCAGCCCAGGCACCTGCAACCAGAGTGGAAACACACTTTCAGCTTTTCCACAGAAGACTCTGTTCGAGGAAAGGATTCTTCCGCGTAATAACAAGACCAAGTGTGGGGTCTAGTTCACTAACCCAGTGCACACCCATTTTACAAAGTGGTTTGACTTTGTGTGTGGGAAGGACACTTGTTAGTTATGTGACGTCATTAAGCCTTAGTTTCCTCATCCGTAAAATGAGGGTAACATCAGGAGATTGTGGCGAGATAAAATGGGACAGGGCATGTGACTTGATACTATTTTGGTATACTCATCGACGTTCATTTCTCGCCCTGTATTTTTCATCCCCTTTCCCTCCTTCAGTGGTTTTGAGGGTTGAGGCAAGGTGGAGAGGAAGAGGGAGGGAAGCAGGAAAACCTTAGAGCTCTTTTGCCAACTACACTTCATTCAGTAGTAAGAAAAGTTTTTTTAATTAAAAATGTTTAAAAGGGACACCTGGATGGCTCAGTCGGTTAAGTGTCTGACTTCGGCTCAGGTCATGATCTCATGGTTCATGAGTCTGAGCCTTGCATCAAGCTCTGTGCTGACAGCTTGGAGCCTGGAGCCTGCTTTGGATTCTGTGTCCCCTCTCTCTCTGCCCTTCCCCCCCTCACGCTGTTTATGTCTCTCTCTCTAAACAAATAAACTTAAAAAAAAAAAGAGAGAGAGCCTAGCCCTCAGGAGAACTGAGATGGTTTCTGGAGGTGATAAAGGGAGAAAAGAGGATGCATGCAAGGGTTCAAAGCACCTTGGCCAGAAGCAGGGGGGAGAGGAGACCCCTTTCCAAAAGCAGGAGCACAGTCCCCTGGCCTGAAGAAGAATGACAAAGGGCAAGAGACCTGTGGCTCTTAGGGAGGCAGCAGGAGTGGGGGACTAATGGTTTGAGGATGCATCTAGGCTGGGCCAGTGACCACGAACAGGGAAACATCGGACCTAGGGGGGCCCTGCGGACCACGTAAGGGCAGCCTCAGAAGTGACTTGGGGATTGTTGTATGAGGACCACAGTGCCAGCCTCCCACCACACAGCATTGCATTAAGAGCTCGGAACCACAGAAACTCCTGGAACAGGTTGTATACTTACCCCCCCCCCCCCGGCCCCCGCGGCCAACGCCAGCCTGATGGAAAGAGACTGGAAGTAAAAAATGAGGCATGGTTATAGAAGACAAAGAAGATTCTATTTCTTGCCTCCCCGAGGTGTCTGGGCACTGGGAGATGGAAGGCTGGGATCCGGAGGGGACTGCACGCGCACTTGGTTCCTCCTCGGCTTTCCTCCCTGTCTCTGCATGGAATGCCGCCTCCTCCCCAGACCCCAGTTGCCTCCTCCGTTAAATCCAACTTTGGCTTCCTCTGCAGGGTGGAGCCACATTTTCTGACCGCTGTAAAACACTGGGGCTGTTTACTTCATCCTGTGGGTCCGTTAGACCCTTACAGGAGCAGGGGAGAGGGCCGTGAGCAAAGAACGGTACAAGCTGGTCTTTCAAGGCTCCCCATGCCCCACCCGCCTCCAACCCAGCCCTTGAGAGGGCCATGTGGCCTGATCCCAAGACTTGGCAAGACAGCCACAGACATCTGCAAAGTGACAAAAGGGGAGGCGGAGCCTAAGAAGAAAACAGCATTCACACGTGGAAATGCCTGGAAATGTTTTCCAGACACATTATTCTTCTCTGGGCTGATTTTCAAGGCCAACAGGTCCTGGGGCCCAAGGCCCCTGGAGGTGACTCAAGTGGCCTGAGCAATAGGCAGCCACTTCCTCTCTGGAATGTGTGTGTGAGCATGTGCACGTATGTAGGATGTGTATGGACACATGTATGTGAGTGAGTGTCGGCGTGCGTGGAAGCGTGGGTGTGTGTCCATCCCAGGACGGGGCCTCTCCCTGGACCTCTGGAGCCGGGTAGGGCATTTAGCAATCCCCTAGACCCAACCACTCCTTTCCAGGGATGTGGGGACCAAGGCTCAAGGGACGTGGGCTTGCCTGAGGGCACACCCTTCTCCAGAGGTAAAGGAGGAAGTGACCTGGGACTCTGACGTGGTCTCACCTGCACTTCAGCACTGGCCCCTCTTGCTTCGTGGAGGTCACAGCCACTGGGCGAAGATGGAACAGTTGATGTGCCCTGCGCTGGCCCTCCCCTCAGGCAGGCCCCATGCTTTTGTAGTTTACCTAGATGACGTCATTGCGTTTACCTCTCACGGTCAACTTCCAAAGGGGCGTTTTAACCTGTATTTCACAGAGAAGCAAACCCGGGGCCAGATGTGTTTTACCCCCCATGGCCAATGCTCATTTTGTTTTTGAAATCTAATTGACATATCTTTTTTTTTTAATGTTTATTTATTTATTTTGAGAGAGAGAGTGTGCGCGTGTACGAGTAGGGGATGGGCAGAGAGAGAGAGAGAGAGAGGGTGCGCAGCACCCGAGGCGGGGCTCAAACTCACGACAGTGAGATCGTGACCGGGGCCGAAATCAAGAGTCAGACACTTAGCCGACTGAGCCGCCCAGGAACCCCCTGATGGACATCTCTGGACACATACTATGTGCCAGACAGTTCTAAACACTTCACACGTGTTAGCTCATTTTGTCCTAATGGTGGCAGGTACTATGATTAGCACGTCAGAAAGGAGGGCCCTGAGGCACAGGGTTTAAGTAATTCACAAAGATAGGGGGAAAAAAAAAAGCAAGGGGAGGAGTCAGGGAGGAGTCAGAAAACCAACATTCACTGAGGGAGGGGAGAAGTGAGCAGGGAAGGGAGGAAAGCCACTGAGGGCTCCATTAATAAGCCAGGTTAGCACAGTGGGCAGCTGGGTTCGTCCCCACCAGGGCCAGCTGAGAGGCTGCAGAGAACCCACATCGGGATTCAGCAGGGGAGTGAGAACGGTCCTCATTGGTTGGTCTCACCTAGGGTCTTGGCAAACCCTTGGCACTTCTCAGCTGCCCCTGCGTGGGCTTCACATCCAGGGAATATCCTGGGGGTAGAGATGCAAGAAGCCACCCTCATGAGGTGCTGTCCCCAGCTGACTCCAGGTGGCCCAGGGGACACAGGCATGGCAGTATCTGTTACCTGGAATGAGGCCTACCACACACGTGCTCAACAAATGCTCAGTTTTCTTCCCTACTCTCTACAGATACTTCGCCCCCCACCCCCGCCAGACATTCCTGAAAACCAGTAGAATCAGTTCCATTAAATGTCTGTCAAAATGTGATGTGCCTTTACCACACCATGGAATTTTCATATGTCAAAAACTCACAGGTTAGAAAACTTGCTTTATCAGATCACTACCCAAGTGTTACTTCACAAAAATCAGTCACTGTGAATGTTCATAGCAGCAGAACTCGTGATAGTCAACCGGTGGAGGCAACCCAAATGTCCATCGGTGGACGAACGGATTCAAAATTGTGGTATAGCCATACAGCAGGATATTATCCAGTCATAAAAAGGACCGAAGTATTTTTTTTTAATTTTTTTTTTAACGTTTATTTATTTTTGAGACAGAGAGAGACAGAGCATGAACGGGGGAGGGGCAGAGAGAGGGAGACACAGAATCCGAAACAGGCTCCAGGCTCCGAGCTGTCAGCATAGAGCCTGACGCGGGGCTCGAACTCACGGACCGCGAGATCGTGACCTGAGCCGAAGTCGGACGTTCAACCGACTGAGCCACCCAGGCGCCCCAAAAGGACCGAAGTATTGATATGTGCTATAACATGGATGAACCTCAAAACATATCGCTAAATGAAAGAAGCCAGACACAAAAGGTCATATAATATATGATTCCACTTATGTGACGTTCCTTGAATAGTTAAATCACAGAAAGTGTATGTGTCATTGCCAGGCTGTGGGGTAGGGTGGGGAGGAGGAATGAAGAGTGATTGCTTCATGGGTATGGGCTCTCCTTTGGGGGCAGTGAAAATGCTTTGGGACTCGATAGAGCTGATGGTTGCACAACATTGTGAAGATACTAAACACCAGTGAAATATTTCGCTTTAAGTGGTTAATTGTACATTATGTGAATTTCACTTCAATTTAAAACAGTATCTCACGGTCACATTGTCCATAAGGAATAGAGAGAAGAGCCAAAGGCAGGTCTCAGGTGAGCCGCACAGGAAACAGGAAAGCGACCTCCCCTGCCCAGAAAGTCCTGCCAAAGGGATTCCCAGTGTCAACCACAAATTAAGAAACAATAAAGCGGCATTTTTTGTCTTTCAAATTGGGACGTGTTTTCACAAATAATACTCCACTTTGGCATGAGTATAGCAAAAAGGCATTCTCATACACTTCTGGTGGGATAAAAATGAGTCTAGGGGGCACCTGGGTGGTTCAGTCGGTTAAGCATCTGACT
Organism: Acinonyx jubatus; assembly: GCF_027475565.1. Classification (NCBI taxonomy): domain Eukaryota; kingdom Metazoa; phylum Chordata; class Mammalia; order Carnivora; family Felidae; genus Acinonyx; species Acinonyx jubatus. The sequence goes on from NC_069397.1 coordinate 18,593,085, forward strand.
TTGGCCTAGGTCATGATCTCATGGTTCATGAGCTTGAGCCCCGCATCGGGCTCTGTGCTGTCAGCAGAGCCCACTTCAGATCCTCTGTTTTCCTCTCTCTTTGCTCTTTCCCCTTTCACACACACACACTCTCTCTCCCAAATTAAATAAACATTAAAGAAAAAAAAAAGAAAAAAGAAGTCTTCCTTATTTAAAAAAAAATGAGTCTAGCCATTTTGGAGGTAGGTTTGGCATTTTGTAGTATAAGACTTTACATGGTTCAAGCCTTTAAAAAATATTTTTTTATTTATTTTATTTATTTTAAAGAGGGACAGAGTGCAAGCAGGGGAGTGTCAGAGAGAGAGGGAGACACAGGCTCCAGGCTCTGAGCTGTCAGCACGGGAGCCTGACGCGGGGCTTGAACCCACGAACAGCGAGATCATGACCTGGGCGGAAGTTGGCTGCTTGACCGACTGAGCCACCCAGGCACCCCTGGTTCAAGTCTTTTTAAATGAAACATTTCCTTTCCAGTTTTTATGTGCAGGTGTTTTACCAAAGACTGCATTTTTAGCTGGACCTTAAAGAAGGATGTGGATATGTCCTAAGTCCATGATCAGTGCTCTGATATTTTTTTTTAGAAGAAAAAGTCCCTACCCTTTGACTCAGTGTACCCTGTTAGGGTCCTGGCCAGAAACAGACCCAAGCATTTAGTCTATAACTGAGGTGGTATTTCAAATCAGTGAGGGAATATTCTTATAAAGGAGAAAGGCTGAATGATGGAATTTGGACAGTTGGCTAACTATTTGGAAAAAAAAACAAGTTTAGATCTTTACCTCATACTTTATGTCCAAATAAATTCCAGACGGGTTTAAAAACTACATGAAGAAAGAGAGGAAGGAGGAGGAGGATGAAGAAGACGAGGGGGGCTAGAGAAAAGAAAAATAGAGTTCTAGGAGAAAATTAGGAAAATCTCTGTCTGGTACTCAAATGGGAACAGTCCTACAAGCAAAAAGCAAAAGGAAGAATATAATAAAACAATGAAAGCTGGGAAAACATAAAAATGTAAAGTGTATATGTTAAAAATCACCCAAAACGGGGGTGCCCGGCTGGCTCAGTCAGTAGAGCAGATGACTCTGGTGTCAGGGTCTGAGTTCAAGCCCCGTGTTGACCATGGAGCCTACTTAATTAAAAAAAAAAAATCACCAAAAACAAAATCAAGAGGTGATTTCTAAGATTACAAGAATACTTGCAACACTCATGACAGACTAATTTTCACGTGCTTCTAGAATTCAACAAGAGAGGGGCGCCTGGGTGGCTCAGTCGCTTGAACTTCGACTCCAGCTCAGGTCATGATGTCCAGTTGGGTTTGTGAGTTCCAGTCCCTCACAGAGCTCTGTGCTGACAGCTGGGAGCCCGGAGCCTGCTTCCGATCCTGTGTCTCCCTCTCTCTCTCTCTGCCCCTCTCCTACGCGTGCTCTGTCTCTGTCTCTCTCAAAAATAAACATTAAAAAACTTTTGTTTTAATCCTTAAAAAGAAATCAAGAGAAAAAAAGCTAAAAGCAGGAAAACGGACACATAGGGGAAGGGTAGATGTTGGCATCTATTTTTAAAACGCAGCAGGCACGTGTTCGGGGGACTGCGGGGAGCAGGAACAGAAGGCAGGCTTTCCGCGGAAAGGGCATTCCCTTTTTCCAGCCAGGGACAGTGGCCCGCTGGCCCCTGTGTGCGCCAGGCCTCCAGGGAGCAGGGGGCTGGGATGCCTGAGCTCGCCCTTTCCCCGGGGCGGGAGGAACAATTCCATCCTTTGTTGAGGCTGCACCCGGGGCGGGCCCCCGGGGAGGCGGTGCGTCCTCTTCCAGTTTTCCGGGGCGGACGCCGGCCTGCGGGCGCTGGGCGTTGGGCGCGGGGCCGCCTCCCGCGCGCTCCACCCGGGCTCCCGGCCGGGGCGCCGGCCACCGGGGGGCAGTGCTGCCCAGCGGACGGCCGGCCTGGGCCCGCGCAGGGAGCCCACAGAGGCCCCGTTCTTCTCCGCGGGGAGATGAGTCACAGCCCAGGCAAGTGCCCGGAAGGGCCTCGGATCCGGTGCGGCTGCGGACCCCGGGAGGGGGGCGGCGGGGGCGAGCGCCGGAGTCAGCCGGCTCTCTCCGGCTCCCGGGTTCCTGGGGCTTGGCAGGCGCGCCCGCCGCGAAACTGGGGCAGGCCGGTGGCCTAGTTTGTGGTTTAGCATCAGTGGCCAGTGGCAGGAGGTGAGTAGGCAGGGCATCTCGATTTCCTCTCTGGCTCATTCATGTGACAAACATCTCAAGAGCCCCAACTAAGTGCCGGGCAGGTCACTCTGACGGGCAGTTTCTAGTGAACTTCTGAAGCCCGGGCCATGTGAGTTCACAATGTGTAATCTCAGGACCCTGGAGGCTGGGCTTGCCTGGGCAGGTCCCCAAGTCACCGGGCTCCCTGTCACATATCAAACTCAGCTGCTCAAATTGGAAAGCCTCATCCTGGCATTAGATTCCCTTGGGATCTAACGCCACCCTCTCTGCACTCCACCACGTGTCCTCACTCTGGTGTCCCATACACCTGCCCCTCCTTCCAGCTCATCTGGGCCTGGGGCCTGTGTTTTTATCCCAGCTGGCAATGGCCACCTGCCTCCTGCTACCTCCAGCCCGCCCTGTCATCTCTCTGCTTCTGACCCTGCCCTGGGATGTCCCAGGACTGCATTTCTTTTTCTCTTGTTAAGAAACAAAATTCAGGGGTGCGTGGGTGGCTGAGTTGGTTAAGCGTCTGACTCTGGATTCTGACTCAGGTCACAGTCTCTCAGTTGGTGAGATGGAGCCCCAAGTCCGGCTCCGTGCTGGCAGCGTGGAAACTGGTTGGGATTTGCTCTCTCCCTCTCTGCCCCTCCCCGCTCGTGCTTGCTCTCTCTCTTCAAAGAAATAAACATTAAAAAAAAGTTCAGCTGAGTAAATTTGAAAATCGAATTGGCCTTGTTAAATGAGTCATGAATCAGGCAGCACCCCTTCTAGCAAACAGAGGGGACCTCGGAGCAGTTGTACAAAATGGAAGGTTTTTATAGGGTGGGGCAAGAAAGTTATTAGCCAGAAAAGAAAGAGAGAAAGAGAAAGAAAGAAAGAAAGAAAGAAAGAAAGAAAGAAAGAAAGAAAGAAAGAAAAAGAAAGAAAGGAAGGAAAGAAAGAGAAAGAAAAGAAAGGAAGGAAAGAAAGAGAAAGAAAAAGAAAGGAAGGAAAGAAAGGAAGGAAAAAAGAAAGAGAAAGGAAAGAAAGAAAGGAAGGAAGAAAGGAAGGAAAGAAAGAGAAAGAAAAAGAAAGGAAGGAAGAAAGAAAGAAAGGAAAGAAAGGAAGAAAGGAAGGAAAGAAAGAAAGAGAAAGAAAGAAAAAGGAAGGAAAGAAAGGAAGGAAGGAAGAAAAGAAAGGAAGGAAGGAAGGAAGGAAGAAAGGAAGAAAAAAGAAAAAAAAGGAATGTTCCAGGTGAGGTCTCTTTCCCTTAGGGGGAAGGGTTGGGGGTCCTATAAGCAGCTGACCTCATCTTCCTTTAGAGGATGGGGAGCCCCTGTGGCAGACTCCTTGGCCCTGGTAGGAAAATTCTTGACTGACTGGTTACGACTGCATTTCTCAAGGAGGTTGAAACTGCAGTTAGATTCCGTATTAAGCCCTTGTTTGGGGACTCAGCCGAAGTGACACCATTTGGGGCCTGTGGTTTTTATTTTTTATTTTTTTAACACTTCCCAAAATTTTCACCTATTGCAAATAAAGAGGATTCTCTTGTCACCTGGTCCTACATTGTGAGCTCCTGGACCTCAGGGAAGCTGGAAGCCACCTGTAGAGACCAGGGCTGTGAGCTGGAGGCCGGGGGCCAGGTTGGGGAGGCAGCTGGAGACCCGTAAAGGAAGGGCCTCTCTGGCCGAGGAGGAGGAAGCATCGGGGAAGGAAGAAGCAGCGAACTTGAGCAGCACAAAGACCTTATGTACCAGGAGGAAGGTCAGCGAGAGAGTCAAATGGAGGAGGGGCTGAGTCTCGAGGAAACCGGCTGTTTCTCCCCTCTTTTTCCTTCCTCTTTCCTGCAGCCCCCAGGTCCCCACTTGAGGTCCAGTCTGACACTGAAGTGACACGGCCATTGCTGCCGCTTACACTGAGTTTTGCTGACAATGGCGGCTCACCCCGCCCCCGCCCAGCCCCCCTCCCTGCTTCCGGACAGCTTCCAGAACATCAGAGTCCGCTCTGCCTGCGTTGCAGGTGGACATACTGAGGCTCAGAAGGGCTAAATGACTTGCCAGGAAACACTGCAGAGGGGTGGGGGGGAGGAGGTGGGGGGAGAGAGGGGCAGGTAACTCCAGGCCCCAAGCTCTCCACTCTGGAGGCCGGACCAAATGGGAAGTAGGTGCCCTGGGCCTTTGCTGGATGACTGTTCATAGCTTTGAAGGTGTCCGTTTGTCTTTAGCCTTTTTAAATTATTTTTTTAATGTTTGCTGTAGAATGTCCAAGCCATACAGAAGTGTATAAAATAGAAGCCCCATGAAAGTCTGATTCTCTTCCAGGTCATATCTCACTGTTAACAGTTTGGTATAAATCCTTCCAAGCTTTTCCAAACAGACGACCAAATAAATAGATTTGAGCATACCGCTCTAGAACTTACTCGGTTCTCTTGCTTTGTCCCTTTCTTAGAAGGCTCCTAATATCCCACCATATGGTTAACCTGTCCCTCTCAGATGGATGACTAGGGAATTTTCTGGTACACATCCCTGGTGCCCTGGGGCAACATCTCTGGGGGAGTAACTTTCTAAAAGTCAACTTGTGAGACAAAGGAAATTCGTGTGTCTGCTAGTTTCTTTAAAAGCTTGTGACTGGTCTGGGGCGCCTGGGTGGCTCAGTCCGTTGAGCATCCGACTTTGGCTCAGGTCATGATCTCATGGGGATCATGAGTTCGAGCCCCACATCTGCCTCTCAGATGTCAGTGCAGAGACCCCTTCAAATCCTGTCTTCCTTTCTCTCTGCCCCTCCGCCTGATGGCGCTATCTCAAAAATAAATAAAATATTAAAAAAAAAAAAAAGCTTCTAATTTGGGGGCCGTGAGTGAACCACCTAGGTGGTTCATTCAGTCAGTTAAGCGTCCAACTCTTTAAAAAAATTTTTTTTTACATTTTATTTTTTTCATAGAGGGAGACAGAGCACAAGTGGGGGAGGGGCAGAGAGAGAGGGAGACACAGAATCCGAAGCAGGCTGCAGGCTCCGAGCTGTCAGCACAGAGCCCAACGCGGGGCTCAAACTCACAAACCGCGAGATCATGACCTGAGCCAAAGTCAGCCGCTTAACCGACTGAGCCACCCAGGCGCCCCTCTTACCCATTTTTAAGTGCACAGCTGGTTCATTGGTAGGAAATACAATCACAGTGTCATGCAGCCATCATTATCCTCCATCCAGAGAATGATTTTCATCTTATAAAAGTGCAATTCTGTACCACATCCTGTCCCCCTCCCAGCCCCCGGAGAACACCATACAATTTCCATCTTTATGATTCTGACTGCCCTAAGTACCCCATATAAGTGGAATTATATACAGTATTTGTCTCTTTGTCATTGGCTCACTTCACTTAGTACAAGATCCTCAAGATTCATCCATGTTGCAGCACGTGTCCAAATTTCCTTCTTTTTCCAGGCCAAATAATATTCCAGTGTGTGTGTGTGTGTGTGTGTGTGTGTGTGTGCATCACATTTTCTTATCCATTCATCTGTGGACCCTTAGGTTGCTTCCATGTTTTAGCTGTTAGGAATAATGCTGTCATGTACGTAGGGGTACAAATTTCTCTTTGAGATCCTGCTTTCAATTCTAGATCAGGTTTTGTCCTGAAGTGCATTTAAGGCAAACTTAGGGGTGAAAAAAACTTTCAGTTTTCAGAGTTTTCTTGCACTTGGGCATTGAAGATAGGGAACTGTAGGCTTGTACCAATTCATATTCCCACCAGAAATATACGACTTCTCCTTTCCCCCATCTTCATCAACATGGTGTTATCAGGCTTTTTAATTTTGGCCAATCTGATCAGCCTGAAATGAGGTCTCATTATTTTTATTTGAATTCCCATGATTACTCGTGAGGTTGAGCATTTTTTGTTTCTCTCTGGGTTTCCTCTTCTGTGAATTCCATGCTTCTCCTAAATTCTCCTTTTTTTTATTGATTTATAGGGATTTAAAAATATATCCTGGATATGAACAAGTACCAATGGATTGCAAATATCTTGCCTTTTTTTTTTTTATGGTTCCTTTTGTCATAACAGAATGTAAAAAGATTGTCAAATTCATCAATATTGTCCTTCGTGATGTGGGTGGGCCCTTTGTGTCTTATTTAAGAAACTCTTATTTGCTTAACTCTGTTAAGAAACTCTTAAACTTCATGTTCATGAACTTATTCTCTTGTAGTTTTTTTTTTTTTTAAGTTTTAAAGTTTGGCTTTTTATATTTAATTTTTTTTTTAATTTGAGAGAGAGAGAGGAGCGTCTGGGTGGCTCAGTCGGTTAAGCATCTGACTTTGGCTCAGGTCACGATCTCACGGTTTGTGAGTTCCAGCCTTACGTTGGGCTCTGTGCCGACAGCTCAGAGCCTGGAGCCTCTTCGGATTCTGTGTCTCCCTCTCTCTCTGTTCCTCCCCTGCTCACGCTCTGTCTCTCTCTGTCTCTTAAAAATAACTAAACATTAAAAAATAATAATAATAAGTGAGAGAGAGAAGAGAGAGCCTGAGCAGGGGAGGGGGCAGAGGGAAGGGGAGAATTTTAAGCAGGCTCCAGGCTCTGCGCAGAGCCCGATGCAGGGCTTGATGTGACCACCCTGAGAGTATGACCTGAGCCGAAATCAAGAGTCGACCTGCTCAGCTGACTGAGCCAGCCAGGAGCCCCACCGGATATATTTTTTAAACTAAATATGGGGCGCCTGGCTGGCTCAGTTGGTAGAGCATGTGACTCTTGATCTCTGAGTTGCGAGTTCGATCCCCACCTTGGGTGTAGAGATCACTGAAAAATAAAGTCTTGCAAAAATAAATAGAAAATATATCTGGACTCTTTGAGCAGAGTCTGAGTAAGGGATCTAATATTATATTTTGCATTTTAGCCACTTGTTCTAACATCGTGCTCCATCAGTCTCTTCTTTACCCACTGATTTGTAGTAACCACCCCTGCGGTGGCCCGAGTTCCCATCAGACCTGTCTTTGCGTCCTCCCTCCACTCAGTTCCATGCTGCTTGTCCACCTTTGCTAATAATAAATCTTTATACAGGCAGGACAACCCGCTCCCTCCTTATTCTTCTGCAATAGTGTCTTAACGACGCTTGACCCTTTAGTCCTTCCCTTTTTTGTTACAAAAGTTCAAGGAAAAGGTGTCCATTTCTATAGAAAAAAAAATGTTGGATTTTGGTTAGTGTTGTCCATGGGCCACAATTTCCGTTAGTAAGGAGTGAGGAGAACATTTTCTTCCTCAGAAGAGAGAGGGCAGTTACACCTCACTCATTCCGAGGGTATTTTTCAGCAACCTCCGATGTCTAGAAAACAAGAGAAAACAAGAAGAGGGTGAAAGGTCTCTGAGAAGCTCCAGACAACCCAGAGCCTAAATCACACCCCTTCTCACAGGAAACCTCCTCGGGCCTCCCTCAGCACCTAGTTATTCACATTTACCTTGGTCCCCACTCTAAGAAACTTGATCATCTGGTTTCCTAGCCAGATTTGGAAAAGTCCAGAAGATAAGAGGCCAGCAGAGTGCGAACACTGACTTCTGGAACCTTGGCGGCACTGCTGGGCACTCAGGTCGTGATCTCACGGTTCATGAGTTCGAGCCCCGTGTCCGTGCTCTGTGCTGACAGCTCAGAGGCTGGAGCCTGTTTTGGATTCTGTCTCTCCCTCTCTCTCTCTCTCGGCCCCTCCCCGGTTTGCACGCTCTCTCTTTCTCAAAATAAATAAACATTAAAAAAAAAAAAAAGGCAGATCCGTTCCACGTTGTCAGTCATTCATTCAGGAGCCACCATCACCTGGTGGCTTCCAGCTGTGGCCATTCCAGTTGGAGGTGAGAAGGGAAAGTGAAGAAACTCGAGTTCAGCAGTTCCTCTTAGGCAAGTGAGGTGGGATATGCACTGACTCCCTGCGGTCCTGTCCCATGGGGAGAGGTTGGCCCTGTGGCCCTACCGGGCTGCATAGGGACTGGGAGACAGAATCCTGAGGAGGCAGGTCACAGAGGGCCGTTGTAGAACTTTGACTCCCATGCTGAGTGAGACAGGGAGCCATTGGTGGGTTCGAACCTGGCAACGACTTGATCTGACCTGTGAAACCTCTCTCCAGCTGCCACGTGGAGAAAGCTGAGGTGAGGAGAGCCTGGGGTCAAGGGCAAAAGCAGGGAACTCGGTTTGGATAAGCCGCCCCTCAGGCGGAGCTGACCTCTCCCTCCCTTGCTCCGTTTCCACGACATTGCTCGCACGTGCGCACTTATCCCTTGTTCATCTATCGTCTTCCGGGTCAGCGTGTCCACAGTATCTGGCTCAGAACAGGTGCTCGCCACGTCTGTTCCAAGCATGTGAGACGCACCTGAAATAACATGTAGAACCTGGCATGTTGGCTGGGGTTCTTTGACTGAAAGCAGAACAGACCAGTTCTGGCTGTCAAAAGGGAAGGGAAGGGAAGAGAAGGGAAGGAAATTTGGGAGAAGCCCAGCACCCACAGGAAGCCTGGAGCACCAGGCTTGGAAGAAGCACCGGAAACAGAAGAGAAGGTCCTCCGCGGTCAGGTTCCCCTGTGGAGCTAAAGAAGCCACCGGATCTGGGACCCCCCAAGTCCTGGGAGGGGCTGACTTGGAAGGACTTCGGTCACGTGGTCAGGCTTTGGTCTCACTGGAGTGGAGGAAGAACTGTGGTCGAGAAAAAACCTCCAGATACCCCTTTGGCTTCCACGAGGGGAGGGTAAGTTGCCCTGATTCATTGTCTCAGCGAGGCCTCGCTCTTGAAGGCCAGGTCATGGGAAAGGAAACCAGGGAGCTGTCAGGGGAAATGAATGCTGGGTGGCCGAGAGCCAGCAAATGTCCATTATGATTTCCTAGGGCTAGCAAAGCACAGAGGCACGACCTGTGACCTGTGGACTGCAAAGGAGAAGCATCTTCCTCACCTTGGCGTCCCTGTGGGCACCACAGGACCTAGCACTCACTAGGTGCTCACCTAATGCTCATCCAGTGACTGAACGACAGACTGACTGGCCACGGACCCCCAAGGGCTATCAGTGTCTCCTGAAACATCAATTTTATGAATAAAAGGGGACGGGATGAAATGGCAGCAGCTTCAATGAAAAGATCTGCCAAAAAGAAAAAAAGAAACGTCTCGGGAGAAATTATAGCCCTGTTCTTTCCAGCCCTTCCCAAAGGCCCTGTCAATCTAGCTCTGAGCAGGATTAATGTCTATTTAAAGCAATTGGCCCCAAGCAGCCTGGCCGATCGAGTTGGATGCAGTGGAGAGATTGGGCAGCAGGGGGTGGGCTGGTCTCCAAACCCTCTCGGAAGCCAAGGATCTGGCTCTGACATGGCATCGAGGAGTGAAACCCAGCAGCCTCAAGGGGAGAGCCAAGCTGTTGTGTGATGTGAAGTCAGTGTCTTCCAGGGAAATCCACCGGACCAGGCACCAAGAAGTGTCCCCACAGGTGCTCCTGGGCCTGGGACATCGCAGAAACGCCCTTAGATGCATTGCAGGGATGAGTGTTTGTGTGTGTGGGGGGGGGGGGGTGGTGAGGCGGGGGCTGCACCCTGAGCCCTCAGCCCAGGCACCTGCAACCAGAGTGGAAACACACTTTCAGCTTTTCCACAGAAGACTCTGTTCGAGGAAAGGATTCTTCCGCGTAATAACAAGACCAAGTGTGGGGTCTAGTTCACTAACCCAGTGCACACCCATTTTACAAAGTGGTTTGACTTTGTGTGTGGGAAGGACACTTGTTAGTTATGTGACGTCATTAAGCCTTAGTTTCCTCATCCGTAAAATGAGGGTAACATCAGGAGATTGTGGCGAGATAAAATGGGACAGGGCATGTGACTTGATACTATTTTGGTATACTCATCGACGTTCATTTCTCGCCCTGTATTTTTCATCCCCTTTCCCTCCTTCAGTGGTTTTGAGGGTTGAGGCAAGGTGGAGAGGAAGAGGGAGGGAAGCAGGAAAACCTTAGAGCTCTTTTGCCAACTACACTTCATTCAGTAGTAAGAAAAGTTTTTTTAATTAAAAATGTTTAAAAGGGACACCTGGATGGCTCAGTCGGTTAAGTGTCTGACTTCGGCTCAGGTCATGATCTCATGGTTCATGAGTCTGAGCCTTGCATCAAGCTCTGTGCTGACAGCTTGGAGCCTGGAGCCTGCTTTGGATTCTGTGTCCCCTCTCTCTCTGCCCTTCCCCCCCTCACGCTGTTTATGTCTCTCTCTCTAAACAAATAAACTTAAAAAAAAAAAGAGAGAGAGCCTAGCCCTCAGGAGAACTGAGATGGTTTCTGGAGGTGATAAAGGGAGAAAAGAGGATGCATGCAAGGGTTCAAAGCACCTTGGCCAGAAGCAGGGGGGAGAGGAGACCCCTTTCCAAAAGCAGGAGCACAGTCCCCTGGCCTGAAGAAGAATGACAAAGGGCAAGAGACCTGTGGCTCTTAGGGAGGCAGCAGGAGTGGGGGACTAATGGTTTGAGGATGCATCTAGGCTGGGCCAGTGACCACGAACAGGGAAACATCGGACCTAGGGGGGCCCTGCGGACCACGTAAGGGCAGCCTCAGAAGTGACTTGGGGATTGTTGTATGAGGACCACAGTGCCAGCCTCCCACCACACAGCATTGCATTAAGAGCTCGGAACCACAGAAACTCCTGGAACAGGTTGTATACTTACCCCCCCCCCCCCGGCCCCCGCGGCCAACGCCAGCCTGATGGAAAGAGACTGGAAGTAAAAAATGAGGCATGGTTATAGAAGACAAAGAAGATTCTATTTCTTGCCTCCCCGAGGTGTCTGGGCACTGGGAGATGGAAGGCTGGGATCCGGAGGGGACTGCACGCGCACTTGGTTCCTCCTCGGCTTTCCTCCCTGTCTCTGCATGGAATGCCGCCTCCTCCCCAGACCCCAGTTGCCTCCTCCGTTAAATCCAACTTTGGCTTCCTCTGCAGGGTGGAGCCACATTTTCTGACCGCTGTAAAACACTGGGGCTGTTTACTTCATCCTGTGGGTCCGTTAGACCCTTACAGGAGCAGGGGAGAGGGCCGTGAGCAAAGAACGGTACAAGCTGGTCTTTCAAGGCTCCCCATGCCCCACCCGCCTCCAACCCAGCCCTTGAGAGGGCCATGTGGCCTGATCCCAAGACTTGGCAAGACAGCCACAGACATCTGCAAAGTGACAAAAGGGGAGGCGGAGCCTAAGAAGAAAACAGCATTCACACGTGGAAATGCCTGGAAATGTTTTCCAGACACATTATTCTTCTCTGGGCTGATTTTCAAGGCCAACAGGTCCTGGGGCCCAAGGCCCCTGGAGGTGACTCAAGTGGCCTGAGCAATAGGCAGCCACTTCCTCTCTGGAATGTGTGTGTGAGCATGTGCACGTATGTAGGATGTGTATGGACACATGTATGTGAGTGAGTGTCGGCGTGCGTGGAAGCGTGGGTGTGTGTCCATCCCAGGACGGGGCCTCTCCCTGGACCTCTGGAGCCGGGTAGGGCATTTAGCAATCCCCTAGACCCAACCACTCCTTTCCAGGGATGTGGGGACCAAGGCTCAAGGGACGTGGGCTTGCCTGAGGGCACACCCTTCTCCAGAGGTAAAGGAGGAAGTGACCTGGGACTCTGACGTGGTCTCACCTGCACTTCAGCACTGGCCCCTCTTGCTTCGTGGAGGTCACAGCCACTGGGCGAAGATGGAACAGTTGATGTGCCCTGCGCTGGCCCTCCCCTCAGGCAGGCCCCATGCTTTTGTAGTTTACCTAGATGACGTCATTGCGTTTACCTCTCACGGTCAACTTCCAAAGGGGCGTTTTAACCTGTATTTCACAGAGAAGCAAACCCGGGGCCAGATGTGTTTTACCCCCCATGGCCAATGCTCATTTTGTTTTTGAAATCTAATTGACATATCTTTTTTTTTTAATGTTTATTTATTTATTTTGAGAGAGAGAGTGTGCGCGTGTACGAGTAGGGGATGGGCAGAGAGAGAGAGAGAGAGAGGGTGCGCAGCACCCGAGGCGGGGCTCAAACTCACGACAGTGAGATCGTGACCGGGGCCGAAATCAAGAGTCAGACACTTAGCCGACTGAGCCGCCCAGGAACCCCCTGATGGACATCTCTGGACACATACTATGTGCCAGACAGTTCTAAACACTTCACACGTGTTAGCTCATTTTGTCCTAATGGTGGCAGGTACTATGATTAGCACGTCAGAAAGGAGGGCCCTGAGGCACAGGGTTTAAGTAATTCACAAAGATAGGGGGAAAAAAAAAAGCAAGGGGAGGAGTCAGGGAGGAGTCAGAAAACCAACATTCACTGAGGGAGGGGAGAAGTGAGCAGGGAAGGGAGGAAAGCCACTGAGGGCTCCATTAATAAGCCAGGTTAGCACAGTGGGCAGCTGGGTTCGTCCCCACCAGGGCCAGCTGAGAGGCTGCAGAGAACCCACATCGGGATTCAGCAGGGGAGTGAGAACGGTCCTCATTGGTTGGTCTCACCTAGGGTCTTGGCAAACCCTTGGCACTTCTCAGCTGCCCCTGCGTGGGCTTCACATCCAGGGAATATCCTGGGGGTAGAGATGCAAGAAGCCACCCTCATGAGGTGCTGTCCCCAGCTGACTCCAGGTGGCCCAGGGGACACAGGCATGGCAGTATCTGTTACCTGGAATGAGGCCTACCACACACGTGCTCAACAAATGCTCAGTTTTCTTCCCTACTCTCTACAGATACTTCGCCCCCCACCCCCGCCAGACATTCCTGAAAACCAGTAGAATCAGTTCCATTAAATGTCTGTCAAAATGTGATGTGCCTTTACCACACCATGGAATTTTCATATGTCAAAAACTCACAGGTTAGAAAACTTGCTTTATCAGATCACTACCCAAGTGTTACTTCACAAAAATCAGTCACTGTGAATGTTCATAGCAGCAGAACTCGTGATAGTCAACCGGTGGAGGCAACCCAAATGTCCATCGGTGGACGAACGGATTCAAAATTGTGGTATAGCCATACAGCAGGATATTATCCAGTCATAAAAAGGACCGAAGTATTTTTTTTTAATTTTTTTTTTAACGTTTATTTATTTTTGAGACAGAGAGAGACAGAGCATGAACGGGGGAGGGGCAGAGAGAGGGAGACACAGAATCCGAAACAGGCTCCAGGCTCCGAGCTGTCAGCATAGAGCCTGACGCGGGGCTCGAACTCACGGACCGCGAGATCGTGACCTGAGCCGAAGTCGGACGTTCAACCGACTGAGCCACCCAGGCGCCCCAAAAGGACCGAAGTATTGATATGTGCTATAACATGGATGAACCTCAAAACATATCGCTAAATGAAAGAAGCCAGACACAAAAGGTCATATAATATATGATTCCACTTATGTGACGTTCCTTGAATAGTTAAATCACAGAAAGTGTATGTGTCATTGCCAGGCTGTGGGGTAGGGTGGGGAGGAGGAATGAAGAGTGATTGCTTCATGGGTATGGGCTCTCCTTTGGGGGCAGTGAAAATGCTTTGGGACTCGATAGAGCTGATGGTTGCACAACATTGTGAAGATACTAAACACCAGTGAAATATTTCGCTTTAAGTGGTTAATTGTACATTATGTGAATTTCACTTCAATTTAAAACAGTATCTCACGGTCACATTGTCCATAAGGAATAGAGAGAAGAGCCAAAGGCAGGTCTCAGGTGAGCCGCACAGGAAACAGGAAAGCGACCTCCCCTGCCCAGAAAGTCCTGCCAAAGGGATTCCCAGTGTCAACCACAAATTAAGAAACAATAAAGCGGCATTTTTTGTCTTTCAAATTGGGACGTGTTTTCACAAATAATACTCCACTTTGGCATGAGTATAGCAAAAAGGCATTCTCATACACTTCTGGTGGGATAAAAATGAGTCTAGGGGGCACCTGGGTGGTTCAGTCGGTTAAGCATCTGACTTTGGCCTAGGTCATGATCTCATGGTTCATGAGCTTGAGCCCCGCATCGGGCTCTGTGCTGTCAGCAGAGCCCACTTCAGATCCTCTGTTTTCCTCTCTCTTTGCTCTTTCCCCTTTCACACACACACACTCTCTCTCCCAAATTAAATAAACATTAAAGAAAAAAAAAAGAAAAAAGAAGTCTTCCTTATTTAAAAAAAAATGAGTCTAGCCATTTTGGAGGTAGGTTTGGCATTTTGTAGTATAAGACTTTACATGGTTCAAGCCTTTAAAAAATATTTTTTTATTTATTTTATTTATTTTAAAGAGGGACAGAGTGCAAGCAGGGGAGTGTCAGAGAGAGAGGGAGACACAGGCTCCAGGCTCTGAGCTGTCAGCACGGGAGCCTGACGCGGGGCTTGAACCCACGAACAGCGAGATCATGACCTGGGCGGAAGTTGGCTGCTTGACCGACTGAGCCACCCAGGCACCCCTGGTTCAAGTCTTTTTAAATGAAACATTTCCTTTCCAGTTTTTATGTGCAGGTGTTTTACCAAAGACTGCATTTTTAGCTGGACCTTAAAGAAGGATGTGGATATGTCCTAAGTCCATGATCAGTGCTCTGATATTTTTTTTTAGAAGAAAAAGTCCCTACCCTTTGACTCAGTGTACCCTGTTAGGGTCCTGGCCAGAAACAGACCCAAGCATTTAGTCTATAACTGAGGTGGTATTTCAAATCAGTGAGGGAATATTCTTATAAAGGAGAAAGGCTGAATGATGGAATTTGGACAGTTGGCTAACTATTTGGAAAAAAAAACAAGTTTAGATCTTTACCTCATACTTTATGTCCAAATAAATTCCAGACGGGTTTAAAAACTACATGAAGAAAGAGAGGAAGGAGGAGGAGGATGAAGAAGACGAGGGGGGCTAGAGAAAAGAAAAATAGAGTTCTAGGAGAAAATTAGGAAAATCTCTGTCTGGTACTCAAATGGGAACAGTCCTACAAGCAAAAAGCAAAAGGAAGAATATAATAAAACAATGAAAGCTGGGAAAACATAAAAATGTAAAGTGTATATGTTAAAAATCACCCAAAACGGGGGTGCCCGGCTGGCTCAGTCAGTAGAGCAGATGACTCTGGTGTCAGGGTCTGAGTTCAAGCCCCGTGTTGACCATGGAGCCTACTTAATTAAAAAAAAAAAATCACCAAAAACAAAATCAAGAGGTGATTTCTAAGATTACAAGAATACTTGCAACACTCATGACAGACTAATTTTCACGTGCTTCTAGAATTCAACAAGAGAGGGGCGCCTGGGTGGCTCAGTCGCTTGAACTTCGACTCCAGCTCAGGTCATGATGTCCAGTTGGGTTTGTGAGTTCCAGTCCCTCACAGAGCTCTGTGCTGACAGCTGGGAGCCCGGAGCCTGCTTCCGATCCTGTGTCTCCCTCTCTCTCTCTCTGCCCCTCTCCTACGCGTGCTCTGTCTCTGTCTCTCTCAAAAATAAACATTAAAAAACTTTTGTTTTAATCCTTAAAAAGAAATCAAGAGAAAAAAAGCTAAAAGCAGGAAAACGGACACATAGGGGAAGGGTAGATGTTGGCATCTATTTTTAAAACGCAGCAGGCACGTGTTCGGGGGACTGCGGGGAGCAGGAACAGAAGGCAGGCTTTCCGCGGAAAGGGCATTCCCTTTTTCCAGCCAGGGACAGTGGCCCGCTGGCCCCTGTGTGCGCCAGGCCTCCAGGGAGCAGGGGGCTGGGATGCCTGAGCTCGCCCTTTCCCCGGGGCGGGAGGAACAATTCCATCCTTTGTTGAGGCTGCACCCGGGGCGGGCCCCCGGGGAGGCGGTGCGTCCTCTTCCAGTTTTCCGGGGCGGACGCCGGCCTGCGGGCGCTGGGCGTTGGGCGCGGGGCCGCCTCCCGCGCGCTCCACCCGGGCTCCCGGCCGGGGCGCCGGCCACCGGGGGGCAGTGCTGCCCAGCGGACGGCCGGCCTGGGCCCGCGCAGGGAGCCCACAGAGGCCCCGTTCTTCTCCGCGGGGAGATGAGTCACAGCCCAGGCAAGTGCCCGGAAGGGCCTCGGATCCGGTGCGGCTGCGGACCCCGGGAGGGGGGCGGCGGGGGCGAGCGCCGGAGTCAGCCGGCTCTCTCCGGCTCCCGGGTTCCTGGGGCTTGGCAGGCGCGCCCGCCGCGAAACTGGGGCAGGCCGGTGGCCTAGTTTGTGGTTTAGCATCAGTGGCCAGTGGCAGGAGGTGAGTAGGCAGGGCATCTCGATTTCCTCTCTGGCTCATTCATGTGACAAACATCTCAAGAGCCCCAACTAAGTGCCGGGCAGGTCACTCTGACGGGCAGTTTCTAGTGAACTTCTGAAGCCCGGGCCATGTGAGTTCACAATGTGTAATCTCAGGACCCTGGAGGCTGGGCTTGCCTGGGCAGGTCCCCAAGTCACCGGGCTCCCTGTCACATATCAAACTCAGCTGCTCAAATTGGAAAGCCTCATCCTGGCATTAGATTCCCTTGGGATCTAACGCCACCCTCTCTGCACTCCACCACGTGTCCTCACTCTGGTGTCCCATACACCTGCCCCTCCTTCCAGCTCATCTGGGCCTGGGGCCTGTGTTTTTATCCCAGCTGGCAATGGCCACCTGCCTCCTGCTACCTCCAGCCCGCCCTGTCATCTCTCTGCTTCTGACCCTGCCCTGGGATGTCCCAGGACTGCATTTCTTTTTCTCTTGTTAAGAAACAAAATTCAGGGGTGCGTGGGTGGCTGAGTTGGTTAAGCGTCTGACTCTGGATTCTGACTCAGGTCACAGTCTCTCAGTTGGTGAGATGGAGCCCCAAGTCCGGCTCCGTGCTGGCAGCGTGGAAACTGGTTGGGATTTGCTCTCTCCCTCTCTGCCCCTCCCCGCTCGTGCTTGCTCTCTCTCTTCAAAGAAATAAACATTAAAAAAAAGTTCAGCTGAGTAAATTTGAAAATCGAATTGGCCTTGTTAAATGAGTCATGAATCAGGCAGCACCCCTTCTAGCAAACAGAGGGGACCTCGGAGCAGTTGTACAAAATGGAAGGTTTTTATAGGGTGGGGCAAGAAAGTTATTAGCCAGAAAAGAAAGAGAGAAAGAGAAAGAAAGAAAGAAAGAAAGAAAGAAAGAAAGAAAGAAAGAAAGAAAGAAAAAGAAAGAAAGGAAGGAAAGAAAGAGAAAGAAAAGAAAGGAAGGAAAGAAAGAGAAAGAAAAAGAAAGGAAGGAAAGAAAGGAAGGAAAAAAGAAAGAGAAAGGAAAGAAAGAAAGGAAGGAAGAAAGGAAGGAAAGAAAGAGAAAGAAAAAGAAAGGAAGGAAGAAAGAAAGAAAGGAAAGAAAGGAAGAAAGGAAGGAAAGAAAGAAAGAGAAAGAAAGAAAAAGGAAGGAAAGAAAGGAAGGAAGGAAGAAAAGAAAGGAAGGAAGGAAGGAAGGAAGAAAGGAAGAAAAAAGAAAAAAAAGGAATGTTCCAGGTGAGGTCTCTTTCCCTTAGGGGGAAGGGTTGGGGGTCCTATAAGCAGCTGACCTCATCTTCCTTTAGAGGATGGGGAGCCCCTGTGGCAGACTCCTTGGCCCTGGTAGGAAAATTCTTGACTGACTGGTTACGACTGCATTTCTCAAGGAGGTTGAAACTGCAGTTAGATTCCGTATTAAGCCCTTGTTTGGGGACTCAGCCGAAGTGACACCATTTGGGGCCTGTGGTTTTTATTTTTTATTTTTTTAACACTTCCCAAAATTTTCACCTATTGCAAATAAAGAGGATTCTCTTGT
The DNA here is from genome assembly GCF_027475565.1 of Acinonyx jubatus. Taxonomy (NCBI): domain Eukaryota; kingdom Metazoa; phylum Chordata; class Mammalia; order Carnivora; family Felidae; genus Acinonyx; species Acinonyx jubatus. Next base: position 18,610,953 of record NC_069397.1, read on the forward strand.
CACCTGGTCCTACATTGTGAGCTCCTGGACCTCAGGGAAGCTGGAAGCCACCTGTAGAGACCAGGGCTGTGAGCTGGAGGCCGGGGGCCAGGTTGGGGAGGCAGCTGGAGACCCGTAAAGGAAGGGCCTCTCTGGCCGAGGAGGAGGAAGCATCGGGGAAGGAAGAAGCAGCGAACTTGAGCAGCACAAAGACCTTATGTACCAGGAGGAAGGTCAGCGAGAGAGTCAAATGGAGGAGGGGCTGAGTCTCGAGGAAACCGGCTGTTTCTCCCCTCTTTTTCCTTCCTCTTTCCTGCAGCCCCCAGGTCCCCACTTGAGGTCCAGTCTGACACTGAAGTGACACGGCCATTGCTGCCGCTTACACTGAGTTTTGCTGACAATGGCGGCTCACCCCGCCCCCGCCCAGCCCCCCTCCCTGCTTCCGGACAGCTTCCAGAACATCAGAGTCCGCTCTGCCTGCGTTGCAGGTGGACATACTGAGGCTCAGAAGGGCTAAATGACTTGCCAGGAAACACTGCAGAGGGGTGGGGGGGAGGAGGTGGGGGGAGAGAGGGGCAGGTAACTCCAGGCCCCAAGCTCTCCACTCTGGAGGCCGGACCAAATGGGAAGTAGGTGCCCTGGGCCTTTGCTGGATGACTGTTCATAGCTTTGAAGGTGTCCGTTTGTCTTTAGCCTTTTTAAATTATTTTTTTAATGTTTGCTGTAGAATGTCCAAGCCATACAGAAGTGTATAAAATAGAAGCCCCATGAAAGTCTGATTCTCTTCCAGGTCATATCTCACTGTTAACAGTTTGGTATAAATCCTTCCAAGCTTTTCCAAACAGACGACCAAATAAATAGATTTGAGCATACCGCTCTAGAACTTACTCGGTTCTCTTGCTTTGTCCCTTTCTTAGAAGGCTCCTAATATCCCACCATATGGTTAACCTGTCCCTCTCAGATGGATGACTAGGGAATTTTCTGGTACACATCCCTGGTGCCCTGGGGCAACATCTCTGGGGGAGTAACTTTCTAAAAGTCAACTTGTGAGACAAAGGAAATTCGTGTGTCTGCTAGTTTCTTTAAAAGCTTGTGACTGGTCTGGGGCGCCTGGGTGGCTCAGTCCGTTGAGCATCCGACTTTGGCTCAGGTCATGATCTCATGGGGATCATGAGTTCGAGCCCCACATCTGCCTCTCAGATGTCAGTGCAGAGACCCCTTCAAATCCTGTCTTCCTTTCTCTCTGCCCCTCCGCCTGATGGCGCTATCTCAAAAATAAATAAAATATTAAAAAAAAAAAAAAGCTTCTAATTTGGGGGCCGTGAGTGAACCACCTAGGTGGTTCATTCAGTCAGTTAAGCGTCCAACTCTTTAAAAAAATTTTTTTTTACATTTTATTTTTTTCATAGAGGGAGACAGTGCACAAGTGGGGGAGGGGCAGAGAGAGAGGGAGACACAGAATCCGAAGCAGGCTGCAGGCTCCGAGCTGTCAGCACAGAGCCCAACGCGGGGCTCAAACTCACAAACCGCGAGATCATGACCTGAGCCGAAGTCGGCTGCTTAACCGGCTGAGCCACCCAGGCGCCCCATAGGGTCCAACTCTTGATGTCGGCTGGGGTCATGATCTCAAGGTTCATGGGATCAAGCCCCACATCTGGCTTCGCGCTGAGCATGGGTCCCGCTCGGGATTCTCTCTCTCCCTCTCCCTCTCTGTCCCTCCCTACCCGCCCCCTCTCCAAATAAATAAAACATTAAAAAGAAAACATAAAATAAAAGCTCATGATTGCAAGGGACTGTCAGGCCCTGGCAGGGCAGGCTGCATGGAGCCACCCCGCGAAGTTCCAGGTGTCGGCTTCCAGTGATCCCTCCCTCACCACCTGCTTCCCTGCTCCCTGGCCTGGCCCTCACCCCCAGCCAGGAAGCAGCTCAGTCTAAAGCTTCTAGAAGCCCTGTGCATGAGTCTCTGGGGTGCTTCTCTCAACCCTGACCCATCCCCCCCCACACACACAGGGCACAACCTCCTTATTTGCCATCAACTGGGCTGATGCTGCCCAGTCAGCCATGGACTCCCAGAGTCTCCCTTTTGCAGCCTAACAGCTCTGTGCACTAGCTTTGGTAACAAATCCTCCTTTCCCCTCCTTTTAAGGCAGTGACAAAGGCAGAGAAACTGTTTCTCTCCAAAAGCAAATCAGGCCGTCTCCACTACCTCAGAGCTGGGCCTAGATCTGCTCGTAGGGTGTCTGCTTGTCTTAATGTGGGGTCTGGGGTCCACTCTGGGGGTGTCTGGTGAGTGGTGTGGGCCAGTCGAGCAGTGGAGTTTCATGGCACCTGTCTACACACACAGCTCTGAGCCAGGCACTGGGGGGTGCCCAGTCTACCTTCTTTCCTTCAAGGAAACATTAAAAAAATTTTTTTTTATTTTTGAGAGACAGAGACAGAGCATGAGCAGGGGAGGGGGAGAGAGAGAGAGGGAGACACAGAATCCGAAGCAGACTCCAGGCTCTGAGCTGTCAGCACAGAGCCGGACGCAGGGCTCGAACCCACAAGCCGTGAGTGAGATCATGACCTGGGCCAAAGTTGGACATTCAAGCGACTGAGCCACCCAGGCACCCCTCAAGGAAACAATTTTATATTAGGCAGCAGAAAGACCGTAACCAGCCCAGTCGAAATGCTGAAACCCTGGGACTCTGGCCTGCTTCACAGGCCTGCACGAATCCTCTGTCCTTTCTATACCCTAATAAGTCATCCACCTTTCACGAGCTTTTCCTTCATTCAGGGACTAGTTTGGAGATGGGAACCCACAGCAGCAGCAACTGCCTCTTTTACAAGCTATGTGCTGATGTGGTTTGGAGTGTTGGAGTTTGGAGCCAATGGCCAAGAAAGAATTCTTGAGATGTCTTTGGAGCAGAGAGAGAGGGGGTTTTCTTAAAGCATGGGGACAGGACCCATGGGCAGAAAGAGCTGTACTGGGGGCGCCTGGGTGGCCCAGTCAGGTAAGCATGTGACTTCTGTGAGTTAAGCCCCTCCCCCACTCACACTCTCTCAAAAAATGAATAAACGTTAAAAAAAAAAAAAAGAGCTGCACTGACTGGGGTTGTGAAGAGTGATCATATATCTTCAAGTTGGGAGGGGGTTAAGAAATAGCGGAAGTCTCTAAGGTATTTTGGAAGCAAGGTTTCCAGGACCTTGAAGGGGCTAGCTGCTGTTAGGAAAAGGTCGCTTATTACTGTTTAGTAAAAACTCGGTCATGAGACCCTTCAGATGTACATCAGGGGCCATAAGCTTAGAGGATGATTGTCAACATATATCTTTGCGGGGGGAGAGAGAAAGGAAGTTTCTAAAGGAATTGTTAACGTTTATTTTATTTTTGGGACAGAGAGAGACAGAGCATGAACGGGGGAGGGGCAGAGAGAGAGGGAGACACAGAATCGGAAACAGGCTCCAGGCTCCGAGCCATCAGCCCAGAGCCTGACGCGGGGCTCGAACACGGACCGCGAGATCGTGACCTGGCTGAAGTCGGACGCTTAACCGAATGCGCCACCCAGGCGCCCCCCAAAGGAATTTTTATATGTTAAAATAGATTTACAGGCTCCCGGGGGGGTCACGATGATGTTAAGCTAAGATTTTCTTTTGCCCCTAGCAAAGTGTCATCATGGAGGCAGGAGAGTTCCTGGAGGGACGTCACTCTGCGTCTCTGTGTCTCTTAAGGACTTGTCAGTGGGCTGTAAGTTATAAGGAAACTTATTTTCTTTTTCTTCTGCCTTTGTTGCTCCCATCAAGTGCCAAATCGTTTTTGGTAAGATAATACCCAGTGCTGACGAGGCTGTGGGGATCTTGTTACACCTGCATGTGCTGCTGACTGTGGTTTAGATGGACTCTACACTTCAGAAAAGCAATCAGGCCAAGTGCACAAGAGCTACAAGGTGTAACTTTTGACCCACTAACCCATCTTTGGCATTACAAAAGCTTCCACCTTCCGGGACCTTTTTTTTTTCTTTTTTTAATGTTTTTATTTATTTATTTTGAGAGAGAGAGAGGAAGCAGGGGAGGGGCAGAGACAGAGAGACAGAGAATCCCAAGCATGTTCCACACTCAGTGCAGAGTCCTACGCGGGGCTCGATCCCATGAACCGTGAGATCATGACCTGAGCCAAAATCAAGAGTTGGACACTTAAGCGACTGAGCCACCCAGGTGCCCTTGGGGAGCTATTTTTAATAGGAGAAAAGAGGGAGCAACCTTATTTAAATGTCTAACCAGCGAGAGCTTGTTCACTAGATGGAAAGCTCCTTGGATCCAGGGCCCTTCCCTTGGGCCTATGGGCTGCCAGAGGCTGCCGCCCAGAGTAGGCTAAATGTTTGCAAACCAGGGGGCCAAGAGATGCAGGGTGGTGTGGTGGTCAGACAGCCAGCCTGCCTGATTCAAGGACCATCTCTGCCACTAAGCTGTGTGGCCTTAAAAGTTGTATCACCTCCCTGTGCCTCAGTTTCTTCCAGTAAAACGAGGATGCTGACTAGAGCGGGACCAAGCGCATGGGATTATTATAAGCATAAAAGGGTAAACTATGTGAAGCAGAAGTGTGTAGAAATATCAGCTGTTATTATCACCGAACAAACCAAAACCTTCTGAAATACCATGGGGCGATTATGAATGGTACCTAAGGGCACGTGTGACTCCTGATCTCTGGGTCGTGAGTTTTAGCCCCACATTAGGTGTAGAGACTGCTTCAATAAATATTAAAAAAAAAAAAAAGAAAAAGAAAAAAAATGGTAACTAATACTATGCAGCAAAGTGGAGAAGATATGAATGATGTAATCGCTCCTCTCTGTTCTCCCTGTCTCTTACCTTGCCCTCTCTAGTATGTTCTTTCTGAGCTGTCATGTAGCAGAAAAGCAAAACTAACCCTGTTCTGCAAAACAGCACACATTCCTTCCCTGCTTGTGACCCTTCTACTGATAGCTCCCTTCTACGGATAGCTTTCAGCCCTCCTGATTGGAATAACTCCCCCTTGCATCCTAGCTAACAGAACGAATGCACAAAGGCAGGCATGAATGAATGAATGAGTGCATGAATGACAAGTGCTGGAGTAGAGGGAGGCCCCGGATGCCAAGGAAGCCAGGATAGGCTGGCCACTGCCTGGGCAGAGGTGAGCAGGCCTGAGAGGCTGGTTATGCGTCCTGATGGGTGCACACCCAAGGGGCAGCTAAACAGTGTCCTCTGACACAATGCCTGCACACAGCCCAGGTCAGGGAGGTGGCCCTCGTACTGGTTCCGGCAAAAACCTCTGCCCACCCTGGGCTGCAGCCTCTGTGCCTTCCCCTCCGGTGGAAGGACCCTGCGCTGCAAGGCTTGCATTTTGGGGGCAGGAAGCGGGGCTCAGTTCCATCCAGTTCTCCGCCTCCCTATTCATCCTTCCCTGATCATTTGCCTGCTCACAGAAGCCTGAGAGGGGGTGTGTCTGTTTTTAAGGCCTTTGGCATCTATTTCAGAAATTAAACACTGAAACAATGGCTGATACACTAAAAAGTTTTTCTCTGGTTTGCCTCAAATTTGTTTGGGGTAGGGGATAATGATAAACACCCCTGTTGCTATAGAGATGTGCTCCCCTTAGGCAGAGTACTAACAGCTCCCTACTTTAGGCTAGGCCTTATGCTAAGTGCTTCTGGGGTTTGATCTCTCATTCATTCATTCATTCATTCATTTTGAGATGGCATGAACAGGGGAGGGGCGGAGAGAGAGGATCCCCAAGCAGGCTCCACGCTTTCAGCGCACAACCCCACGTGGTTATCGATCCCACAGTTCGTGAGATCATGACCTGAGCCAAGATCAAGAATCAGACGCTTACCTGCTTGAGCCACCCAGGTGCCCTGGCTTGATCTCATTTAATCCTGATAACCCTAGGCCTTACATACTAGGATGATGTCTAACTTCACAGGTGAGGAAGAGGAGTTTCTGGAGGTGAAAGGGACTTGTTCAAGATCACACAGCTACAAAGCAGAGTAAATCTTTTATGTTATTTAAAGTTTCATTTATTTAAATAATCTCTACACCCAACATGGGGCTTGAACTCATGACTCTGAGATCAAAAGTCGCACACTCCACCAACTGAGCCAGCCAGGTGCCTAAGTAGAGCAAAGATTTTAAACCAAGTATTTCTTGACTCTGAAGCTAACGGCCTTACAAGTGTGTAACTGGACTCCGCCTTGGCCTTGTCTGAGGATGTGTCTTTGGCCTCTCAGTATTTGTTTAGTGCCTAGAAAACAAGCTAGAGTGACCCAGAAGAGCTCCAGAGAGGCACTCTACCTCTCTCTCTTTCCCTCTTTTCCTCCCTTTCATTTGCAAAGTAAGATATCAGAGATGGGATCACCTATGTTGTTTCTGGGAGAAGGAATAGTATGCAGTTTTTTGTACTTTTCCATATGGCTTGACTTTAGAAAGCCATGAGCATTTATCTTTAAAAACAATAAAATCATGAAGACATTACTTTAAAAATACATGTGGAGATTTATATTTATTAAGCATGTGTTGGGGTGCCTGGGTGGCTCAGTCGGTTGAGCGTCTGACTTCGGCTCAGGTCATGATCTCACAGCTTGTGAGTTCGAGCCCCGCATCGGGCTCTGGGCTGACAGCTCAGAGCCTGCAGCCTGCTCAGATTCTGTGTCTCCCTCTCTCTGCCCCTAACCCACTTGCATTCTGTCTCTGTCTCTCTCAAAAATAAACATTAAAAAAAAAAAAAAAGCATGTGTTTACTTTTAATTATTTCTAAGATTTTATTTATTTGATGTTTATTTTTGAGAGAGAGAGACACAGTGCAAGTGGGCGAAGGGCAGAGAGAGGGAGACACAGAATCTGCAGCAGGCTCCAGGCTCCGAGCTGTCAGCACAGAGCCGGACACGAGGCTCAAACTCACGAACTGTGAGATCAAGACCTAAGTCGAAGTTGGACACTTAACTGACTGAGCCACCCAGGCGGCCCTAAGATTTTATTTAAGTAATCTCTACACCAACATAGGGCTCAGACTCACAACTCTGAGATCAAGAGTTGCACACTCTACCGACAGAACCAGCCGGGCGCCCCAGGCATGTATTTACTTCTAGATCCTACTTTGCTCTGCCAGCCAGGAAGCTCCAAGTCGAACTCTGGTCAACTGCAGACTGAACAACTGTTTTGCTGGCCTGAATCCTGACTCCATCCTTTACTATCAGGTGGCTTTTTGGCAAGTTAGTTAAGCCCTCTATGCCTCAGTTTCCTCATCTATAAAATGGGGATAACAATACTTGGTTCATAGGGTTGTTGCGAGGATTATACAGCTTAAACACTTAGGACAGGGGCGCCTGGGTGGCTCAGTCGGTTGAGCGTCCGACTTCGGCTCAGGTCACGATCTTGCAGTCCGTGAGTTCAAGCCCTGCGTCGGGCTCTGGGCTGATGGCCCAGAGCCTGGAGCCTGCTTCCGATTTTGTGTCTCCCTCTCTCTCTGCCCCTCCCCCGTTCATGCTCTGTCTTCCTCTGTCTCAAAAATAAATAAATGTTAAAAAAAAACACTTAGGACAGTGGCTACATCACAGTGTCTGTAAATGTTAGCCATTTTTCCATTGGAATAGATTTTCATTGGCTGGATTTTTACTGTCAAACGGTTTTTCAGGAAGGGCTCACAACTGTTAGACCCTTTCACCTGTGTCCTCTTACCTCGCACCCCATTCATCTGTCGCCAATGTCTTCTCTTTTTTTTTTCTTATTTTAAGGTTTATTCACTTTTCAGAGACAGAGACAAAGCGTGAGTGGGGAAGGGCAGAGAGAGGGAGACACAGAATCCGAAACAGGCTCCAGGCTCTGAGCTGACGACAGCACAGAGCCCGACGCAGGGCTCGAACTCACAGACCGCGAGATCATGACCTGAGCTGAAGTCAGACGCTTAACCGACTGAGCCACCCAGGCGCCCCTAATGTCTTCTACTCTTGACGTGATCAATAACATCCCAATGAACTCTTAAATTATAGATGCCACTGCTTATAATCTGTACCATGAGCGTATACCACTTAAAAAAAATTGAAAGTGTTGATTCTAAAGTACATGCTAATTTCAGAGTTGTTCAAATGCGGAGGGATAAGAGTGTTAGCTTTTAATCCAGGGGTATGTTAGGGATGTTCTGGTCCTTTATTTCTGACTTGGCCCCTTCCTGCCTATGAACTGCCCCTGCTCCTTTCATGGCATCTGTATCGGTTGACCTGGAGAAGTCTCCAGAGCCACTCTTGTGGCTGTTCCTGTTGGGTCTCCAGGCAAGTGAGTCTAACCCTGGTGCTCAGCTGGTGCAAGAGGTTCAAGCTTCCTCTAGGTTTGGCACCTGGTAACCAGACCTGGTGTTTATCTCCCAAGCCAGTGGCTGTCGGGTCAGCTGACATTGTCATCTCCAGTGACTGCTCTGCTGCTTCCTGTTTCGGCCTGTGTGTTCGATTGTTCACGTGGGTAATAAAAGTGATTCGTTTGAGATAAGTTCCTAAGGAGAGCGGTGCGGAAGAAAAAAACTTGACCAACGTCCAGTGTAATTTCCCCAAGCAGCATGCAAAGGGCAGAGCTCAGCAGTCATTTCCTGGTCTGTGTAGGTTTCCATCTCCAAATGAAATTTGGAGTCATTCCTTGTAAGTTCATGTCTTCTGTGATTCAGGGAAAAGCGGGGCATGTTGGGGAAAAGTTAGGCCTGACAGCATGCTGACCCCAGGGCTTGGAGGCACAGGCAGGGACTAGCATAGGTGTCTATGTTGACCGAATGCCTTGCCTAAAGAAGAGTGCTCATCCACGGCCCTGGAGACAGAGGAAATAGAATTCAAATCCTGGATGTCATTTCTTAGTTGTATGGCCTTGACCAGTAAGTCGGTCTCTCTGAACCTCCACAGCTCTGTAATAATACTTGAGTTGCTGGAAAGTACCAGGAATAGCATTGAGCACTTGGCCAATGCTCAAGGAATGGTAGTAACAAATGCTGAATGCCTACTGGGTACCTGACACTGTACAGATAGATACAAAATAAACACTACTTGTGTAGGGGAGGCATTATTGCAGCATTTATATAGATAGATCTCGAAGCTCCAAAAGTTACAAGCTGTTAAGTGGCAGGGTCTGCAATCAACCTTGGGACTACTGCAGCCTCAGTCAACACTTCTGCAAAGCCCTCCGGGCAACAGGCCCTGGGTTGAGAAACCAGGCCAATCTGCTATATGAACACCCTCCTGATGGGCCAGATGGGGCCAAGCCTGGAAGGCTGGGTCTTTGCCAGGTGCTGAGCAGCATGGCTCAGACATTCTGAAGGAGGTGCTCTCTCCCTGTCGCACAAGCTGGGTCAGTTGGCTCTGGGCCTCTCATCCAAATTCCCCAACACAGGGGTACTTCCATGCCCGTGACCCAAGGGCTAGTCTTTCATCTCTCCATGGTTCCAAAGAGCTGTCACTGTGACCCACAGGCCAGCCAGGGGCAGAGCCCCGAGGCTACAGGACCCCATCAGGGGGAGGCATTTGCCTTCTTAATGAGGTGGCAACACCTAAGGAGCAGTGACAGGCAACAGGGCATAGGCCAAGGAAGTGGTGTAGAAATTAAGACTGATGATTTGAGAAAGAGAAAGGGGCAAGACCACTTTGTGCTGGGGCAGCGTATCTGTGACCACCAAAAAGAGGCCATCGACGTAAGGGTCAGAGACTCAAATATCTGCAAGAATTGGAATGTCATGAAATTCAGTAAAACCAGTGAAACAGGCTCATGTCCCAAAGCAGGTGATGGTAGAGACACCCTGATGTGGGGCTGCGGGTGCTTGGAGCACAGGCCCACAGGGGTGTTTGCTTCCTCTTCTAAGCTCAACTGGTATCATTCAAGCTTGAAACCTAGAATTTCTGCCAAATTGTCTTAGGGGCCTTAGACGTCAGGGAATACAAGGAAATGGATACCTGTGTGCTCTGGCAGTTTCCATCTGTTTAAGAAACATGAAGGAAGTGGGGGGCCTGGGTGGCTCAGTTGGTTAAGTGTCCAACTCTTGGTTTCAGCTCAGGTGATGATCTCACGGTTTGTGGGATTGAGCCCATGTCAGGCTCTGCACTTGCAGCATGGAGCCTGCTTGGGATTCTCCCTCTCTCTATCTCTGCCCCTGCTCACACCGTCTCTCTCAAAATAAATAAATAAACTTGAAAAAAAAAAAGCATTTAGGAAGTATTCCTGCTGGTCCTATAGAAAGCTTTAACTGTGCTTTCTTCAAGAATAAAGGATTGAATGATGGTATGAGACAGACCCAGTGCATCACATGACTTACTGGCTGAACTTCCCATTTTGCATTGAGTGCAAACATGTTTTTGTTTTTGTTTTTTAACATTCTACATATTTTTAAGTAATCTCTACACCCAATATGGCTCAACCTCATGACCTCGAGATCAAAAGTCACATGCTCTTCTGAACTGAGCCAGCCAGGCGCCCCAAAGCTGAGTGCAAACTTAGGTCTTTATGGTTTCCATTTTATAGTAGCCTCACTCCTTGCTGTGTTTCATAGCATTATCTCTTTCTCAGGTATCTTTTAATATTTGTCCTTATTTTTCTGTAAGAACATTCCATTATTAATCAATTGGAAGATCTACACAAAACAATTTACTGGAGTCACCGCTTCACCTGTCTTCAGAGGACAGTCCTTGGTCATCACTGTATTACACGTTTTCCTAGCCAAAGTCTAGGGTTTATTTTCAGAACAGAAGAACGACTTCCCATGGTAGTACAGGTAAAGAAAGTTCCTAGCTTTCGATCATCTCTAAAAGAGAAACCACAAGCGTCATCAGAGTTGTAGGCTCTAATAGGGAGAATAATGCCAGAGTTGGTAAAAGTGGAATTAAAATTGACCTTCTTTCTTCAATCCCTCAATCTTTTTCTCCGACTCGACTATTAAACCCACAAAAATGCCAAATCACAACCACACAAAGCTACCCAGCTACCTGTAATATAAATAAATCAATTTACACCCTGCTCTGGCCAGCTTTTTGCTTTTGGCTAAAAGCAAGCTTTACAGAGCCAAGCACAGGATGAAATTGCCTACAAATCTTCACTTCTAAACATCTTATCATAAACAGAAGCTACAGTTATGATGACCATTTCTCCAGGTTGCACTTTATTGCTGACAGCTCTTCCAAGGGGATTTAAAAACAATAAAACCGGTATACTCCAAATGGATGCTTTACCTGATTTTGAAACTGACAATTAACTATATTTAACTCTATTGTAGATATTACTTGTATATTATAATCTATACATTCTATAGTTAAAATGCATTGTTAGGCCAGAACCTGATCAGAATTTTATCACCCGCAAACCTTCATTCTGATGAATCTGATGGCTGGATTCACTCTCCGGTTTTTGGCTTGAGAGGCGATATTTGGCTTCTCAGTCTCTTTCTCATCCCTGTGCTGGCTGGCTGAGAGCCAAGTCCTCTGTACCCATCGGCCACTGCCTCAACCCAGAAGCATGCTCCTGCCGTAATGCTGTCTTGTTGCCCTTGAGGGCAGTACAAACCAGCTGAATCCAACTTTACTTTGTCACAAGTAGGCAGAGGACATCAAGCATCATAAAGTCAAGATTTGCAGACCTAAGATCAAGCTACAGGTCTTCAAGTGTCGCTTTAAATCACGTGAAATTGTGAAAAGATAGCATGGCTGCTAACTGCGAGGCACCCCTGTGGGCACCAAGATAGGAAACCACATCTGAACATAAATGATCTCTTGCCAGTTCTCCGAATGGCACGCTTCTGGCAAATGGGAGAAAGCAGCATCATTCCGATAAAATAGCATCGCTAGAATCCGACCCAACCACATCTTCCCTACCTTCCTTGGGTCACTCAGTCTGAAGCAGTATCATCCTATTATCTCAGTCTCCACAGATAAATGGAAAATTTAAGTCTGTTTCTACTTGACTTATATTCCGCAATCTTCCATTCACCCTGGCGCTGTGATTTTCACATGAAGAGGTAGTAAGCAATCCGGCCTTCTCAGAGAATGCATCTTCCAAAAATGCGATTTTTACTTGATCACATACGTTGGTTGGAGAGCAAATCGTTTAATGTTGTGAAGAATAAGTAATGGTATCTTATCATTTTCAAATTATAAAGCAGACACATTCTGAAGTAAAAAGTCACAACAGGTTTAAAGGTAAGATGCTTCTGTGCTACTTTTTATAAGATAGGTGATTCTCAAGAAGCAACTTGGGCACATTTTCAACTGGCTTTCAAATTTATAACTTCCACCCTTCACAGAGCCAACTGGAAGAACTTTCAAATAATTTCTTGGTGCAAACAAGTCTTCGAGAGCACACGTGGCTAATAAAAGTTTTGCTTATTTCACCTCCTCAAAAGGCCCACGTCACTAGACTTTCCTTTGGCTACTCTAACGAGATAGACTTACTATGAGGCTGTTGGTTCCCCCTAAAAGACTATAGTTTTCTTTTGCTCAATAGTGATTTTCCCTTGTTCTACAGCTTTTCTGTATTATTTTTTAAATTGTATGTACGCACGTTATGTACTCTCTACCCCCAAAGTGGGGTTTGAACTCATGACCCTGAGAGATCAAGAGTCTCCCGCTCCACCGACTGAGCCAGCTGGGCGCCCCAAGCTTTTCTGTGCTTTTAAAGAAAGCATTAATATTCACAGTTCTCCCAGAACACATCAACATAAAAGCTGCTGCGTCCACGAGGCATGAACTGGCACAAGGATGTACCTGTACTATTTATTCATCAGCCTCCTTGCTTCATTTGCTGTGGTGCCTCATCAGTCTCCCGACGGAGACAGACAAAAGCACTGAACCTTCCCACACACAGAAGAAGCATTTGTGAGAGTGGTTTTTTTTTACAAGTCTTTAATTTAAAAAACTCAAAAATATATAATCAAGCATTTTACATAATGCATACATTCTTAATATCTGCAGGTACGATAAATAACAGAAGGCAAAAGCAGATATACTGTATTGCTTCTCTTTGGCAAATCACCAATATCACCCCCTGCAGAAACATACGATACATGTAAAAAAAAAACAAAAAACAAAAAACAAACAAAAAAGCAATACCACGGTCTTAAAATTGTCCCTTAGTATAAACAACAAAATATTTAGCAATAATACAGTAGATGGACTTTTCAAATGGACTAAAATTTATAATACTTTACACCACGGGGTTAAAGTAGAAAGCTGCTTTCCAAAGTTAAGGCCCACAACAATAGTTATGGGGGCGGGGCCACGACAGGACACACACATCGTTTTCCTAGTTATAACCCTGGCTATGTCACATTCAAATTCTACCTCTTGGATAACGTTCCTAAGGAAAACAAAATCGTTTCCCTAGGGGTTTTACTTGTAGGTCGGAGGTCTGACCTCCACCCCCCAACCAAATTTGCATTTTTTAATGAGGAAATTCAGCTTTCTTCAGCCAATATTTACCATCTAACTCAGTGGCCCAGAATTAAAAAAAAAAAAAAAAAATCCTTCCACTTTACAGCTAAGATATACATTGTGGATCTACTGAAGCAATATATACATGTTGGAACTAAAAGTTAAAAAAGCAAAGGGTCCATTCAACACATAGCAGCTTATATCTAAATATATACATGTATGTATATGTTTTCACAGTTAAACTTTAAAAAAAAATTTACATCTGATATGTTTGGAAATACTTCTCCTATAGTCTATAAATAATATTTTAATATGATCAAATGACCAAAATGCACTACAAGAATGTATCAAATTAAATAAATCTTCTAAACCTTGAAAAACAGATACTTGAAGTCAGTCAAGCTTGAGGTTTGTGTCACGTGTGCTCGGTCAGTCCCTAGCACCAGGAAGACAGAGCCCTCTAAATGCGGTAGGAGAGAAACTCCAACACTTTGGAAGGAACTGGCAGCTCCTGGACTTCTTGGGTGGGCATCACTCTCCTGATTGACATACGACATAAATGTTGAAGGCTAGGGACTTGCCTTGGAGTGGCCCAAAAATACACACTTCCATCATGTGTCCTAAACAGAAACAAAAGAAATCATTAGCTCAGTCACACAGGTACATGTATTTAAACATCCTACAACTCCAACAACTATCATTCAAAGCTGTGTATGAGAGTCATAAGCTACACATTAAAACCTAACTTAAAAAAAATTTGATGTTTTTGTTTATTTTTGACAGAGAGAGAGAGAGAGAGAGAGAGAGAGAGAGAGAGAGAGAGAGAATATGAATGCAAGCAGGGTAGGGGCAGAAAGAAAGGGAAACATGGAACCTGAAGCAGGCTCGAACTCACGAACCATGAGATCATGACCTGAGCCGAAGTCAGACACTTAACAGACTGAGCCACCCAGGTGCTCCCATGTCAAACCTAATTAAGAAGACCTAACCAACGATCTCCTCTATGACAAATAACAGTAGTACAAAGAGCCCTTCTGGAAGATTTAATGACAATAAGATACTGGCTGCTTTGACCAAAAGCCACCTTAAATTGCCTCTTAAAGAGAATAGAAAATTCTATTTACCCAGCAGCTAAAACACTGCCATCAGTAGAAAAGGCACAGCAAAGACCATTGCTCAAAGGTGCAACTTGAACTGGATAATCTTCATCAATTCTCCAGAACCTCACCATTCTAGAAAGGAAATAAATTGTACAGTGAGTAACAGGAAATTTAAAGTAAAAGCAACTTCTATAATTCAGATAAAAATGGCACTCTGTTCCAAGTCACAAAATACACACAACATGCACATATCACATCACTGCAGCAAGCAATTACTGTAACTTGTTTTATCAAATATTTTCTAGCCTAAACCAATTGGTAATTTGGACCAACTAACACTTAAGAGACTATAATGCATGGCTACCTCTCCTTCCCGGTATTCAGATCTAAAATGGTCACGACCGGAATCTTTCTCTTTACACTCAATTAATATCTGATCTGTTTTACTCTCTTTCCAAGGCATTAAAAAAAGCCTTTTCACATAGGTAGAGTATGTCTACAAACAGCAGAGACCTGACATTCAAAATCTGAACAAACAGAAAAACAGTGACTGCTGGCCAAAAAAAAAACAAACCCAAAAAACTCTCCCTGTACATTTGCTAATGTTCTGGAAAGATGATAATGAGTCACTTTCTGAATTTCTGAAACTGCTTACTGCTGCATCCTTGCACACTGCATGATAAAAGCATGAGAAAACGGAATGGCTGTATCTAGTTTCTGCTTTGTACCAATCAGCAGTGCATCTCGCTCATGTGCCATCTCATCTTGTAGCCTCAACTGCAGTGGACACAAATGACCATTTTTACCATTTATTCCACTTTGAAAACGTCCTTCTGCTTCAACCTTTACAAGGTATTACTGAAAAAAAATCTCTGTGGGCTCATTAAAAATCTCCCCAGTTTGCTTACACTGGTTAACAAACAAGGCGCACAGGGAAGGCGTGCATTACCTTTAGTGAACCTGGATACGCTTCAGGCCAATATTCTTTTTTTCTTTTTTAATGTTTTATTTATTTATTTTGAGAGAGAGAGAGAGAGAGAGAGAGAGAGAGAGAGAAGGGGGGATGGAGAAAGACAGAGAGAGAGAGACAGACAGAATCCCAAACAGGCTCTATGCTGCCAGCACAGAGCCTGACGTGGGGCTTGATCTCATCAACTGAGAGATCAAGACCTGAGTTCAGGCCAATGTTCTTTAAGACACACAACATCTCCCCAAGTCTTGTTTAGAGAAAGAGACATTAAAACCCACACCGCAGAGAGGATTTTTTTTTCTTTTAAGCTTTGAAAATGTTTTCATTAAGTAGAAAGATAAAAGGAAATCTTTAAAAGACAATAATAAATAGGTCAAATTGTAATTCACACACTTACTTATCATCAGCAAGGCTTGCAACATGCAGTCCATCATGACTAAAAGACACAGATCGTACCCATCGGTCATTTGCTCCTCCAGCAAATATTGGAGTAGGCGGGGGAAACAGGTGCCTGAGGTCAAATACATGTATTCAGTGGAAATGAGGGTCACTTCAAGAAGCAAAACTATCCAGG
The DNA here is from genome assembly GCF_027475565.1 of Acinonyx jubatus. Classification (NCBI taxonomy): domain Eukaryota; kingdom Metazoa; phylum Chordata; class Mammalia; order Carnivora; family Felidae; genus Acinonyx; species Acinonyx jubatus. The sequence continues at coordinate 18,626,967 of NC_069397.1, forward strand.
TACAGAGTACATCTGTCTTTGAATGTTTAAAGTGGTCTCAACGAACACAACTGAGGAGCCTGGGGAGAGCTGATAGATTCATATTAAATGAAAGGAACCTAAAATAATTACTAATCTCCTTTTTACAATGCGGTTTAAATCACTAAGATTAACTCCAACTTCAGTTTCAACTATTTTCCCTGACATGAAACTCTAAATATAATTACCACTTCTACAGAGTCATATGCTGTTACATGACAATAACACGATCTGTATCAAGACAGCCAAATTTATTTTTAGAATTTGTATCTACAGCTTTGCATTATTCAAGGACTTAAATAATACTGCAACTTAAAAATTATGGCAAAATGCAATTTTAGGTTCAACATGTTAGTGACTCCAGTCATTCACATAACTTCTTAAAAGCTATATGGACAGCCAGAGATGAATTACAGACTACAATTGATGCATGCTGCACCCACCCAAATTCCATCAGAATGTCTCCAGTATGTGGATCCCAGATATATACTCGAGTATCATAAGATGCAGTAGCCAGCAATGCTCCATCAGGAGAAAAGTCACAAGCTACAACATCATGGTGATGTCCTTCTAGTTTCCGTATCATGGTATATTTATCCATATTCCAAAGGAAAACCTGCAATAAAAAGGCAAATGTTATAGCTTCCTTCAGACACACAGAGGACAAAATGGCACAACTTAAACTACAACTGCTATGCTTAATTAACATTACATTAAATTAAACATTATAAATTATGAATAATTAAAAGAATATGCTCAGTGTCATAGTCAGATTAAAATCAGTCTTTAAGTTAATTAAAGTAGACATGCAAATTCTATTTCAAATGTTTCTGTTAAATGTTAATTAAAAAATAAGCCTAAACGTAAAAAAGGCAATGCAATTTAACCTTAACCACAAAGTTATACTGAAATCCATTTATTCCAAAAACTAATTAACTAAAATATACAGAAGTAAATAGGGTTAAGTACTACAAACCCCCTTCTTTTTTTTTTCCAGAAACTACCAAATTTTTAAAAAATATACAGACAGAAAATGTAATGTTAACAAATTGTTACTCCATTGGCATCTCCCTTTGAGATAATCACTTGTTTACAATAGGCTTGGGTCACCAACGTGAGCCTAGGAAGAGAAACAGATACTGCAAGCAAAGAGAATTTTCACAGCCAAATGAAATTTCTTTGGCAAACAACAAGGATGTTAAACCACATTATGAAATGAAAAAACTAATTTATGAAAATATTACAATTAACAACATGTCTGTGAATCAAGATTTGCCAATCTTATTTTTCCCAAACCGACCACAATCATTAGACATTTAAACTATAAAACATTTAAATTACTTTAGTACAAGTTTACATATACTTTTCAATTGTATAAGACCAGAACTTAGACTGTGCAGAATAGTTCTGAATAGGATTCGAACGTTTACTTCAGTCTAGTTACATTAAATGCGAGCTTGGAGGTTTAGAACGATCCTAATAAGACAATCTCTCCTCTTGGAGTAAAGCAATCCTTTTTGCTACTTTTTTTTTCTGCACAGACACAATACATTACTTCCAGAGAAAAATAAATACGAATTTTAAGTTGGATCAAAGACTTAAGGTATCTCTAACATCGCAAAGAATTCCAAAAAAATAGCACAGAGAAACCATCTGAACGCCAATGACATTACATTAAATTGGTTTCACATGTCAGACTCCCAATTCCTTGAGACCGGAAGATCAATTTACTTGGAGGAGTCAGTGGGTTTCACTGCAGGGGAAATTACTTTAAAAAAGAAAAAAAGAAAGAAAGAAAAGCAGAAAGTGGACATCGACCAGCACCTGTGTACGTACAGTACACCTTGCAGCCGAATGCAAGGTTACTTCATCCTACGGTAAAGGTCGCCCCCAGCCCGGTAGCCAGAGATGCCACTCTTTCTGCCCAGCTAACACCATTGTGCGCCTGTGTGCGAGTGGTGCCAGCATAACCTCAATCACACCAATATTGCTGCCACCACCTGTGACAGGGAAAGCAAGAAGCATATGGAAAACACACAGCCTAAAATAGCAATGTCAATTATCTAGCTTTGTTCTTCTTATGATTTTTAAAGAACTGAATACTTTTTTTCTAAACTTCCAACATTTGCAACTATCATTTTAACATACTTCTTGGCTAAATAAAATGCATTTATAACCAGCCTCCCACCCCCCATTAACTCAGTGTATTGTGAATATCACACGTATTTGGACTTCAACAATTTTCATAAACATCTGAAGCTAAATAAGATCTCCTGCACTATACTAAGTCAGAGCTGGTAGACAACTAAAAGAGAGTTCATCAATAAGCATAACCCTCTCAAGTCACTTCATACTTAATCTGTCTACAGGTATGCTATGCAAGATAGACCATGTCAATTCATCTATAATTCACTCTAGACATATACGAGTGCTATTTTTATTATTAGATTTTTAAGTTACTTTTTTTCAGTTAAATGTCCAGGACCAGCTGGGACTCAAAACTTTTTAAACGGCAAACTGGACAAAAAAATAGAACAACAGAGAAGAAAATAATTAGCGGGAATGTCTTAACATTTGGACTAGAACTCTTCTATATCACATAAACTTTCCTAGATCTTAGAAAAAAATAAATTTGACATATCCCTTACTTTAAGAATATTATCTCTAACTAAAAGCAATCCAATTTCTCACTCCACAATCAGTAACTATATTTAATTTCCCTCATGCAAATTTTCCCCATCATGAAATAAAACATTTAAGATATTCATGACACCGAGCAGACTTAATAGGTTACTTAGATTTAAAGTGATTATGCACACATTATAATCCAATTCACAATGAATGTCCAAGAACTTTGATACATACTGCTTTACTGGCTCCCACTGAACACAGCATAGACGAGTCAGGAGAGAATGCACAGCTATACACCCAGTTCTGATGGCCCCTCAATACTTTCATCATGTTTCCTGAACAAAAAGAAATACTGGTGTTAACCCCAGAGTTCACTTCCAAAGAGTAGCATTTCAAAAATGGCAGAATCACAGAATCGCAAGCTTCTACAGTGGCAGTGATTTATCTGTAACAGGGGTTGGACACTACACCAGTTGCCTGTCTTTGTCAAGTTCTACTGGAACACAATCATGCCCATTTGTTTATGTTGTACTACAACAGCAGACGGAACTACAGCAGAGATGGCATGGTCCACAAGCCCAAGATATTTACCATCTGGCCCTTTAGGAAAAAGTCTCCTGACCCTTCATCTATGAAGATAGAATTCTTTTAGTCTAAGCCCCTTATTCTACAAATGAAAGAACTGCAACATTTCAAGACTGAGACTTGAGAAACACCTTCAAAATACCTTTCATCCTTCTTCCTTTTGGATAACTACATTCCACTCCAAAGCCCCTGTGCATTATACCTAAAGCACACAACTATGTCTATGTAGATTTTAACTCTTAATTTTACAAATACCTACTGAATGCCTACTGTATGTCAGCCACTGAGGATAGAGCTGTGAATAAGACAAAGTCCCTACTCTCTTGAGCTTACGGTTAGTTTACTGAGTCTATGTTCTTAAAACATATGCACACACTGAAAACGTATTGAGAAAGCAAGCAGTATTTAATATGCAAAACAAAATAAAAATTTAATTACTGTTACAACTGTTGAGAAATCTCTTCATCTCTCAACAGCTGAGCAGTCAGCAAATGATGAAATGCAGAGGAGGTCCGTCATGGTTTGGTTAACATTAGCATATGATTTTTATCAGGCAATGGTTATTACCCATCAGCCGGAACGAGTCTCCAAACCTGAGGGTTTTGTTTCCTACTACATTTAAGTTGCAACACCTCTGAGCAAGACCTTGACCTCCAGCTTGAGGTTGGTAGAGCCCTAAAACATATTATTTAAGTATAAGGTGTTAGCCAAAACTGTAGTCTCTTTCATTAGCAGCTAAAAAGGGGGAAGAAATGCTCATCTCTGGTCCTCTCGAATAAGATAGAACTCTCCAACTCTGTAAGCACTGCAACTGACAAAGTTTCAGAAAAACCTGAGTAGTTAACACTAACATACCTTTTATTATATTGGAGAGCAAGTCTTTTACTTTTGATAATTTGTTACTTAACCTATCCAACTTACTATTATGCTTATTAGCATTTAGGTATTACAGATTCCAGTGTATAAATCATATTTTAATCTATATTTGATTTGATTACTAAATTATGTGTAACTTCAAAATCTACTTAAATTTTTGCTAAGCAAATGAAGGAAGTTAATAACCTTCCCTAATATGAAAGAAATAAACCAACACAGACCAGTTCATACAAAATCCTAAAACTGACCCAGATTTTGTCCTCAAATCGTTGATACAGATCTGTGTGGTTAGTTTCTGAATAATATGTTGTTCAGAGTAACTGCTGGCTCCTATTCTGGATTACATTTATGGTTTTGCTTGATCTACACAGAGAAAGGGACCAAATGATTAGAGAAAAGGAAACTTTGATCATATGCCACTTTGAAAGTCAAATGCCCTAGATGATCGCCACCTCTCAAGAAACTCATTATGTTTCACAGGCTGGAAAAAAGACATACCATCATCTTTCAGGTCCCACACTCTCAGAGTTTTGTCTCTTGAAGCTGATACAAGGATCAAGCTCCCATCTGGAGCAAAAGTTAAATCTCTGACCACTTCAGTATGATCTACCAAGTTAAGGAGGAGTTTTCCTAAATGCAATGGAAAAGGGGAAAAAGACAATGTTAGTAATTTTATCAGCTTCTATTTTTTTAAAATAGGGCTCTTCACCATTAAAAAAAAAATCTAAAGTAGAAATCCTTGGCACCTCCTTAGTTTATCAAGTGTAAGGTGACTTATTAGCACTTTTACTATCACCTTTAAAGAGTCTCTATTTTTATACTGTTTTAAAATGGATTATTTCCAGGAAAGCAAAGCCTAAAATTTTTAGGGAAGTTTAAAGGGAATTCCTGAAGTGTAAACAAGTTAATTTACTATCAGGAAAGCTTAATTATCATTTTTAATCTTTGTATAGTATGATTTTAAATATAAAGTCAAAATTTCCCTTTTCTTTTCCTTGGCTTTGGATTACTAACAGAATGTCAAGCTCCCCAGAAGATAAATGTTATCAAATAACCATCTAAATTTTCAAAGATAATCAGTGAAAAAATGTACTTGAAAGAGTTTTGTTTTCTATGAAAATCTATGTGCTTTCCTTAAGTTTTTTTTTTCAAGAATCCAATCAAATTTACTGACTCATTATCCTCACTCAATATTGGTATCACTTGCTGTGTTCTACCATATCGTTTTAATGCTCATTTAAAAAAACCTTCAAATTTTTGAGTACATACTATCAGTCAGAAACTGTGTTAGTCAGTTAACAATACGTTCACTTTTAATTGCCCAAAGAATTTAACTTCTCAACCTATCTAGTTAAACTTCAGATAAAATGTCACTAAAACCTTCCAAAGGTTAGACAATGATTGTTGAAACCAGATTTGCCTTGAAAGCCTCCAAGCTATCACTGAAAAAGTACATAAGAAAACACCCTGCTATTTGAGTCATAAACTAAATTACTAGTTTATAAATGATAATTAACTAAATGTTCTTTAGACATGCCCTTTTCTGCTGTAATATTCTCTGAAGAGTGATCAAGCAGTGAGAACTCTATTTTCTTAAATTAAAACCATGAGCTGAAGATGATATTCGGGCCAATTATAAAGACACACTCATAGCATCAATACTTGCTTTTCAGTAAGTTAAAATCCTCAAATCACATCTTCTAGTGCCTAGGGATGCCCTGCATCATAAAACAATCAGGTTTGCTTTTAAAACTATGGCTCTGTACCTGTATATACATCCCATATTTTGATACGCCCATTGTTTAATCCTGTGGCAAGGAGTAGCTGATCTTGTCCAAATCTGAATCGATGCCATTCTATATTGACACAACGACTCTGTTTTTCTGGAACTGAAGATCCAAAAGCAAGACTCCAGACTATGTCACCACAGTCTATAATATGTTCACGAGGCTTATTTTTCTGAGCACCATCACTGTTTTGTCTTGACAATCTCAAACTGCTTGAATTGGTGATATTCTTGGTGCCATGCAAGAGACTGAGGGGAAAAAAAGGTCAGACTGAAATCTAGTTATTATTTACTCTGAACTTCTATAGATACTAAATAATGATAAATGTTTGCTAAAATAACTTCAGCATTATTTGTCACTGTGACACTGAATAACAATAGACTCCTATAGATGAGAAGGGGGAAAGCTGCTATTAGTCACAAGGGTGTGACCAAATAAAATCAGATCAAAAGAAATTCTCAGTTGCTAAAAAAGACTAAATTCAACAATAATCAATTTATAATTTATTTGTTTCAAAATTTTCCTCAAAACCACTATGTCTATTAGGACTCCTTTAGCTAACCTAAAACGAGTATAAACAAGCAAAACACAAAACAAAAACCTGATAGTTATAAAACTGACACCAGAAAATTACCTTAAAAATAACCCATAATAATCAGTAGTTTCCCATACTTTCTGGACCTAAAGCAATATGTAACTATGACACTAATGAATATAACTACGAAGGTCAAGTAGACACAAAAAGCAGGGAGAGATTAAATTTAGTATATGATACATCTTAGAAAAACTTTTAACAAAAATACTGAAACTCAAATAAATCCAAGCAGAGGAATTTTAAGTACATAAGAAGTAATTACATGATCAATTACATGTACCACTGTTATCTAATAAAATGTTGTGAAATCCAAAAAGTGTCACATAGCAAAGGTCACCTGCCCTAGCACAACACAAGGTATACACTACCAAGGAACCATGATTCTGCTTTTTAATACACATATTCTACACTGTATAAGGTCAGATAATTCTTCCTACAAATTTTCCAATACATATATTCAGCTTATGATTAAGACACATTTATAATAGTCTACCAAGGAAAAACTTACGTTATCAATATCTTTTTATTACTCCACACACAGAAAATAGTAAATCCTACCAAGAGATACAAAATACAAAAAAGGAAAGAGTCTTACAAGTTCTTAAGGCACTGGGACCACGGAACAAGCTTTACTGTACGATGTCCTTGTGACCAAGCAAAGTATGAACCATCTGGAGCAAAAGCAACAGTCCAATTTTCACGACCACATTTCTTGTCAAAAGGAGCCGCTGGAGCTAAAAGTTCACCTATAGTACGTGATCTCACTAAAAGAAAAAAACATATATATAGGATGTCACATATAACCAACAATGGAGACTGCCTCCATATTAATTTGAGACTCTCCACTCCGTTGAGCTTCTATGCAGACAAGGTATAAGGAGCTCTGCTTTCTACCATCTGAAGGGAGACCCTTGGTGTGAAGACCCGTTAATGATAACAACTACCTTCAAGTTTTGATAAAATGATTTTCCAACATTTCCTCACCCAAAAGCTTTTTTAGAAAGCTTCAATAAAAAAACTGGTCAAGTGATAATAATGTAATATATCAGAGCTAACAATTACTAAGTCCTGACTTTTGCATTGCCTTAGGTTTTCAGCAAATTGCTAACGTTTAAAATACAACAGACTAGGGGTGCCTGGGTGGCTCAGTTGGTTGAGCATCTGACTCTTGATTTCGGCTCAGGTCGTGGGATTGAGTCCCACATTGGGCTCTACACTGAGCATGGAGCCTGCTTAGGATTCTGTTCTCTGTCTCTGTCTCCCTCTGTCCCTCTCCACTGCTATTGGGCGTGCTCCTCTCTAAAATAACAAATAAAAATAAAAATAAAATGCAACAGACTAAACACACCTACCCAAAAGTTTGTAGCTTTCAAAAATCACAAACCACTATACAATACAGTATTACATCATTACTCAAAGGAAAGCTCTATTAAATGGTCTATTTAAATGTGAATATTTTTTTTTTCAGGACCACATCACAAAAATCACACAAAAAAACCTCCAGAACTAGAAGGGACTTAAAGGTTTAGTATAACCTCCCAACTAGTGCTTTAAAATGCTTTACATTCGTGGGGTGACTGGGTGGCTCAGTCGGTTGGACGTACGACTTCAGCTCATGTGATGATCTCACAGTTCATCAGTTTGGGCCTCATATTGGGCTCTGCGAGGAAAGCTCAGAGCCTGGAGCCTGCTTTAGATTCTGTGCCCCTCTCTCTCCCTCCTCCCCAACTTGTGCTTGCCAGAAAGAAAGAAAGAAAGAAAGAAAGAAAGAAAAGAAAGAAAGAAAGAAAGAAAGAAAGAAAGAAAGAAAGAAAGAAAAGAAAGAAAGAAAGAAAGAAAGAAAGAAAGAAAGAAAGAAAGAAAGAAAGAAAGAAAGAAAGAAAATGCATTACATTTGTGATTCTCAAATAGTGGTCCTCAAGCATATTACTAGTGGTCACAAACTGACCCCAAATTGGAAATAATTCTTTTGGTTTTCAAGGACAAATTTCATATATTTTAAGTTTAGTTAAGAGTACTTCAATTTAGCATTCATAACAAAAACTGGCATATTACCAGAGTACACAGAGAATTTTTGTTCTGTATTTAACAAGAAGCATGATCAACAAGCTCTTCCTGTTCATGTGTGCACGCAAATTTGGCCAGAATTTCCTCAATTTGAGGAAAAGAATCTTTATCAGTGTATCACGAATGCTCTCTTGGATTGGGCTTGATTTCAAATTTTGCTACTCTCCCTTTTTAGGTATAAATTATTACCAGTTTTGTTTCCCTATTTTGTGATTGGTTGTCTGGTCAACACAGTGTATTTATGTTTTTGGTTTAAACTTCCCAGCAACTAAACTACATTATATCCTTATAAAGGGGTGCCTGGGCGGCCCAGTAAGGCGAGTGTCTAACTCTTGATTTCAGCTCAGGTCATGATCTCACAGTTTGTGGGATGGAGCAATAGCACAGAGCCTGCTTGGGATTCCCTCTCTTCCTCTCAAAATAAATACACTTAGAAAGCAAAACAAAAAAAAAACCCTACTTCTACTTATTGCTAGAGCAGACTTACACATACAACCCCCTCAAATGTATTCATTCAGGTGTCACTTCACGTCTCAATGCGTGCTCTGCCAATCGCCAGTGGAGCACCCGGTATATGACAGGTGACCAGTAAATATTTATTGAATGAATATGAAAGCATATGTAGAAGTTACCATTCTTACTGATTTCAATGTTTCCTTGCCCAAGTCTCTGATACATTTACCCACGAACTATGGTTTAAAAAGTAAAACTGAGACCAAATTTTCTAAGATATTCATAAATATGAACGCCTAAAAAGGCTTATTCTATTTTTGTGCAGCCGACATTACCAAAAATTTCCTTTTTAATAACTCAAAAACCTTCCTCTTTGCTACTCATCCACTCAGTCCTGACTGTGACCTAAGAGAGTAAGTTTAATCCTCTCTCACATGATAGTCATATATTGAAGACAGCCATGACATCAGCAACTAAATCTTTTCACCAGGCTAAACTCCACAGGCCTTTCAATCATTCCTTAGATTACATGGTTTCAAGTCCATTTCCCACCTTCACCTTCATCACTTTTCTGGATAAACTGCAGTTAGTTATGGTCCTCATAAAAGTGGCACCCAGAACTAAACACTATACTTTAGGTGTGGTTGAATCAAAGCAGCAGAACCCCAATCTACCCCTGCCTCAATTGTATCAATACAGCATAAGGTGACATTAATTTCACAGGCAGTTATATGACTTTCTTAATACAAAATCCACAAACCAGTGACCCTCATATGCCTGCACAATGATTTTTCTTTTCTCTTTTCTTTTCTTTCTTCTTCTTTTTTTTTTTTTGAAACATACAAGTGATTTTTGAAAGGGCTTGCTGCTGTTTATATTCCTCCAAGCCCACAGTCATACTTGGACATCTCACCACAGTAGTTCATTGTGCCTGGCCCCTGAATTTGCAACTGCTGCCTAAATCCTTTTTTATAACTTAGGTTTCTGTTTAATCATACCTATCTTTAAAAAAAATCCATAAATTTTAGGAGGAAAAATGAAAGTTCACAAATAAGGGAAGAAAATTTTATTTACTTTTTTTATTTAAAAAATTTTTTTCTCTATTTTTGAGAGAGAGACAGAGTGCAAGCAGGGGAGGCGCAGAGAGAGAGAAGGAGACACAGAATCCAAAGCAGGCTCCAGGCTCTGAGCTGTCAGCACAGAACCCAATATGGGGCCAGAACGCGTGAACTGCGAGATCATGACCGACTAAGCCACACAAGTGCCCCAAGAAACAAGTTTTAAAATTCAACTGGGGAAAAAAAAATTCAACCAAAAAATCCAAACATTATCGTAAAGAGAAAGTCCCTGGCTAAATTCGATGAGTATACTCGTGTTAACTCAAACAATAGAGGACTGGCCCTTGCATTCAACTTCAAAAACATCTGGTTAATTAGACTATACCTCACCACTCCTTTGGCAAGCATAAGCAAGACTAACTTTCCCACAAAAGACTCATTTCTTTTTGTCTATATTTTAAGATCACTCTATTTTTCTTTTACTTTGCTGACAATCACAAAACTCCTCTTGTATAAAGGCTGGAAATTAACAACTAAAAAACTGGTTCAAATAACAAAGACCATGAAATGATAAATGAATTTATTCTTAAATATTCAGAAATTCAAGAAATGGGGTCACTATTTTTCTTTAAGTTTATTTATTTAGAGAGCTTGTGAATATGTGCATGCGCGCAAGCAAGAGACAGAGAGGGGGAGAATGAGGATCCCAAGCAGGCTGTGCACTGTCTGGAGAAGCCCAATGCGGGGATTCAATCCCACCAATCCTGAGATCATGACCTGAGCCGAAATCCAGAATCAGATGCTCAACCGACTGAGCTACCCAGGCGCCCCTGGGGTCACTATTTTAAAACTGCCAAATAAATAGCTGCCATAATGTCACGAGTATTATATGAATAATTACCTTGGTGTCTCCTTGCTTGTTAACAGGCATATTAAATGATCTTTGCATCAAATGATTCAAGCACTGGTTTAAATATTATCAAGTAGTACAAGGTTGTAATGAAGTGCTTTAAAAAATGTTTTTAGGTTAAATCTTTATTATCTGCATCTGGTTAATGTTAGTATCCTAAGAAATCCATGATTTAATGACTTTATATAAGGGAAAAGCTGCCTGTCCCGGGAATTCAGCCATAAAATACAAGACTACATTATCTGTACAGTAGTAGTAACACACTGAGTCACTGCTGAACCAAGCGAACCAGATTTAGCTCCTTTTTCACATTCCTCCCTGCAATTTCAAAACCAGAAAGGGAGGATCTGTGGTAGTGCCTTGTGAAAGAGGGCAGTAGCTCCAGGCACTCGCTCCCTGTCACATCGCACTTCTTTAATCACTCAAGGAATCTTGCCTCTTCTTTCAGTACTTGAGAAACCAAAGAGCTATAATTAATACCCAAGAAAAAAGGGGAAAAGTTAAGTCCTTACTGATGGATACAGAGCTACATAGAGATAGGAGTGTTTAACTGTATCCAAACGGTACTTCAAAAGAAAGAAACAAAGAAACAAAAACTGGGTTTTTAAAAAAAGCTTAAGAAAAGGCCAAAGTTCTTTTAGATATTTGGCACTTAGCTAGTAATATTATATTATATCCGGGAAATAACACTGGGACCTAACTAAATATGCAAAAATTTTAAGTGAAAAGGCTGCTTAGTGGATGGTTCTTCTACCTTATGCATGTATGCTCAGAAGCTCTATCCATCCCTTAGGAGAGGACTGGAAAGTTTTCAATATAGTTCATCAAGATCAAGTAAAACACAGATAAATGAAAGATAAATCTGTGATATTATGGGGGGGTGCAGCCCACTGGACTAAGAATAAGAACTTCTGAGTTCTCTGTTCCACTTCAGGACCTACTTAATAGACTTAAAGCACAGTTAAAATAAAAATGGGGCATGGATTTTGTTTCCTCTGTATATCTAAAATAGTTATTAAAACCAGAGTTAAAGTCCCCTCCTAACCTGCCATTCGACCTTATCTCTAAGAGAACAAAAGTCCAGAATTCTAAGATAGCAGTCTCTAGATGTAAAAATTCAACCCACACACAGGACAGAGGGGCCTTTTGGCTATTTCAGCTTCTCCCTTTCTCTAGAAATACCTCCTCCATCCATTTTAAGGCATCCATTTAGCCGAAGAACGGAGAAATGCAAAGGCTCTCTGCTAAGTAGCCACCTCCAACTTTCATCTACTTTATTTTTTATAATTTTTTTACTTATTTTTTTTTGAGTAATCTACAGACCCAACATGGGGGCTCCAACTCATGACCCCAAGATCAAGTCACATGCTCCACCCACTGAGCCAGCCAGGCGCCCCACTAATTCTCACTTCATTAACACTGTAAGTTCAGTTCGGTTTTTTTTTTTTTTTTAAATAAAAACTGGACATATTTAAGGCGTATAACGTGACCTGGTAAGTGCAGTGTTTACTAGGCATATCAATCAATGCACAGCACCAACTCCCCCCGTTAGTTGTTCCAGTTACTTTACCCCAAGAGAGAATTTAAACGTGAGGTGCTCTGAACCGAGCCGCCACACAACCTTCGGTGTCTACTGCGCAGACTTCAGTGCGGCAGGGCTGGTCTCCAGCCCCGTTTTGAGACAGCCTTTGCAGGCTGCTCTTTCATCCAACAGCTTTTCCTCGCTCACTCCACCCAACCATTCAGCTCCTCCCGGCTCCTCGGTGTAGGAAAGATAATTGAGTCTCCTCCCCTGAACCCGCCGCCTTTCTTAACGCCAGGCCATTTTTTTTTTTTTTTTAAACACTGCTTTTTCCAGGCTGATAGCACCTCTTCGGTCGCATTTCTCCTTTAAGAGTGGTTGATACACATGAGGACCCCTCCCCTTCCATTACAGCTCAGAACACACAAGTTTACTTTTCCCGTCGTAAATTTCGAGTCCCCGAGACTCGCCCAGCACTCGCCTATCCTATCCACTCGACGCCCCAGTCGTCCAGCCTAGAGACAGGTTGATGGCAGTGCGGAGACCTCCTTAGAGGAAACTGGGTCCCCAGGGGTGGGTGCCGCCCCCGGCCACACGGTCACTAGGGCCCTCGGCGCCCAGGTTTCCCTGGACCCTAAGTTCTGCCCACTGCCTCCCGCCGAGCCATCAACGCTGACCCCATTTACCCCTCGGCGACACCCACCAGCGGGGCCGCTTCCTTCCTCTTCGCTCCAGGGCTTGGCCCCGGCTCACCCGACTTCCCTCAGACTCCGAGACTGTTCCTCCTCTAGGGACTCCCTGCCTGTCCACAACCCCCGCGGGCTCACCAGCACCCCTCACCCCCCCGCCCCGTCCCATTCCTCACCGATCTCTTTCTCGTTGACCCTCGGGGGAAAGCTGGCCATCTATGGGGCACCGTCTGATTCCGGGGGCGCGATGCGGACGCAACGACAGAGAAGGGATCCGCGAACGTTGAGGGGCGTGACGCGGGATCGGTCCCTCCCGGACCGGGGGACGGAGGGGAGGGGCGGGGGCGGTGGCGGCAGCCTCTGCCGACTGCCCCGCGAAAGCTCCGGAAGGCTTCGGACCAAACTACGGAGTCAAACACAGACAATAGACCCCGCTCCCTGCCTCAAGCCTACGGACCAAGACACTTCCTCCGACGCCGCCAACTGCAAACCAGACACTGGAGACAAAATGGCGGGCGGCGCGGGAGATAGCAGGGCGGCGCGGGCGGGGTCTCGTGGCGTCGCCACCCGAGGTCCCGCCCCCCGACGCTCGGGACGTGACGGCCTGGTCTCGGCGCCCCGCCCTGTTTCTGTGAGGAGCCACCAGCCAGGACAGGAAGAGGGGAGAGGCTGAGGCGGAGCAGGGGCTGCATCCCCAGCCTAGGCGAGGCTGGATTGCTGAGGAGGAATTGTGCGTCCGGCTGGGTCTCGTTCCATCCCCACCCCCAGCCCCGGGACCGGAGCATTGTCTGTGTATCTAAGTTGAAGTACCTTGGAAAAGGCAAGCGGAGAAGTTTATCATACACGTTAGCCCGCCGCTTAAAGACGGCATGGAATTGGGGCGCCTGGCTGGCTCAGACCATGTGACTGGATCTCAGGGCCGATCTCAGGGCTGTGAGTTCAAGCCCCACGTCGGTGTGGACCCTATTAAAAAAAAAAAGTGGAATTTACACTGACTGAACCGAAAAGAACAAAAAAGACGTTTAAGGTTTTAACCCGCTTCGGCCACCTCCCCAGTCCCCACGTGCTTGATGCCAAAAAAAAAAAAAAAGACGAGAATGAACATCATCGCTGCGCCCCAGCCTTGCTGGGGCCGTCGTCCCGACGTGGGCAGCGGGTGTTTGCCCGGGCCGAGGTCCCACCCCGCCCCGGGGCCTCCCTGCGCTGCCTTTGTGTTGGCGGGTCAGGCACCCCCGCGGCTTCGCCGGGCGGGTGGTCGGCGCGGTCCCGGCCTCAGCGGAGACAGACCCCGCCCTGTCAGCTCACCCCGAGGTCTGGGCCTTCTGGAGGCTGCTAGCTATTCACACAGCAGGGCTGATGAAAGTGTCGGTCTGCCAGAGCCACGTTGGTTCCCGATCACAAATGACACAACCGCATTGTACTGGGTCCTTCTCTGGACTCTCTCAACCTCGTTCCAACGGACGACATCTAAACCTGGGAATTTCAAATATGTGGCAGATACTGATGGGAGAGAGGAGCTGCCTTAGTCAAACTCTTTTGAGAAATGTCAAATGACAACAAAAGGCAAGACTACTTTTTCTTTGCGTGACAATTCTTCTAACAGTGAAATGTTGAATAGCAGGTAAAAGAAAGCCCCCCCCCCCCCACACTTTTCGGTTAACCTGCTTATGGACGGCTTACCCTGTGCCAGGCACGGGGGTGGGGGGGTGGGGGGCTCGTTGTTGAGTATTTAGAGTAGGACAAAAGAAAAAAATTATTTAAAAAAATTTTTTTAATGTTTATTTCTTTTTGAGAGAGAGAGAGAGAGAGTGCAAGTCGGGGAAGGGCAGAGAGAGAGAGGGAAATACAGAATCCAAAGCAGGCTCCAGGTTCTGAGCTGTCAACACAGAGCCCGTTGTGGGGCTTGGACCCATGAACTGTGAGATCATGACCTGAGCTGAAGTCAGATGCTCAACCCACTGAGCGTCCCAGGTGCCCCCAATGTAATTATACCTCTTAAGGGTGTGATTTTTCTACGGTATTTGCTTATGCTGACAGGGGGGTACATGAGTATAAAAGATGGGGAGCAATAATTATTATGTTCTTTTGTTCAAAGAGAATAAATATAACCATGCAGATGTAAATAATTAGAATTTAGGAGTAGATTACACTATAACATTTTGTGTCTTGCCTTTTTTTCTTTCCTATTCTAAATTATTTTCCTATATTGATAAACACACACACACACACACACACACACACACACACACACACAAAACTTTGTACCACATCATTGTAGGTAAGCATAACTTCATTTGGAGTGGACTTTTCCCCTTCCTCCCCCAGAATACATACTATTTAATAGCATGGAAAGGTGGGCTTCTTCCATAATTAACTTTTCATTACTCATATGGACATTGTAGGTGTATTTCCCTCGATGTCATGAATATGTCCAGTTCACAATTGTGGACTGTTTTTAGAGACTACGTACTCATCCCAGGTTAGAGTAATTCAAATGGCTGCAGCTATGTATCTACACTGGTCTCCAAAGTTACAGACAAACTTCTTAAATCAGCTTTAAATTGGGGAGGATTCCTACAGGATCTTATTTCAGAACCTGTATCTTGGTGAGAGTAGAAGTATCCCCTTCCTACAACTAAAAGGAAGCAGTATTTACTTAGAGCAACAACCAAACATGACTAAGAGTTAAAAACAAACAAAAAACCCCCAAAAAACAGGGGCCCCTGGGTGGCCTAGTTGGTTAAGCTTCCAACTCTTGATTTCAGCTCAGGTCGTGATCTCATGGTTCATGGGTTTGAGACGTGCGGCAGGCTTTGCATTGACAGCTCAGAATCTGTCTGGGGTTCTCTCTCTCCCTCTCTCTCTGCCTCCCTCCCCAACTCCCAGCTCTCATGTGCCTGCTGTCTCGCTCAAAATAAATAAATAAACTTAAAAAAAAAAAAAAAACACCAAGAACTGATAAATTGTACAACAGGGGTTTGAAGCTTACCACCACCACCAGGAAAGGAAAAAAACAAAAAACCAACATCAAAATGCCAAATATCTTATTGTTCCCTAGTGTGGTTAAATGTCAGAGATGAAAAAGATTACCATAGTTTTTTGACTCTGTAATGGTCATGACCAAAAAAAAAAAAAGTTAATAGCAGTTTGGAAAGCCTGCATTGTTGAAAGCAATAGGAGAGTTGCTCATTTGCTTGTTTGTTTTTGCTTTTTGGGCCTCTCAACTATTACTCCAGGCTAAGCCTGAGAATTCATCCAAGTTTATTCGGTGCTTGGGTGCTAGGTAAGGAGTTCCAAATCATGGGATTTGTGGAGTTGAATCTGGGATTCTAGACGGAGAATGTGGAATTTGCTCCGGATTTAGCTAGACAAGCATAATTTATACACATCAACATGTGCATCAATAAGCAGAATAGTAATAGATACATCTAAAAATGTGAAGCATGCTGGGAAAATGATCGGAGCCAGAGGAAAATCCTGCAGGCAACTGCTTTTGGCCGTGGTAGTCTTGCTGGGGACAAAACGTCTAATAGCATTCCCAGTTTTACCTTATCTTAAGTTTTCACTCTTCCTTCTGATTTCCCAGTGTGGTATGAGCAGAATGTTAGCAGCGAGTTTTCAAAGATGTATAATTTGATCTTAGTTTACAACTATACCCAGAATGGCTCCAAAGTGTGGGAAATGGTACAGCCATATAGATGTTTCCACATCTGTGAGCCAGAATGCTCCTGGCAGCTTATAGGAAACTATTGTATTATATCCAAAAGAGTAAGCAGGAGGCCCCTTCTCTGGTGTTCTGTAGAGTTCCCTACTCTTGTTGCTGAGCCAGCCCAGCTCCATCTACTACTTTCTCTTCTTACCCCCAAACTCCGGGCACTTACACGCAGGCTGTGTCCTTTAGCTCAGTCCTCGACCTTCAGGGGAAATCTGTGTAAAATGGAATATTCCATGCCATGATGGAGATTTTCCTCCTATCAATCATTTTTCTTTTCCTCTGATAGAACTTTGCATTTTTATTTTTCTAAGTGTTTCTGCCTGTGACCATTCCAGACATTAGGAGGGGAAGAAAAGTACCCTTCACCAACTGCACAAAATGCAAGGATTTCTCTTCCTTGTCCCCCTCTCTATTCTTTTGTTTCTTGTTGGGGAAATTCTTCCTGAGTCCTCCTATTTCCAGTTGCCTGGCTTTGGGGACAGCCAGATTTTTAGTCTGCTGTTTCTCCCGTCCGGTGGAGGGCAATGACATCAGTTGGAATTTGAGACTTTTTCCATGGACCCCAGAGAGTCCTGTGGAGAGCTCCCAGGCTGTCTCCACTGGAGCCTCTGGCCCCTGTCTGACGGTCTTGCCCTTGTGTGATGGATTTGAATGCAGGATCTTCCTACGGATGCCTTGACTTGCTGGTTAACAGGTCAGGGCTTTTTTAGGTCAAGGAACTTCTGGCTGATCTTCAACACACTGCCACGTCCCTGATTTTATTCTCTTCCACGTTGTTTTACTTTCCGAATTTGTTTTTTCCTTTCTGTGAAATGAAAACTCTTGATATAATGGAAGTGTTTCATTTTCTTGACTTGGATTTATAGGCTTCTTAGGGCCATGACCTTTCTATATCTTAGAAATATTTTTAGGACTTGGCACATGGTTGATATTCAGTAAATGTTTGTTGAACGGAATGAAATTGTATCTTTCATCTACCTTCCTCATAGGGTGTTGGAGATTAATTTAGAAAGCAGGTGTTCCTGTGAATGTCTTTAGAAAAATGAAGGGAAATCCAATTAGAAAGTTTGCTAGTAGGAAAGTTCAAAGGTTGAGGTAATTTTAGATGGAAACCAATAAAAAAACCTATTGTGTGAATTTGCTTATTAGTTTTACATGAGATAATAAGTGTAATGAAGAGATTGTCCCCAGTACGTAGTTAGGAATCTTTAAGACTGAGCATTTATTTTTTGTTTGTTTCGTTTTTGTTTTTTAAATATTTATTTATTTATTTTGAGAGAGAGAGAGAGAAAGAGTACACACACATGCGAGCAGGGGAGATGCAGAGAAACAGGGGGAGAGTCTCAAGCAGGCTCTGTGCTGTCAGTGCAGAGCCCAAAGTGGGACTCGACCCCACAAACTGAGCAATTATGACCTCAGCTGAAATCAAGAGTCAGACGATTAACTGACCTGAGCCACCCAGCTGCCCAAAGACTAAGCATTTAAACAAATTTTCAGAGGCACAGGATCATTTTCAGACTCCCAGCTTCGAGGTGTATTGGTGATGAAACCGATGTCCAATTGTACAAATGACTCTCACATTCGGACAACTAGGTGGTGGGAAAATGGGGATGAGACCTAGTTCTGCCCATAAGAACCCAGCTCTTTTTCCAGGCGCCTCGGTGACTCCGTTGGTTGAGTGGAGTCCGACTCCTGATTTCAGCTCAGGTCATGATCTCAGGGTTGTGAGATCAATCCTGGAGTTGGGCTCTGCGTTGAGTGTGGAACCTGCTTGGGATTCTCTCTCTCCCTCTCCCTCTGCCCCTCCCCTGCTCTCGAGCACTCTCTCTCTTTCTCTCAAAAAATAAAAATAAGTAAACTTTAAAAAATCTAAAAGAGCCCAGCACTGTTTCTCTTGCACTGTAGCTCTTTTAGCAGGGTGTAGTTATTGGTATACATTCCATCTCCCCCAAAAGTTAATGGAAGACAGAAGTCATATCTTTTTTTTCATCTTGCTCTTTATAGAAGATAAAAGGTATAACACCTGGCAAATGTGGCTCCCAAATGGTAGGTGCTCCGTGAACTCCCTTCAAATTAAATTCTTACCTGGTGAAATGTGATTCTTCTTGGCCGCATGTTCATTCTTTATGTATCTTTATTTATCGTTAAATATTTGTTTATTGCCTGGTATGTACTGAATACCATGCTAATATTTAAATGAGAGTTAAAATGAAGATCTCCATTTAGCTTTGAGTCTATATTAAAATGTTACTGTGAGGTGTTAAATATCTCAGAAAGGAAAGGAAGTGAATTCTCAGCTGGTCTATTTCCTTTTTATAGGTTCATTTGCATTTCATAGAATTTTAGTGCTAAAGGGAACTTAAGGTTACTTAAGATCATGTTGTCAGGAAGTGACAAAGGACTAGAATGAATGTCGTTGTCTCCCTCAAAATCCAATATTTTTTCTGTGACAAAGAATTCCTTTCTTTCTTTTGCATTTTGGTGGGTTTTCTTGTTTGTTTTGTTTTTTGAGAGACAGTGCGGGGAGGGGGAGAGGGAAAGAGAGAATCTTAAGTAGGCTCCACACCCAACTAGGAATGCAACACAGGGCTTGAACTCACGACCTTGAGATCAAGACCTCAGCGGATATCAAGAGTCAGAAGCTTAGTGCTCGCTTCAGCAGCACACACACTTCTCTACAGAGAAGATAGCAAAAAAAAAAAAAAAAAAAAAAAAAGAGTCAGAAGCTTAAGCATTGAGCCACCCAGGCATCTCTCTCTCTTGCATTTTTGGAATAACATAAGCATTAGTTGCACTTATGAGTGTTAATAAAACGGAGATCCACATTTCTTCTGCATTAGATGTCAAAATGCCTGAAGGAGGGGTATGGAGTGAATAGAAAAGGAACACAGAGCAATGGATTCTTAGCCAAAAGAACTCAAAATGCTGTAATTATGTCCTGCAAATTAGAGGATATTACAGCCACAAGGATCCTTAGAACCCGCTTAAGCAAGCCCTGTTAGTTTCCAGGTGAAGATGCTGAGGCCCAGAGAGGTTAAAGAGACTTCATCAAAGTCATACAGTAAGGTGCTACCAGAGGTAGTACTAGAATCCTGATATCCTAATTCCCAATCCACAAGGCCAGTATTTCCTAAATTTCAGTCATTTGCAAACTACATTTCAACGTGTCTGAATCCACCTACCATCTGTATTAGTACTTAATATTTTTGTCAAATTATTCTTTATAATTAAAATTTTTCTTGGGGAGCCTGAGTGGCTCAGTCGTTAAGCAACTGACTTCCACTCAGATCATGATCTTGCGGTTCATGGGTTGGAGCCCCGCATCAGGGTCTGTGCTGACAGCTCAGGGCCTGGAGCCTGCTTTGGATTCTGTGTCTCCCTTTCTCTCTATCTGTCCATCCCCTGCTCATGCTCTGTCTTTCTCTCTCTCTCTCTCTCTCTCTCTCTCAAAAATAAATAACAAAACATTGAACAAATTTTTTAAAATTCTAATATGAACTATATTTTTATACTCCAATTTGTTTTAAAAAGAAAATTTGTTTGTTGCCTAAACTTATAGTAATCTGGATATCAAAGATCAATCTTTTCTTGAGGTAAAATTAAATATGCCTCATGGAGTTGTTCCTATGGAAATTGGATGGCCAAAGGAAGATTTGAGGATTGAGAACCAAAAACTAATTCAAATGCTTAATTATTCTAAGTGACACTATCACAAGATCCAAATAAATATGGAAGAGGGAGGAAAAGCTTTAATTAAATTGAAAAAAAAAAAAAAAGATGAACAGACAGGTCAGAGATTTTGGATGGCTACAATGCGTCTTTCCTTCCCATGGTATGACCTCCTCCCTAGGAGGCATTGCATTTGGAATATTAATACTTGTTGGTCTGATATTCTGTCTGTATGTCATTTGTAGAAGTCATTGCATATGCCAGAAAAATAAGAAAATTTTGCTAGCCCAGATGTTCCAAATACCCTCCCTTTATTTGGGACCTCTGGATCGACCTCTGAACCTGTCCTGACTGCCATACTTGTGACATCGTCCCCTTTCAGCAGGAAGCAGTAAAGATCGGTCATTGTCCCGATTCCTAATGGCAATTAGGAGTCACGTGTTCAAAGAGGGGAATATGATAAGAAAAGATGGGATTCAATAGGCAAAGAGGGAAAGGTTAGGACCTGAGATCTCTGGGGGGAAAAACACACACACGTATTTTGGAACAATGCTGGGAGCCTCTGACCACAGCAAACCCCCTTGGGCGTAAGATTCCTCTTAAGAAACAAATGTCTGTGCCTTGTGCCCAAAATAACCTATAAATGAAAATGGAATCAACTTAGAAGAGGAGGGAGTGTGAGAATTGAGATGATTCATTTTCAGAAACACCAAATAAAAGCTATGCTGTCTCATTAAAATAGGTTTACAACCTATTGGAAATATGTACCCCCCCACCCCCACACACACCATGGAGTCCCAAACCCTTAGACACTTCACTTCCTGGTTCTTCTTCCCCTCTCTGTTTCGTGGGCTTATTTTTCCTAGGCTTTGCAATGAGCATGTGCCAAAGAACTGAAGTCTCTGTGTCACCTCAAGGAAGGTACATTTGTACCATTCAGACTACTTTGGGTCCTTACATGGGTGTAGGTGACTTCTGGGTAAGGCTGTAACTTCTGTAGTACTCAGCCAATGAGGAATCAGGGGAGGGACCTGCACGTCAGGAGATACATTGTCTGCTGTAACTGCCCTGAGTGTGCCTGTCCATCAGACACCTGCTCTTGCAAGAACATTGATTAAAGCCTCACTTCACTGGGAGGGAAAAAAAGAAAGAAATTTTATTTGCCATTATCATAAATGGAAAACCAGTATTGTTTGCTATAATTAGAAGATAAACATAAATATTAAAACTTTGGAAATATTTCTAAATTCTGCTTAATAACTCCTCTTGCTGAAGGTGCAGAACCTGAGGTTTATTCTCTTTTTATTTTCATTTCATATTTTCATTTTTTTTTGTTATGCTTATTTATTTTTGAGAGAGACAGAATGGAACAGGGGAGGGTCAGAGAGAGAGGGAGACACAGAATCGAAGCAGGCTCTGAGCTGTCGGCACAGAGCCCGACATGGGGCTTGAACTCACGAACCACGAGATCATGACCTGAGCTGAAGTTGGATGCTGAACCGACTGAGCCACCCAGGCACCCCTTTTTTTTCTTATTTTTTTAAAGTTTATTTATTTAGTTTGAAAGGGAGAGAGTATGGGTGGGGAAGGGGCAGGGAGAGAGGGAGAATCCCAAGCAGGCTCCGCACTATTGGTACACAGCCTGATACTTACTGGGCTCCATCCCACAAACTGAGATCATTACCTGAACTGAATCAAGGAGCCAGAAGCTTAGCCTACTGAGCCATCCAGGTACCCCTATTCTCTTTTTAAAGAGAGGAATAAGCAAGTGTTAACGACCCAAGATGAGAATTATGTCTTGATATAATCAGAGACAATTAAAAGGGAATGACTTCCTCTCTATATATTTTGTCATTTTATTCCCACCTGAAATCATTTTGTGTACCACTGGCAATTCATAGCCACATTTTAGGAAACACCGCTTTATTCCATAGTAGCATCTACTGAAAAATGTGTTTTGATTCTGCACTTTCATCCCTGGGTAACATAGTATTTTATAAATGTTAACTGGCTCTTACCTAATCTATGTCTTAAGGGCACAGACTGTTATTTCTTCATCCCACAGAAGAATGTTCTGAGTTCCAAAGAGGTTTTGAGAATTATCCCAGCATAGGGATAAGTATGGCTGAGCCAGGGGCAGATAAGTTAGGAGCTTATATTCCTAATAGGATTTGGCCACTTTCCTCCCTGTAATGTGATCTGGGAACGTAAGGGTTGTGCAACCCTGGTTTGCTCCAGCTGTCAGACAAAGGACTGAGAAAGTGGGGAGAAGGCTAACTTTCATCAAACTCTGGCCCTTGCCAGGTTAGCTCACTTAATCCTCCTGACAAATGCATCCCCATTTCACAGAGAAACAGTTTCAAAGGTGCTAAATAACTTGGCAAATTCACATACAATAGGAGGCAGAGCTAGGATTCAAACGTCTATCTCTGACGTCATGAGATTATAAATTTGGAGACCTGGGTTCTAGGCTGATTTCACCACCAAATTGAAACGTTATACTGATTGACAGGTCAAAGGATCCTGAGTCATTATCATCTCTACTTCCTTTTGTCTGGTCATGGGCTTCCTTTAGATTTCTTGTCACCTCACACAGAGGCACAAGTAGATTCATGTAGTAGGCCTCTCACTCCATCTCTCTTCTTTGCACAAGTACCTGCGGAAGTACCATTTGGCTCTTACTTTGTGTTGTATCGTATGGTTACATTATTAGAGCAATGGCAAAATTTGAGAAATTGGTTTAAAAATTGAAATTCCGGGGGTGCCTGGGTGGCTCAGTCCAAATCTTTTTTTATTAAAAAAATTTTTTTTAGGGGCGCCTGGGTGGCGCAGTCGGTTAAGCGTCCGACTTCAGCCAGGTCACGATCTCGCGGTCCATGAGTTTGAGCCCCGCGTCAGGCTCTGGGCTGATGGCTCAGAGCCTGGAGCCTGTTTCCGATTCTGTGTCTCCCTCTCTCTCTGCCCCTCCCCCGTTCATGCTCTGTCTCTCTCTGTCCCAAAAATAAATAAACGTTGAAAAAAAATATTAAAAAAAAATTTTTTTAATGTTTATTTATTTTTGAGAGAGAGAGAGAGTGCATGCTAGTGGGGGGGGGGGGGGCAGAGAGAGAGAGAGAGGAGACACAGAATCCAAAGCAGGCTCCAAGCTGTCAGCACACAGCCCGATGCAGGGCTTGAACTCACCAACCACAAGACCATGACCTGAACCGAAGTCAGATGATTAAGCAACTGAGCTATCCAGGCGCCCCAGCCCTTGTGTATTTCTTAGGGCTTCTCATGTTCTTTTCAGCTGGGAGTGCCCTCAGCCCGGTAGAGGACATAGCTGCATTGCTCAGTTTTGCTCCCTCTGGGCAGCAGCTCCTTCAGCAGCCTGGTGCCTTAGAGAGCAGCGGCGTCTTCATTTTACATTTTAGCAGGTCATTCATAGACACTGCCTCGTTCAGCCCCCATCCTGCAGTTCTCACACTGTCCAAGCTGTGGTCTGCCACCTCCATGGCCCACTGGGTCATATTTTTTAACGTATAAGTTTTGTAGAGCATCTGGGGAATACTTTCTAATGGGGAAGAAGGGGCTCTGTCTTTCAATTTTATTTATTGAAACATAGCTAAAAGTTAATGGACTCATATCACATGAGGAACCAGCAAGTTGACATATCCCTCTTAGTTCTCAATGGCTTGTCTGATCCAATCATGGATTTGGTTGAGATTTTTTTCTTTGTTTTTGGAAAGAGAGAGAGTGAGAACCTAGGGGAGGGATAGAAGGAGAGAAGGAGAGAGAATCTCAAGCAGGCTCCATGCCCAGCACGGAACCCGACACGGGGTTTGATCTCACAACCCTGGGATCATGAACTGAGCCAGAATTAAGAATTGGATGTTCAACTGACTGAGCCACCCAGGCACCTCGCAATCATTGATTTTGGATAATTCACCTATCATTCATTTCACCCCCAACACAACCTACTGTACACACACATACACACACACACCTAATCATTTTCCTTTCTTTTTCTCTTTTCTTTTCTTTTCTTTCCTTTTTTTTTTTTTTTTTTTTTTTGGTCAGTAAACATAAAGATAGTGGGTAGTAAAATTGCCTTTAAGAAGCGGGGACTCTCCCTCATATCGATGTCTTATAATATTTTAAAACTGGTAATTAGTCTGCCATTGGAGAGATTCCAGTTTTATTGATATGCAATTTGAAAGCACAAAAATTATTTTCAAATTAAAAAATATTTTAATGTTTATTTTGAGAGAGAGAAAGAGAGAGAGATGACAGAGCAGGAGCAGGGGATGGGCAGAGAGAAAGAGACACAGAATCCAAAGCAGGCTCCAGGCTCTGAGCTGTCTGCACAGAGCCCGACGCAGGGCCGAATTCATGAGCCGGCAGATCATGACCTAAGCTGAAGTCAGACGCCCAACTGATTGAGCCACCCAGGCGCCCCCAAAAGCACAAAAATTATTTCCAAGCCACAGAGCAAGGAATAGTGGAAGTCCTTGAGTCAGCAACAGAGACAATAGTCAAAGCCTCTCATTGTTTGCCAAGCTCTTGACTTGCTCTCTTGGAAAAAGTGATTCCAAACCAAAAGTGGTTTCAAACAAGCATCTCTAAAAGGGAGTGAAAGCTCAAGATACTCAGCCACAGAAAGGAATGAGATCTTGCCATCTGCAACCACATGGATGGACCTAGAAGGTGTTATGCAAAGTGAAATAAGCCAGACGGAGAAAGACAAATACTGTAGGATTTCACTTATATGTGGAACCTAAAAAATAAATAAATGTATCAACAAACAATCAAAAAGTAGAAACAGTCCCATAGACAGAGAACAAAGTGATGGTTGCCAGAAGGGAGGGTGGATACAGACAAAATAGGTGAAGGGGCATGAGAGATACAGACTTCCACTTATGGAATGAATGTCCACGGGATGAAAGGTACAGCATAGGGAATATAGTCAGTGCCAACATAACAGCGTTGTATGGTGACAGGTGGTAGTTACACTTGTGGTGAGCATAGCATAACATGTAGATTTGTTGAATCACTATGTTGTATACCTGAAACTAATGTAACATTGCATGTCAGCTATACTTAAAAAAAGAAAAAAGGGGAAAAAAGCTCAAGGTAAGTGAGAAGGAATTAACAGAGTATAGATAATGGGGCAACTGGGTGGCTCAGTCAGTTGGGCGCCCGACTGTTCAGCTCAGGTCATGATCTCACATTTCTTGGTTTCAAGTCCCGCATAGGGCTCTGGGCTGACAGCTCAGAGCCTGGAGCCTGCTTTGGATTCTGTGTCTCCCTCTCTCTCTGCCCTTCCCCTGCTCACACTCTTCTCTCTCTCTCAAAAACAAATAAACATTAAAAGAGAGAGAGAAAGAGAGAGGGCCTCCTGGGTGGCTCAGTTGGTTGAGTGTCCGACTTCGGCTCAGGTTGTGATCTCACGGTTTGTGGGTTCGAGCCCCGCATCAGGCTCTGTGCTGACAGCTCAAAGCCTGGAGCCTGCGTCAGATTCTGTGTCTCCCTCTCCCTCTGCCCCTCCCCTGCTCACACTTTGTCTCTTTCAAAAATAAATATTTTTAAAAATTAAAAAAAAAAAAGAGAGCATATATAGTTTCATAGAGGAACTTGTCTTCAGGCCCAGACAATTTCCAACCCAGGGTTCTAAAAGAATCTACAAATGTGATCATAAAGCCAGGGTAGAGACTCCTTGAGACGTCAGGAATAACAGGTGTTAACTGAATTTGTAATTGGTTGAGGAATTGTGCCCAAAGGGATTGACAAATGGAATGAAACCAAACTAGAGGAAACACTCTATGAGAGATTCCTTGAGGAATTAGAAATCAGGAAGATGAATGAATAGTCATCAGTCAGAAGGAAGTACCATCTGGAACGTACATCATTAGGTCTGGAGAAGTGGCAGAGGTGAGGGCAAAAGATCAGAACTTGAAGTCTGGGGGCTGCCTGGGTGGCTCAGTGGGTTGAGCATCCAACTTCAGCTCAGGTCATGATCTCACGGTGCAGGAGTTCGAGCCCCGCGTCGGGCTCTCTGCTGACAGCTCAGAGCCTGGAGCCTGCTTGGAATTCTGCGTCCCCTTCTCTTTCTACTTCTTCCCCCTCATGCTCTGTCTCTTTCTCTCTCTCTCTCTCTCAAAAATAAACATTAAAAAAAAAAAAAGAACTTGAAGTCTAGAATTTGTCTCTCTTGCTGACAATCTGCATGACTTAGGGTACAGAGCTTTCTGTGGCGGTCTTAGAAATGCTTTGTGAATACAAGAGAAGATGTCTGTGAAATGCATTATGTCTCTAAAAGGCAAAACTGTGTATGAAGGTAGGGGTAGTATTATATTTCTCATTTATCTCTCAGACTTCACTGAATTCATTAGATAGTTGCGTAGCTGAAATTACCAAATGATTTAAGGAATAAACTACAAATTATGGAGCAACAGGCAGTTCTAGAGTGGGTATAAGTGAATTGGGAAGGTAACACCTAACTATTTCATTGCTTTGTAATAGGACTAGCAACACTGCGGGAATATATAATTTGTTTTTCTTCTGCCAAAATAGAACCACTCCCCCAGAACTTTTCCTTAGGTCTTTCTTGTTGTTTTCCTCCAAACCTTATCTTTTTTTTCCTTTTTGAAACCTCTCATCCATCTACTTCTTTGGGGCGGGGCATTGTTTAAGGACTAACTACCTCACACTCTCTCGCCGTAGCGTTGCTTAAATTAGTCAAAATATTCTCAAATCATATTGCTGTATATGAACTTGGAAGGAAACTAACAAATGCTCACAGAAAGTAGGGGATGTAGAAGAACTGGACGGATTTGAAATCCAGATAGCTGAGTCACAGAAAGGAAATGAATGAGGCTAACATACAAATCAAGCCATGTGAGCAATCAGTTTTCCTTAAGTGAAAATCATAGTTTATGGCCATTCTATACCAGTCCCAGAACCCAAGACTCCTCCAGTCTGTGAAACATAGCCCTGAAAGGAGCTGCTTCAATGTGTTCTCTTGTTTCAATAACTTCTTAGGTTTGGATTCATTCAGGATACTACATATAGATAAGAGAAGGCAGATGTAAGGAGGAGAGAGAAGCCCGAGAATATGTTGCTAAGATTTTCTTTTTTGTTGCAAGTGGCCCTTACTGATGGTAGAGCTCATTTTCTTATCTCTTTAAATTGTACTGTTTCATATTCCTCCCCAAACTTGACCTTCCTTTCAACTTGCATTGGAGTCCCTCCAGAACAAAATTCTATTGTCCAACTCAAAGGATAACTTTTCCTATTTCCTTTCTTCTTGCCTGCCCTATCATACATAGGTGGTACAGGTTTTGCTTTTTATTAAAACTTTCTTGTACCTGATATTTATTTTTATCAAAATAGTCCATGCAACTTGTTTAGGGAGGCAAATAATGCTTAAAAAAAATAAGCTTATGCCAAAAGCAACAGCTTCGTGATGCCTCAGCAGGTTAAATTGAACTCTTCTGGCTTCTGACATTTATCTCCATATGTCTAAGAAGTATGTGTATAGTATCTCTTTTCATTTTGTCACTTGGCAATTTTTATAAGTTAGGCAATTGTGAATAGCTTAGAGATGTGAACGAGCTGTTCATCTGATCAAGTTTATTGTTCTTCAGAATTCAATTATTGAGTTTGGTTAGCCTTCAAAGCACAACGTTGACATAACCAAACTATGATACATTATCCTGAATGGTAAAGTTTTTGGAAGAACAAACCCAAAGAAGATAAGGCATTTACCCAACTATAAAATCCATATAATACAATCAGGATTCAATCACAGATGCAGAACCCACTAGGAGGTGTGTGTGTGTGTGTGTGTGTGTGTGTGTGTGTGTGTGTGTGTGGTGTATATCATATCCTATATATCATATCTAATATTACACAGTTGTGGGAACTGTTTAAGCTGCCTCTGTAAGGCTACTGTCTTCATACCTAATCCTGGAGCTTGAAGACTTCAGAGAAGGCAGTCTGGAAGGGAAGATATGTGTAAAGTACAGAAAAGCAGCTATAAACTGGAACCTACAGCTATGATCTAGAACTCGGGAGGATAGACTTGAAACCATGTCAATTCTCACTGCCTCTTACCTTGATGGTATAGATCCTACAGGAGAGGCTGTCCTCCTTCATCATATATCTAGCCCAGGAGTTGGAAAAGCTGGAGAAGGATTTAGGGGAAGGTGGAGCAGTGGTAGGTCCCTTGCCAGTGAAGTAAGGCAATAGATAAGCAATGATATGAGCTACAAAATGGCTGCTGGTTCCCTTCCAAGCCCGACATCTGCATAAGAATGTTGTGGCCCACCTTAGGCGGAAACATGCAGGGAGGGAATTCTGGGAAATGTAGTTCAGTGCACATTATAAAGCAACCACAGTGGGCTCCATATCAATTTGGCACATGTATATATACATTTTTTTTTCTTCTGCAAATAAACAGTTAAGGATTCAAGTGCCCATTCTGCCCCCTTAGCAAGAGAACAATAGAAAGCACCTAATGTTTCTGGGGCCATGTGCCCTTCAGGAAGAATTATTTGTAAGAGAAAAAAAGAATAATGGCATTTAATCCCTGGAAATTACCTAGAAGTCCATCATCAAGGATATTTGGCCAGCTCCTTTTTCTACTGCCCAAATATAACTGCTGGATAAACCAAGGTTTCTGAAATTGTGTTCCCCAGAAAGCAACAAAACGTGGCAGAGCTAGGCTTTTAAGTCAGAGCCCTTTCATTTCCAATCATCTTACTTTAAAGAAAACAAACAAAAAGCTTACAAATGAGTCATCTCTGTAGTCTTGGCACTTACTTGAATTTTGTTTTTACCTTTCTTTAAAGTAGGTAGGTTCAAGTTTCTCTCTCATCATTGCAGTGGAATCTAAAAATTGCTTTTTATATTGTCCAACAAGCAAGAACAATGCAGGCTGTTCAGCAGAGGGTAAATTTTTAGTACTAAGGAAAGTGCTGTCATGGAGCCAAATATTTTAAGGTTTTTAGATGAGCAAACCATTTCCATTTAGTATAACTCTTTTTTCATGGAGAGTTATATAAAAGGTCAGACACTACCTAAATTTTAGCTATAAATTATAAATATAAAAAAGTATAATTTTTCCCCTAAGCTATCCATAGATGAAATTCATCGTTCTTGCCACTGTAATGACATGGCATATAAGCAACTGACCTAAAACAAACAAAAGAAAACATAACACCCACAACAACTGTCTGTTTCTCCCCAGCCTTCTCCATGTGATAGTCATAAAAAGCTCCACTAAGGGAAAACTCTTCAGAAATAAATTATGCCTTTGTAAAACAGAACTTAGCTGAAGTTGATCACATCAAACAAACAATAAGCAAAACTGTAACCTGTATAATGTTTATTTCATTTTTGAGAGAGAGAGGGAGACAGAGAGTGAGTGGGGGAGGAGCAGAGAAGACAGGATCGGAAGCAGGCTTCAGGTTCTGAGCTGTCAGCGCAGAGCCCAATGCGGGGCTTGAATTCACAAACTGTGAGACCACAACCTGAGCTGAAGTCGACATTTAACCAACTGAGCCACCCAGGCACCACAAAGCTGTCAACTGTATAAAGGAAATCCATCTAACTTATAAAATGGTTCTCTCCCAGTCTGGTACTTTGTATGAAAACTGGATAACAAAGAATTATAGTAATTGTGTCACAAAGGCAGAGACAGATGTTTAAATTTCAGGAAGTTTTAAAAATAGATTTCCAGTGTTTATGCTGTTGACAAACAGGATCTCACAGATCCTTTCTCTGGCTCCTAAGATGTGCCCCCATTTTTCTTGCCTTCCTGGTTTGTTTGGGTTGTTTTAGTGGGGGTGGGGGTGTTCTGGCAGGGCTCAGCCACATGGCTCAGTTTCTCAGTGAGTTCATCTTCCTGTGTTAATGTATTACTCAATCATTCTATGTCAGTGAACTCTGCTTCTGCAGACCCTTATCTCTGAGTCTTTCTACTTTTTGTAATGAATACCATTAGGGATTCATCAGTCCTGCGGGCAGCGAGAGATTCCTCACACCATTTCTCTAACTGTCCTGTATAGGTTTTCTAGCCTCAGCAATACCTTCCTCTAGAACCGGTGTCTTCAGTGATGACTGTCTGGCTCAATCAATGGAGCGCATGACTCTTGATCTCAGGATTGTGAGTTCGAGCCCCATGTGGGGGTGTGGAGATTACTTAAAGAATAAAATCTTTAGGGGTACCTGGGTGGTTCAGTCGGTTAAGTGTCTGACTTTGGCTCAGGTCATGATCTCACAGTGTATGAATTCTAGTTTGCGTCGGGCTCTGTGCTGACAGCTCAGAGGCTGGAGTCTGCTTTGGATTCTGCATCTTCCTCTCTCTCTGCCCCTCCCCTGCTCGCGCTCTGTCCCTCTCTTTCTCTCAAAAATAAATAAACATTAAAAAAAAATTTTTTTAAACAAAATAAAATCTTAAAACAAAAAAAGGAACCAGTGTCTTCGTTTATCCATGTACTGTTCACCTTCTGGAGCATGAAGAACGTTAACTGCATACCGATACTAGACTCCTAGATTTAAAGAGCTCACCCTTCTGGGGCGCCTGGGGGGCTCAGTCGGTTAAGTGTCTGACTCTTGATTTCGGCTCAGGTCATGATCTCAGGGTTGTGGTATCGAGACCCACATCCAGCTCTGTGCTGAGTGTAGATTCTCTTAAGATTCTCTCTCTCTGTCTCTCTCTTTCTCTTTCTGCACCCCCCCCCCCCGCTCTCTCTCTCATTTTCTCACTCTCAAAAAAAAAAAAAAGTAGTCCCATTTATTTGGGGATGGGAAGAGAAAAGAACAGCAGCAGGCGCTTATGGAAAACCTCCAAATTCTATGAGAGCCAGAATTTCCATTCATCCCTACTTGGGGTGGGGGGGGGGGCGGGGAGAAGGGGGTGGGGGGGGAGGGGAGGCAAAAGAGTAGCAAACACTTTTCTGCATATGTTCCTGAGTTTCGTTGTACTCGCTAAAACCAACTCTGTTTAAAATTCTTATCCAGGATGCCATGAACCAGCACATTGTTTTCTTTTTAATATGTGGTACCTGCTTGCTTTCACATACGCGGTGCGTTGTATGCCTACTGTGTTTCATCATGACACAGGGACATGTTTCTCTTTAGACTTTCTAAGCTGACCTGTCTTTTCTTTTTTTTTTTTAATTTTTTCTTTTAATGTTTATTTATTTTTGAGAGACAGAGCATTAGTGGGGGAGGAGCAGAGAGAGAGAGACACACACAGAATCCGAAGCAGGCTCCAGGCTCTGAGCCGTCAGCACAGAGCCCAACGCGGGGCTCGAACTCACCAACCGTGAGATCATGACCTGAGCTGAAGTCGGACGCTTAACTGACTGAGCCACCCAGGCGCCCCTGACCTGTCTGCAAATGCAAGACGTGCTTCTTTAGAAGAGCATGCTGTGTAATTGCGTTTAAATATTTACACTGGCACCCTTAAAATGTGGTACCGTCTTTAGGGGCTTTGTTAACAGAGGCTTAGAAAAACAAGGCAAGATGATAATAGTTCTCACTCCCTAGCATTCTCTTGCTCTGATGAATGAAAGTTTCAATGTATGCAGCAAGGAGTAGTCACCAAGGTGAGCAAGCCTGGGTGTCGATTTTCGTAAATTATTTGGCTTTAGACAGTTGGAGGAGGAGGCCACTTTTCCCAACTCCATTACTGCTTTACTCACCAACCAGCTGAGTCCCCAAGCCAAGAAACTGCTGGCTAGAGACTGCGTCTATTTGCTACAGTCTTCCTGGTGGACACTGTTAGCAGCTAGGAATGAAGGTTTCGGGTTTTTTTTAATTTGTATTAAAAAATTGTTTCTTCAATGTTTATTTATTTTCGGGAGGGGGCACGGAGCACGAGTGGGGGAGGGGCAGAGAGAGAGGGAGACACAGAGTCTGAAGCAGGCTCCAGGCTCTGAGCTGTCAGAGTCAGATGCGGGGCTCAAATTCCCAAATCCTGAGATCATGACCTGAGCTGAAGTCAGACACTTAACCAACTGAGGCAAAAAGTATCCCTGAGGTTATCCTTATCCTTACCAACTGCCTCAAGTAGTGGCTAAAGGATAAGGCTAAAGAAATTAAAAACAGGATGAAGCCACTAATTTGACACCCTCTCCTGAAAATTTAACAGCCCAGCTTCCTCAGCTGACAGCAGTTTAACCAGCAAGAGGATATTACTTTACAAAGTTTGTGTTAGACCAGTGGGAATAGAAGTATCAGGTGATGCCTCTGTAGTTCTTTCTGAATGAGGAAATTAGTATTTTTCTTTTTGTTTCTTTCATGGCTCTGGTGAATCCTCAACATGTAATCCCAAGAGGTAAAGCCAGATAGGGCTGAAAGAAATGCTTCTAGGGGTGCTTGGGTGGTTCAGTTAGTTAAGCATCTGACTCTTGATCTCAGCTCAGGTCTTGATCTCAGGATGGTGAGTTCAAGCCCTGTGCTGGTTTCTACTTAAGAAAACAAAAGACAAGTTGGCTAACATTAACAACTCAGGCAACAACAGATGTTGGCAAGGATGCGGAGAAAGATCTCTTTTGCACTGCTGGTGGGAATGCAAGCTGTTGCAGCCACTCTGGAAAACAGTATGGAGGTTCCTCAAAAAACTAAAAATAGAACTACCCTACGACCCAGCAATTGCACTATTAGGCATTTATCCAAGGGATACAGGTGTGCTGTTTCAAAGGGACACATGCTCCCCCACCCATGTTTATAGCAGCACTATCAACAATAGCCAAAGTATGGAAAGAGCCCAAATGTCCATCGATGGATGAATGGCTAAAGAACATGTGGTGTATATATATACAATGGAGTATTACTCGGCAATCAAAAAGAATGAAATCTTGCCATTTCCAACAATGTGGATGGAACTGGAGGGTATTATGCTAAGTGAAATTAGTCAGAGAAAGACAAAAATCATATGACTTCACTCATATGAGGACTTTAAGAGACAAAACAGATGAACATAAGGGAAGGGAAATAAAAATAATATAAAAACAGGGAGGGGGACAAAACAGAAGAGATTCATAAATATGGAGAACAAACTGAGGGTTACGGGAGGGGTGGTGGGAGGGGGGATGGGCTAAATGGGTAAGGGGCACTAAGGAATCTACTCCTGAAATCATTGTTGCACCATATGCTAACTAATTTGGATGTAAATTAAAAAAAAATAAAAAATAAAACAAGTTTAAAAAAAAAAGGAGAAAAAAAAAAAAGATAGCCTCTCTGATCTCGATCAGAGTATCAGGAATCTTCCTAGTCCAGTGGGATCTCTTCTGGGTGTTCAGTTGGCCCTTTCTCTGCTTTGTGGTTTGAGTTTCAGCAGAATTCAAAATGGCTAATGGTAAAGCGGAGGAGAACCCTAGAAGGGCCAACGCAAAGGTGGATGCCTGTTGTGGAAGGTTGGCTAGCAGTTTCCAGGCCATGATGTTCACCGGCATCTGAAACTCCCTGACGACCAGCCTTGGGTGTGCAGAAACAGCTTCTGTCAAGCCAACCAGGAGTGGCTCAGCACAGAGACTCTTGAAGGGGCTGGAAACACATATCAAAACACTTCAGCTGAAAAAATGTGCTGTGCACAGAGAGTCAGGATTCTCGTCAAGGCCATAACTGCCCGTGGTGGTGTAATTTGACACAGATCTCTAACTGGGAAGAACAACAGGAAAACTGTCCAAAATATGCTTTGATTTCTTGTTACCTCATGATCAAGATGGTTCTTTTATTTACGTGTCTGGTACCCAGCTGGGATGGCTGGAACAGCTTGGGGCTGGGCAGTAGCACCATCTCCTTTGGGAGCCTAGCTTAGGCTTCCTCACCACATGGCTGTCTCAGGGGAGTTAAGTTGCTTACAGGGTGGCTGACTTTCCCTAGAGGGTGCCTTGCAAGAGAGCCAGGTGGAAATGCAAAGCTTCTTATACCTGTCCTTGAAAGTTTCAGAATTTCACTTCTGCCAAATTCTATTGTTCAAGAAGTCAGGAAGGCCAGCCTAGATTTAAGGGGAGGGGGGATTCGACAATACCTCTTGAAGGGGGAGGGCATGCCATCTTTGAAAAACCCAATCTGCCATACCTCAGAATTCTAAAATTTTCTAAGAACTTTTTTCTTTTCTTTTCTTTTTTCTTTTCTTTTCTTTTCTTTTTTTTTCTTTTCTTTTCTCTCCTCTTATTCTCTTCTCTTCCTCTTCCCTTCCCTTCCTTTCTCTTCTCTTTAAAAAAAAATTTTTTTTAATGTTTATTTATTTCTGAGACAGAGAAAGACAGAGCATGAGTAGGGGAGGGGCAGAGAGAGAGGGAGACACAGAATCCAAAACAGGCTCCAGGCTCTGAGCTGTCAGCACAGAGCCCAACACGGGGCTTGAACTCACAAACCATGAGATTGTGACCTGAGCTGAAGTAGGTCGCTCAACCGACTGAGCCACCCAGGCGCCCTCCCTTTCTCTTCTCTTAAGTGGAGCCCCAACTCAGGGCTTGAACTCAACAATAAGATCAAGAACTGAGTTGTGATCAAGAGTCAGATGCTTAACTGACTGAGCCACCTGTAACAACTTTCTAGTATTGGTAATTCTAGTGTGCTGTATTTTTGTAGGAAAAAAACCTAAATTTTGCTCCTGGTAAGTTTATTTGGCAAGTTTGAAATTTATTACTTTGCAAAGAACAAAATGTCTATATTTGAGTTTTAGCCATATTTAAGTGTTACAGTGATTTCGAAGAAGCTAGTGACTCCAAAGTAGTGGACTTTGATTAAGTTGACTTTTATTTTATTTGAAAGAAAGAGAGAGGGAGGGTGCAAGTGATCAAAGGACAGAGAGATTGGGAGAGAGAGAGAGAGAGAATCCCATGAGGGCAGAGAAGTGGGAGGGAGAGAGAGAAGCGGGGCTTGTGCTCGCCTGATGTAGGACTAGAACTCACGACTGTGCTATCATAACCTGAGCTGAAGTCAGATACTTAACCAACTGAGCCACGTAGGTGCCCTGATTGAGTTGACTTTTAAAACAAAACAAACACCTTTTGGACTTTCAATGTGACATAGACATTATAGTAATAAATGCTTTTCTATAGATTATTTTTATTCAAGAGGATAAATTCAATGAATGTAATAGTCAAAACTTTATAAAGAGATGAGAACAGGATGAGTACAGATAAAATAATACCCAGAAAATCCCCTTCTTCTTTTCCTTCCTCTTCCTCTTTCTCCTCCTCCTCCTCCTCCACCTTCTTCTTGCTCTTTTTCTTCTTCTGCCTCTTCTTTTTTTTAAATTTTTTTTTCAACGTTTATCTATTTTTTGGGACAGAGAGAGACAGAGCATGAACGGGGGAGGGGCAGAGAGAGAGAGGGAGACACAGAATCGGAAACAGGCTCCAGGCTCTGAGCCATCAGTCCAGAGCCGGACGCGGGGCTCGAACTCCCAGACCGCGAGATCGTGACCTGGCTGAAGTTGGACGCTTAACCGACTGCGCCACCCAGGCGCCCCATTCTTCTTCCTCTTCTTCCTCTTCTCCTTCTTCCAGAAAATCCTAATCTAAGACTAATTAGACACAACTGCAGGGTCTTAATGATAAGACCCAATGAATTCAACTTCCATTGTTGAACTTGGAGGAATCAGCCCAAGAGAAACCTAAGTCATTACAGCCAATCTCCTTCACATCATCTTTTGGGATCCAGTCAGCAGAATGGGACTTGCATCTAGAAATAAACCCAGTCACCAGCACAGAAAAAGTCCATGAGTAGGGGTGGACCAGTGGGGAAGAGGGGAAGATCTGCATAAGAGCACAGATAAAGAAGGTTCAGTCTGGAGGATAGTCATCAAATTAGCAGAATCTCCAAGGAAGCAGGCAATGCAAGACAGTAGGACTCCTGGGTGGGCCGTAACAGGGGAGGCATCAAGGAGTCTCCAGATAGCACAGACACCACGAAGGCCCAAGATTCAGGGGCAATGCTCAGATTGCCAAGAGAGACTAGACTTGCAAAAGCAAAGGACGTGTAGTTACTTGAAACAAAACAAGATTAATGCCAGTTACATACCAGTCATGTTCTCTTCTGTCTAAGGTTATGACCAGTCTTGGGAGCAGAGGTGGAGCTGAAGTGGAAATCAGCTGATCAGATGTGAGGGTCCCAGGAGGCCTGTCCAGGACAGGAACTAAGCATATTTGGCCAGAAACAACACAGTGACTCCCAGGTGAGTGTGTCCCAGAATCACCTAACTGGGTTGTTTAAAAGTCATATTGTGGGCTCTACCCCTAGTGACCCGGGGTCAGCATAGTGGGGTGTGCACCTCAGGATTCTGCATCTTTACAACCCTCCCAAGTGACTCCTTCAGGCCACATTTTCAGAACGACAGGAAGCACAATCCTTTCCACTTAGTTGCAGGCTCAGAGATGACGAGGGCAACCGCTTGAAGGTTTTAGCTCACAGATGGAACTTCTAGAATTTGAGAGGACTTCAGAGGCCCTTAGACATAATGGGGCTTCGTGAATAATTCGCCAGAAATGACCTTATCTCTGGGCCCCTGGGTGGCTCAGGCAGTTGGCCCTCCAACTCTGGCTCAAGTCATGATCTCGAAGTTTGTGAATTCAAGCCCCATGTCGGGCTCTGTGCTGACAGCTCAGAGCTGGGAGCCTGCTTCAGATTCTGTGTCTCCTCTGTCTCTGCCCCTCCCCCGCTCACACTGTCTCAATCTCTATCTCTCTCTCTGAAAAATAAATAGCCGTTTAAAAAAAGAAAAAAAAATGACCTTATCTCACAAATTTTGCATTTCCATCTCTGCAGCAGGACTATAACTGCCACATCAGAGGTTTGAAATGTAACTGGGAACATTTTGCATCATTTAAAAATGTGAAGCATTTGAGAAGTTTCCCAGCCTGATTTCAAAAGCCACACATTTGAAAATAAAAATGCTTTTTTCCCCCTTAAACTAACTCTTGTTGATGGTAGAAAGTTAAAAATTTAGATAAGCAAAAATAATATTTTTAAACATCTGTAGTCGCACTACCCAGAGATAACCACAATTAACCTCCTAGTGTATATATTTCCAGCCTTTGCCTAGACAAATATACTCGTATATGGGCTTGTTTTTCTCCCCTTTGTTTTTTTTTTTTTTAATTTTTTTTTTTAACGTTTATTTCTTTTTGAGACAGAGAGAGACAGAGCATGAACGGGGGAGGGTCAGAGAGAGAGGGAGACACAGAATCTGAAACAGGCTCCAGGCTCTGAGCTGTCAGCACAGAGCCCGACGCGGGGCTCGAACTCACGGACTGCGAGATCATGACCTGAGCCGAAGTCGGCCGCTCAACTGACTGAGCCACCCAGATACCCCTAATTTTTTAAATGTTTATTTAGTTTTGAGCGCGCGCGCGCGAGAGAGAGAGAGAGAGAGAGAGCATGCACATGAGCGAGTGGGGGAGGGGCAGACAGATGGAGACACAGAATCGGAAGCAGGCTCCAGGTTCTGAGCTGTCAGCACAGAGCCCGACGAGGGGCTCAAACTCACAAACCATGAGATCATGACCTGAACCGAAGTCGGATTCTCAGGATGCTCAGGATGCTCAACCAACTGAGCCACCCAGGTGCCTCTCCCATAAATGGGATGATACTGTACACGCCTCAGTAGTGGTGGTTGTTTTTAAAGACTTTGTTTTAGGACCAGGCTCTGATGTCATTCTCTGTGCCTCCTAGACCCTCTGGCATTCCATTTCTACGTCCCTCAGCATTTCTGCTTTGTTCTTTTTTTTTTTTAAGCTTGTTTATTGGGGTGCCTAGGTGGCTCAGTTGGTTAAATATCTGACTCTTGATTTTGACTCAGGTCATGATCTCAGGGTTTGTGGGATTGAGTCCAGTGTTGGGCTCTGCGCTGACAACATGGGGCCTGCTTAGGATCCTCTCTCTCTCTCTCTCTCTCTCTCCGACCCCCTCTGTTCCTCTCCTGCTCATGTTTATGCTCTCTCCCTCTCTCAAAATAAATAAATAAATTTAAAATGTAAGCTTCTTCTTAAAAAAAAAAAAAAAAGGATTGCCAGAAGGAAGTGTAAGTGAAGAGGGAAACTCCACAGCCCGAGTAGCAAAAATGCAGACACGCAGGCTTAGCATCCAGTGGGAAATAGACATAAGAGGGAGTTCACTTATTTGTGCTTTCAGTGCATATTTATTGACCACCTCTTGTGGCCCCGAAACTTATTCTAGGTACTGGCAATACAGCAGCAAATCTCTGCTGTCATGAAGTTTTCATTGTACTGGACAGAGATAGGAAATAAACGCGTGAGAAAGAGACACACAGAGATTCTAGATGGTGACACATTTAATGAAAAAATAAAACACGGTGAGGTGATAGAAAGTGGCTTCAGCAGGGAGCAGGCCGCTTTAGACAGGTCACAAGAGGCTTAACGATATAAGTAGGATTTGAGTCGATATAAGGAGGAGTCTAGGCAGCTGGACTAGCTTCCACAAAGGCTCTGGGGCAGGAGGGAGCTCAGGGTATTTGAGGAAGAGAAGGAAAGCCCATTGTGGATGGAGTGAAGCCAGCAAGGAGAGCTAAAGCAGGTGATATGGGAGAGCTCGGCAGGGGCCTGACCACACAGGGCTTATAGACCAGGGTGAGGGCTTCAGTTCCTGCTAAGGATGACAGGAAGACAGGAAGACATTGGAATATTAAGGGGAGGTTTCCACTTTTATTTTTACTTTTATTTTTTTTATTTGAGAGAGAGAGAGGGCATGAGTGGGGGAGAGGGAAGGAGGGAGGGAGAGAGAGAGAAAGAGAGGGAGAGAGAGAGAGAATCTTAAGCAGCCTCCATGCTCAGTGTAGATCCCGCAACCCTGGGATCATGAACTGAGCCGAATCCAAGAGTCAGATGCTCAACTGCCTGAGCCACCCAGGCACCCTGGGAGGTTTCCATTTTTAAAAGTTCCTGCTGGTTATTATTGTGAACATGGAGTGTAGGAGGGCATGAACGGCAGCAGGGAGGCTGATAAGAGATCACAGCAGTAAGTAGAGAAGTAACATTTTGGGATATGTGTGACAGTAGGAGCTGAAAAAAATAAAGAACAAGTTGGACAAGCATTTAGATGTGTAGACTGTGGACAAAGCGAGGTCACGTGACACAGAGGCTAGTGGCCCAGCTTAAAACAACCCGGGCAGCCCACGAGGCTTGAGGTACCCGAGGGATCCTGTTGCCCTCAGTGCCCAGAGGCCCACGTGCTGTAGTGGGGGAACCCCTGCACCATATTCTGTCTCCATTCATGTCACCTGAGCATCAAAACAATGGGCCTATGCCCTGATGTTTCAGACTTCTTAGGGGCAACAGCTCTTTCAGTATCTTCTAGAAGTCCCTCTCTCCCCAGCGCTCAGATCAACACTGCACTAAGGGGGTGGCTCAGTCAGTTAAGCATCCGACTCTTGATTTCTGCTCAGGTCATGATTTCACGGTTCGTGGGTTCGAGCCCCACATCAGGCTCTGCACTGCCTGAGGAGCCTGCTTGGGATCCTCTCTCTCCCTTGCTCTCTACTCCTCCCCTCCCCTGCTCACTCTCTCTCTCTCTCAAAATAAATAAACTGGAAAAAAAAATAATAAACTCTCCGCTTCCAATACCCTGTCCTCTGGTAGGGGAAATGTTTGTGCAACAACTTTTATACTAATGGAGTCCCAGGCACAGACTCCTCTAGGTCCCCTACTCGAGCCTCCTCGCACTCCATGGCCAAACTTGTCTAACTAGCCCAGTGCTGCACACAGGTTCCAGCCAAGACGGCTTCAGCAGTGTTATTTTAAACCTCCCTAATTAATCTTCTCTAACATGTTAAAATATTAAGATCCTATTAGCAAAATTGATTTTGATAATCTAAACTTGAAATAAATACTTGGCTAGCAATACCTCTAATCTGAGTTTGCTGGATTTTTGAACGTTTTCCTCCGATTTAAAAAAAAAAAACAAACAGGGAAACAAACCAAAGAGGTAGAAATAAGGCACGCTATTATAATTTCTAGACTAAATTTGAGTGCTAAACCGAGTGTCCAAATACCAGATGTCAGTCGTCGGAAATATTCTCTTTTCCCACCGAAATTCAGTCTTCCCAATGTCTGAGCCAGTACTAATAGAAGATAGAAGAACTGTGCATCAATAGTGTCAGATTATTCAGGATTAGATTATGAGGAATTAATGTACCTGCTTGTCCAGTCAAGGGTCCATGGGTCCCTAGAATCAAAGGCTTATCCCTGGAGAAAACCTGAGCGTTGGTTTGAAGAAGAGCAGAGACTGAGGCTGCTCCCCTCAGCTTTTTCTCTTTCTCAGCCCCACCGCTATGTGCGGGTGGTTCGTGTGGGGTGTGTGTGTGTGTGTGTGTGTATGGGTGTGTGTGGTGTGTGTGTATGTGGTATGTGGGGTGTGTGTGTGGTGTGGGTGTGTGTGGTATGTATCTTCAAAGAGGAATCTGATGGCCCAGCTCAGATTTTCAAGCCATATTTTCAAGCCACAAGTCATAGGTCACTGACCAGGCCAGGAATTAGTTGCCTTTGGACCTGAGGTCTATCTCTGACCGTGTGGGTTATGGCTAGGGAACTCAGGGTCATACGGTATACCATGTGATCATTCAGCAGCGGCTAGATCTGGGAGCAGGAGTCCCCCAGAGGAGGATAGATGGGCAGACATACTAAAATACCCTTTAGTATATCCTCCCCATCTGGGACTCAGGGACCCACTCATGACTGCTAGGTTAATGTGTTGCTACCCAAGTCTCCTTGGTAGCAATAAGACCCAGGACCCAGTCTCTTGGGGGCATCTAGCTGATCCTGAGTCGCCATTGTCCCACCACCAACTGAGCCAGCCAGGCACCCCTGAATAGAGCTTATCAAAAAAATAAACTAAATATAAAATCAAAATAATTACTTTTCATATGTTTTCAAAATAATTTTACTTCTAAAATACTTAACACTACCTATCACAATTAAAAGGCAATATAAATATACTTTTTTAAAGACTTTATTTTTAAGTAACCTCTATACCCAACATGGGGCTTGAACTTACAACCCTGAGATCCAGAGTCACATGCTCTACCCACTGAGCCAGCCAGGCACCCTGGCAATGTAAATCTAGTAAATGAATATCAAACGTTAAATGGAAATTACTTAAGTAAAGCCAAAATGTTTGTTTTTGAAAATTCAACGTAATTTTGTTAACTATTTTTATTTTTAAAAAAATCTATGCATTTCTAGAATAACACCACGTAGTGCCTTTGAAAAGAAGCAATATTACACTTCACCCATATTCCATATACAGGTGTAGTTGAAGAGTTGAATTGTTTAGTATTGCAAAATCCTTCCCAGTCAGCATGCACAACTGTTTTGAGTGCTGTGCTATTTTGTTAATTTGTGGGTACCTCCAGGACCACAAATTAAAACGCAAAGAAGATGTAAGAAAATGGAATTCAGGGGCACCTGGGTGGCTCAGCTGGTTAAGCGTCTGACTTCGGCTCAGGTCATGATCTCATGGTTTGTGAGTTTGAGCCTCACGTTAGGCTCTGTGCTGACAGCTCAGAGCCTGGAGCCTGCTTCAGGTTCGGTGTCTCCCTCTCTCACTGTTCCTCCCCTGCCTGTGCTCTGTCTCTCAAAAATAAATAAACATTTAAAAAGTTAAAAAAAAAAAAAAAAAGGAAAATGGAGTTCAGCACTCCTGAGAAATGATAGCTCAATAGGCAGAAATCTTTAATACTCACGCTGCGTCGTAGGAGGGAGGATTTGACAAATTAACCAGCTTGGTATCTCTCTTACCTAAATATTCTCCCTGCCCACCAGGATGCATCGTCTTTAATGCCAGCCCCTGCCCAGCTCACACGCTGCAAGGCATTGTTCTCAGCCACCTTTTGTATTGAGAACAAAGGACAAACGCACAGGGGCTTAACCAGCATTGGTGGATGTTGAGAATTACAGATTGCTCTCTGCCATGCTGAGCACCAGATCCTGGGTGATCCAGGCACTGGTTATGTTCTTCAGGTGACTCATATTATCAGGGAAGTCTGGGGGGGGGGGGGGGAAGATAAGGAAGGGCAACAATATCGTAGATATTGTTAGAATTGTTGGAATTCCTACAACACAGTAGCTCAAACGACTGAAATTTGCAAAACTTATGGATGATTTTGCTAAAGAAATCATGCTTCAGGCTATTGTAAGATCACTTAATTGTTGTATGGACAGAACTGATTTCACATATATTTTCAAGTTTCAGTGTTAGCTTTAAATTTTAAAAATATGCTTATTTAGTAACATATTGGTATTATCAAGCATGATGACATTTACTTATTAATGTTCTAGAGTATGGCAAAACAAAATATTCTTGTTTATGCATTGGGGTGGGGGAAACATAAAGATCTTACAGAGACCCACGTAGACCAGCTATGCTGCTCATCCCAGGGTGACACATTTCTTTTCTTTTAAAAAAATTTTTTAAAAACATTTTTAAAATTTATTTTTTTAAAGGTTTTATTTCAA
Organism: Acinonyx jubatus; assembly: GCF_027475565.1. Lineage (NCBI taxonomy): Eukaryota > Metazoa > Chordata > Mammalia > Carnivora > Felidae > Acinonyx > Acinonyx jubatus. Next base: position 18,670,014 of record NC_069397.1, read on the forward strand.
TTCCAGTTATTTATTTACTGAGAGAGAGAGAGAGAGAGAGAGAGAATGTGGGAGGGGCAGAGAGAGAGGGTGAGAGAGAGAAATCCCAAGCAGGGTCCACACTCTCAGCGCACAGCCCGATGCAGGGCTCAAACTCACGAACCATGAGATCAAATCAACAACCTGAGCTGAAATCAAGAGTCGGACGTTCAACCAACTGAGCCACCCAGGTGCCCTGACATTTCTCTTCTGATGGTCTTTTTGCTAGAGGTAGTTGGATTTTTTGTTTTCTGATATACACACACATACACAGACACACACATGCACACACTCCCTCTCTCCCTTCCTCCCTCCCTCTACCCTCAGTTTTCCAAATTATGCAATAACAGGAAGCAGAAATGACCAGAACTCACAATTCCAACTTTTGCTTAGCAAATTTACAGAAGGAAGTAAGAAAACAGGTGGGACCAGTCAAGGAACTGAGGCACACGAAGGTTAAGTGACTGTACTGGAAAGGACTGTCAAGGGAAATACGAAGAAAGCTTTTCTAGATTAACCCCCAAACCACTGTGATGCCTGTGGCAGCGTGGAATTCTGGAACTCTTCTTATGACTTAGTCCATATGTGTAACCACATGTGCCACTCCATTGCGGACTCTGCCTGATGTGTGGTTCTTGGCTTACCAACGGAAACCTCATCTTATCTAGATCTCTCTAGCAACGCCACTTCATTTGCATTTACTGGGAGCAGTCGATTTTTCCCCCTGGATTTTGGTTACTAAACAGATGGAACTTTTCAAAGCTCAGAACAGCCACTCGGCGCAGGGCTGACCCAAGGTCAGTGTTCTGGTTGCTGTGCATCCTCTCTGAAAGGTGTCTGCTATTTCTTCCACTCCTTAGATTATTTTGCTTATTAGAGTCTGGCGTTCCCAGGGGGATCTGAGGGCGAGTGAGAACAAAAGCAAACAAGATGGCCTGAAAAACATTCCCTGTGCTTTTGACCTTCGAGGGACCTGCTAGGAAATGGAAAGCCTTTTGCTCTGCTTCCTGAGACAACTGTAGTAAAAGGAAATTTCAGCTGGGTATTATTTTTGGGAAGCGTTCAGATTTCTCTGAGCTGATTTTTTCCCCCTAACAGAACAGGAGTAAAGAAATCCAAAGATTATCTTAACAAAAATAGAGGCAATGCTCCTCTGTCTGTCTCCCTGTGTGCTGAAGCAATTAGTTTAGGATAGTGTATTTATGTGAGTAGGCCCTTTCTCTAGACATGTTCAGAACTCAAAATGTTATGAAGATCTTTAATGCTATGATTTAAACCTAAAGACCTTTTCTGTAAGTTAGGAAAGAAAAAGAAGTAAGAAATGATTAGTACTTTTGGATAAGATAGCGACTCCGAATGCTAACATCGAATTCCACCCCACCTTGTGCCCCCATTTCCTGAAAGAAGGGAATAAAACACAGTAATGAGCATCAATGCCACATTTCAGAAATGTTGAGGGGTGCCTGGGTGGCTCTGTCAGTTAAGGGGCCAACTTCAGCTCAGGTCATGATCTCACGGTTCGTGAGTTCAAGCCTCACATCAGGCTCTGTGCCGACAGTGTGGAGCCTGCTTGGGATTCTCTCTGTCTCTCTCCCCCCACCTCTCTCTTTTTTATAAATAAATAAATAAATAAATAAATAAATAAATAAATAAATAAATAAAGGAATGTTGAAGAATTTTTACTGGACTATAGCAAGTAGTCCATCTTGAAGGAAGAGGTCCAGGATATCCTGACGTGCCTTCTCCCCAGGAAGCAGAGTTCTAGAAGAATTATAAGAGATCCTGGATCCCACTAATATGTTCTTTTTTTTTTAATGTTTATTTATTTTGAGAGGGAGGGAGAGAGAGAGCGTGAGCAAGAAGGGGCAGAGAGAGAGGGGAGAGAGGGAGTCCCAAGCAGGCTCTGCACTGCCAGCACAGAACCCAACATAGGACTCAATCCCATGGACTGTGAGATCGTGACCTGAGCCAAAACCAAGAGTCAGACGCTTAACCAACTGAGCCACCCAGGCGCCGCCCCACCCCTACCCCCACCCTCCACTCACTTAGGAAGAACATAAATGAAAGGTGAAAATAGACCTGGGTAATCACTACATTTGGAATCTCTTTTACCTTTAAAAAACAGTTGTACAGGAGGCCCATAGTTACAAGTGAGTCCCCTATGGGGAAGGGAACCCTTTCTGAGAATAGGTGCAGCAATAAAGGAGGCTATACCAGGGACTTGGGGCCCCCCAGGCTAGTCTCATGGGCCTCAGAGAAAGCTGGCCCAGGTGCATCATCAAACACTTGGGGTCACAGTGTCTGCTCATGAGCTGATAACCCTGAGCCCTTCCTTTTTCCCTGAGGTTAAGGGTCAAAGAGGCCTTGAAATTAAGATAGAAGAAGAGCATCTTAGCATCTGGTAGACAGGAGGAGATGGTGACAGGATCCCAAGAGAGTCATCATTTACCTTGTTTCAGGGCCTAATAAGATGCTTGTCTCTCAATTTTCAAAGGTGGAAAGGCAGAAAAAAACCAACAACACAGGAACCATTAAAATATTCTGTGACATGAAGAGAAGGGAACATAGCTCCCGAGGAAAACCTCTCTGTGGAATAAGAGTTGGGGAGGAAAAGAGGCCCCTGGGTGTCTCAGTCGGTTAAGCGTCCGATTTCGGGTCAGGTCATGATCTCACAGTTCATGAATTCGAGCCCCGTGTCGGGCTCTGTGACAGCTCAGAGCCTGGAACCTGCTTCACATTCTGTGTCTCCCTCTCTCTCTGCCCCTCCCCTGCTCACACTATGTCTCTCTCTCTCTCAAAAATAAATAAACATTGAAAACAAAGTAAAAAAAAATAAAACAAAATGAACAACAACACACACACAAAACCCTATTATATTAAGAATTAGAAGACTGCTTTTTTTGTTTTAACTATCCCAAACTAGTATCTTCAAAAATGCTTAGAGTATTCCCACTAATATTAGGTCAAAACTATCACCATTACTACTTAACATTGGTCCTCAAATTCCAGTTATTGCAAAGCAAGAAAAAGAAGTAAAGTGGGACTATTAGAAAGGTGTTGAATTTATTATTTGCACATCACATGATCATTTGCATAAAAAACAAGTAAAGAGGTCAGTTATAAGTATATAAAAATCAATAGCTTTGAAGGGCACTGGGGTGGCTCCGTCGGTTAAGCGTCCCAATCTTAATTTCACCTCAGGTCATGATCTCATGGTTTGTGGGATTGAGCCCCATATCAGGCTCCAGAGCCTGCTTGGGATTTTCTTTCTCCCTCTGTCTCTGCCCCTCCCCTCTTCTCAAGCACACGCATACTCTCTCTCAAAATAAATACACTTAAAAAAATTAACAGCTTCAAAATGTTAGTTTAAAAAACCCAGATTACATAAAATGGGTGTTATATAAATGTATTATATTAATAATAACAACAAAAACATAAACAGAAAATGTCAAACCTTTAATGAAAGAGTATGCCTTGGGGGGAGGACTGGATATTGTCAAGAGGCTGTTCGCCTTGAATACATTTATAAATTTAATATAATTCCAATCAGAGTGACAAGGGGATTTTTATTTCGGAACTTGACAAGATATCTGGAAAAATAACCAAATAAAACACATTGACAGTCACCAAGAGCTGGGCTTGCGTGGCAGATCTTAAAATGTGTCCTAAAGCCTCAGTGACCCAGGCAGACTTGCCTGGGCAGCTCTGAAAGGTCAGACAGATTCTTGTGTGTGACACTCAACACACAAGTGCACACTAAGAAATCAACATGAGAAGGTGAAGGTGCTCATTTTTTAAATGAGCAGTTCACAGAAGAAAGATTGCAACTAGCCAATAAACAAATAGTTTTTGATGCAAAATAAAGCAGGATGTCATTGTTACCTACCTAACTGGAAAACAGGAAAGACTGTTGGTGAGGATGACTGTTGGGGAGATGAACCTTCCTGGACACTGCTGGGGAAGTGACCATGCCTGCCTGGCATCCCTGCCTCATCTTCCTTTTTTTTAAGTGTATTTTATTTATTTTGAGAAAGAGAGAAAGAGAGAGAGCCCTTGAGTGAGTGGGGGAGGGACAGAGAAGGGGAGAGAGAGAGAGAGAGAGAGAGAGAGAGAGAGAGAGAATGAATCCCAAGCAGACTCTGCACTGTCAGCACAGGACCCAACTCAGGGCTCCATCTCATGACCCGTGAGACCATGACCTGAGTCGAAATAAAGAGTCTGATGCTTAGCTGACAGAACCACCCAGGCGCCCCTCCCCCTTCTTTTGATAATGGTACTCTGATATTTCCATAAGGAACCACCAACTTTCTCCCATAGTCCACGTGCTTTAGGTGGGGCTGATCTCACTCACCCCACCTCCACCCCAGGGATAAGCAAAAGACTCAGGTCAGTAAAGGACATAACTTTTGCTTTAAACATCAAGAAAGAAAGCTTCCTTTCCACTGTGGTTGCTAAGGTGGTGGATTGTAGTTCAAGTTTACCTGGAGACAGTACTGCTCAGAGACAGAGCAAGACAATGTCCAGGCAGCATGGTTTGAGCCCCTGGATCCAGTCATTCCTGAAACAAGATGTGCCTTCCTCACCCCCAAGGTCCTAGCCATGTGGGCCAATGCCTTCCTTTTGCTGTTGTTACTCAGTTAGGTTCCACTTAGCTTTTTGTCACTTGTAACACTCTAATACACCTATTGATCCTGCAATTCCCTTTCTAGGAAATGGGCTAGGGAAATAATCAGATGTGTGCTCAAAGTTTAATGTCTAATGCTATTTTATCACAGAGTTATTTATAAAAGCAAAAAATTAGAAACAACAGGACATTGATCAAATAAATTATAGTATATCTACAAGATAAAAGACACAACAATTAAAAATAATGATTTAGGAAGTTAGTTAAGGAAGTATTTTTAGGATATGTGCAGTCAGTAATTCTTTGTGCTTATATGTTCATCTCCATTTTTTCTTAATGAGCAAATATTTCTATAATTAGGAGGGTAGAAACAAAAGTATGTATTTTTTTATTTTATTTTTAATTTTTTAAAATTTACATCCAAGTTAGTTAGCATATAGTGCAACAATGATTTCAGGAGTAGATTCCTTAGTGCCCCTTACCCATTTAGCCCATCCCCTCTCCCACAACCCTTCCAGTAACCCTCAGTTTGTTCTCCATATTTATGAGTTTCTTATGTTTTGTCCCCCTCCCTGTTTTTATATTATTTTTGTTTCCCTTCCCTTAGGTTCATATGTTTTTTCTCTTAAAGTCCTCATGTGAGTTAAGTCATAGGATTTTTGTCTTTCTCTGACTGACTAATTTCACTTAGCATAATACCCTCCAGTTCCATCCACGTAGTTGCAAATGGCAAGATTTCATTCTTTTTGATTGCCAAGTAATACTCCATTGTATATATACACCACATCTTCTTTATCCATTCATCCATCGATGGACATTTGGGCTCTTTCCATACTTTGGCTGTTGTTGATAGTGCTGCTATAAACATGGCGGGGGGGGGGGGAATGTGTCCCTTCGAAACAGCACACCTGTATCCCTTGGATAAATGCCTAGTAGTGCAATTGCTGGATTGTAGGGTAGTTCTATTTTTAGTTTTTTGAGGCACCTCCATACTGTTTTCCATAGTGGCTGCACCAGCTTGCTTTCCCAAAAGTATGTATGTTTTTAAAAATCCATGATTAGAGAAAATTATACATACCATTGATTTATCCATCTTTTTTTTTTCCCCATCATCATATCTTTTACTCAATCTCCCCTGGTGATTTTATGTTTTTAATTCTTAAAATTTATTTATTTTTTTAAATGTTTATTTTTGAGAGAGAGAGAAAGAGAGAGAGAGAGAGAGAGAGAGAGGAAGAAGCAGAGATAAGGAGACAGAGGATCTGAAGCAGGCTCCCCACTGTCAGCCCAGAGCTGAATGCGGGGTTCGAACTCACAAACCTTGAGATCATGACCTGAGCTGAAGTGAGACGCTTAACCAAATGAGCCACCCAGGCGCCCCTCCCTGGTGATTTTTTAACCCACCTTACCAGGTAATATCGTTCTGAAGAATGGGGACTGTTATTTCTATGTTCAATGCAGTTGCTAGCCCATTGTGGACATTTAACAAAATAACATGTAATTGTACCTGGCAAGTACTCCCTTCAGGAATTTTGTTGTGATATTAGGGTCAAAGTGGTGAAGAAAACCCATCCAAGACATCCAAGAAAGCTCAGGCCTTCCACCTCCCTTACCTCTCTTACCGAACTTCCCTTCCCAGCAAAGTGTTTATCTCGACCCAACACACCTGATTTTGTTTCTGTATATTCAGCCCCAGAGATTGGGTGGATGTGGACTGATAATGAGGGCAAGGTGTCCTCTACTCTTATCATTTTATTTATTTTTATCTCTATGAAAATCGGATGCTATACAATCCTGTTTTTTTTATTAGCAGCAACCTCAGTTGTGTCCAGAGGTTGTCGTCATGAGCATCCATGCCCAGTAAAGCCTGGGGGTCTCTCTTAGCAAAAGAACACTCTGAACTAGTTTCCTACAACCGTGCTATCCTCTATGGTAGCCACAAGCCACATATGGTACTTAAATTTAAATTAAGTAGGGGGTGCCTGGTTAGCGCGGTCAGTTAAGCAGTGGGCTTGATTTCAGCTCAGGTCATGATCCCAGGATCGAACCCCACTTCAGGTTCTGTACTGGGCATGAAGCCTGCTTAAGATTCTCTCTCTCTCTTTCTCTCTGCCCCTCTCCCCTGCTTGCACTCTCTCTTTCTCTTTTAAACAAATAAATGAATAAATAAATTAAGTAAGATAAAATAAAAATAAAAATTCAATCCCTCAGTCACACTAGCCACACTACCAGGGCTCCATAGCCACACCTAGCTGGGGGTTCCATATGAGATGACTTAGACACAAAACATTTTAAGCATCCCAGAAAAATCCTGTGACAGTGTTTGTCTAGAAAATCCCTTATGCTCTCCCACCTAATGGAATTTAAAACAAAGGAAACTAATTCTTAGGATACCATGTTAGCCATGAGCAGAGATTGTAAATATCCCTCTTCCGGGCAGGACAAGAGGGAAATTCCTTTGTGTTAAACTTTCTGTACTCAACTGACTTTGGAGGCTTAGGGATCTTTATCAGAATTTGTTTTAGAAGGAAGACAAGAATTAAAAAAAAAATCTTCTAAGTCAGAGAGGATTTTTTTTTTTTTTGCTAAGATTCTTTGCTCTTTTCCATTTTAATCCAGTCTATTTGGGGATCCCAAAAGTTGATTTGATGGATTAGCTTTCTGGAACAACAAGGGTCACACTATTTTCTCAGGCCCTCTGCCTACTGGTTACTTCTCCAGAGTGTCAACAAGCTCTTTTCTTGTTTATTGGATATTGTTTTTAACCACTGACAAAGATCAACAATTTAATAGGACTGCTGATGAAAGTTATAAACTGTTACAACCCCTATGCAGAGCAATTTGGTCTCTCTATCAAAGTTACAAATGCACATGGCCTTTGACCCAGGAATTCCCCTTCATGAATTTATCCCACAGACATACTCATGCAGCAAAAATGACATCTGTGCCAGGTTATTCACTGCTGCACTATTTAGAAACTTTGGAACAACCTACATGCCCATGAATAGGGATCTGCTTAAATACGCTATGTCATTCATATAACAGAATACTGTGAACATACATACCATACAAAAGGGTGGAAAAGCTCTTTATGTGCTAGCTGGGAACCATTTCAAAGATCTATTGTTAGGTGAAGAATAACACACCATTATTTGTGTTTTTGAAAAGGTATAGAGTAGAGGAAGGATGTACAGAATATTTACGTGTGTGGAGAAGAGTGCCAAAAGCACTTTGCCAAACCTGATAACTTTGACTGACTTCATGGTCTAGCAAGGCCCTGGGGCCTGAAGAATGACAGGATTTTAATGGGACATCCCCTCACAAATATGAGGTTCTGAAGGTCCACCCCTCTCTGAGAGAGGAGGGAAATGGGGAGCTGTAGGGGGTGAGGGGTGAGAAGGAAACTTTAAGGACATGTACTGAGGTACCATTTCAGTGTTGTATCATGTGGATCAATTGTCGATTAGAAAATATATTTAAAGGGGCGCGTGGGTGGCTCAGTTGGTGAAGCATCCAACTCTTGATTTTGACTCAGGTCATGATCTCATGATTGGTGAGATCGAGCCCTGAGTCAGGCTCTGTGCTGACAGCGTAGAGCCTGCTTGAGAATCTCTGTCTCTCTTTCTCTCTGCCCCTCCCCTGCATGCACGTGCTTTCTCTCTCTCTCTCTCTTGCAAAAAATAAGTGAACTTAAAAAATTAGGAAATATAATTTAAAATAGAAAAACATTGAGTTTTCCAAAAGACTCCCTCACCTTAAACCTTTCTTTCACAGTTTTTGTTAACTGATAAATTGGGAGTTAGAGGAATGGCTTTCATGTCTGGTAACATGACAGACTGGGTAACCCTACTGAGTCTCCCTCTGAGAACGGCTAATTATGACAGATGAAATATGAGACGTGTCTTCTTGAATGTATCTGTGATCTGGGAAGAAAGTAAACAATCCCTGGACAAGGACCAGAGAAGAGTGCCAAAGGCACCTTGCCAGACCTGATAACTTTGACTGACTTCATGGCCTAGCAAGGCCCTGGGGCCTGCAGAATGTCAAGATTTTAATGGGACATCCCCTCACAAATACGAGGTTCTGAAGGCCCACCCCTCAGGGAAGAGATAAATTTAAAATACCACTCCCCACCCCCCACACACAACAAATAAAATACAACAAAACAAAACAAAATAAAATACCACCCTCACCTCCAGCAGTCTACAAAGAAAGTAGCCTTTTTCTTTTTTAATGTTTATTTATTTGAGAGAGAGAGAGAGATACAATGCAGGTGAGGAGCAGAGAGAGAGGGGGAGACAGAGTATCCAAAATGGGCTCTGCACTGACAGCAGCGAGCCCAACCTGGGGCTCCAACTCATGAACCATGACATCATAACCTGAGCCGAAGTTGGATGCTCAACGGGCTGAGCCACCCAGGTGCCCCGAAAGTAGCCTATCTTAAATCTTGGCACGGAGAATGGGGGGAACTCCTTCTCTACCTCCATCCACAAGAAATCTTAAACCCAAGCTGGTTCCACACAGGCTGCAGCCTGAACTTCAGAACCTCAAGGTGAAGATGTACAGTGGTCCCTGGAAGATAATGTTCTCTAGTGCCTGACAGAATCAAGCACAGACCCTTTCTGGAAGAACCCACTTTTATCTTTGGACTCAAAGAATTTCTACAGAAAAGGGAGATGAAGGGGCACCTGGGTGGCTCAGTTGGTTAAGCGTCTGACTTAGGCTCAGATCATGAGCTCGAAGTTTGTGAGTCTGAGCCCTGCGTTGGGCTCTGTGTTGATGGCTCAGAACCTGGAGCCTGCTTCAGATTCTGTGTCTCCCTCTCTGTCTGCCCCTCCCCTGCTGGCACTCTCTCTCTCTCTCTCTCTCTCTCTCTCTCTCTCAAAAATAAATAAACATTAAAAAAAATTTTTTTAAGAAAAGGGAGATGAAAATTGAGAAGATTAGTAAACACTCAAGGAAACAAGGCATCACAAACAGGAGCTCACAGAACCCAAATGTAGAATCCGACTTGCAAAATCACCAGATATTGAAATGATCAGAGCTGGAACATTCGAGAATAAAAGAGAGACTTCAAACTCTGAGTAAGAGTGAAGGGTTTTAAAAAAGAACCAGGGTTGGGGTGCCTGGGTGGCTCAGTTGAGCGTCAGACTTCGGCTCAGGTCATGATCTCGCGGTTGTGAGTTCAAGCCCCCATCAGGCTCTGTGCTGACAGCTCAGAGCCTAGAGCCTGCTTCAGATTCTGTGTCTCCCTCTCTTTCTCTCTGCTCCTCCCCAGCTCGCGTTCACACACACACACACACACACACACACACACACACACTCTCTCTCTCTCTCAAAAAAAAAAAAAACAAACAAACAAACAAAAAAAAAACATGTAGAAAAGAATCAGGGAAGCCTGGGTGGCTCAGTTGGTTAAGCCTCCAACTTCGGCTGTGGTCATGTCATGGCTGGTGGGTTCGAGTTCCTGGTTGGGCTCTCTATTGTCAGCGCGGAGCCAGTTCAGCTCTTTGATCCTTTGTCTCCCTCTCTCTGCCCTTCCCCCCTTGTGTGCTCTGTCTCTCTCTCTCTCTAAGCATTAAAAAAATTTTTTTTTCAGAGAGAACAAAAGAGAGCTCATAAAAGTAAAATATATTTACTTTACGTATGCGTGAATTCCAATGGAAGTTTGTTCTCACACAGCCTATGAAGCATGTGCTTGCCCACCAGAGCTCTGTGTGTGGCAAACACTGTAAGCTGCCCACCCAACACAACCCAGCTTTACCTGGGCATCAGGGGATCTTAGCTTCCTTCCGGGGAGCCACGCCTCCTCTCCAGCCCCAGGGCCTGAATCCTGATTGGTCAAACTCTAAACCAATCCCGGTTGTCTGTTCTTTTTGCCGGTGATTGATGGGCAAAGGGTTGTGAAGCCATTCTAGGCGTTAAGATACGAGGGGGAGTCGGCTGGGGGCTTTGGGAAAAGAAAGTAGCCTTCTCTGCCTCTGTAAAGAGATAAATGGAGAAACACAGCGCTTTTATAACTCTAGCCATTGCTGTCTGCAATGTGAAGCACAGAGCTACAGCAGCCATCTTAGGACGGTGTGGGGAGCTAGCCTAGAAGGACAAACCAGTACTCTGAAGGTAAGGTGGCAAGAACCTGAGCCCTTAGTGACTCAATTTTGCTGGTCAGTTAACTAACTGGAATCATCTGACCTCCAGAATTCTTGCTATACGAGATGATTCCTTTCACCGTTGTGTATGCCGTTTTGAGTTGGGCTTTCAGTGATTTGCATCAGGAGGCTTCTCGAGGGACAGCCCACACTCTCACACTGCGACACACACCTGGGGCAGCAGATCAAACCCAAACAAGAGGAGCAGGGACTAAATTCACAACCAGTTGGCCGCTCCCCTGGATCTTCTAGAAAAACTGTGGTTGGCCTCTCCCCAACTTCCAGAGGACAAGGGTCCAGGGGCAATGGGATGTGGTCTGGCACTTAGGAACTGAAGAAGAGTATCTGCTTTGCACCGAGAGTTCAGCTTTTGACGTCATTCGTGTAGTTACTCATTACAAGTGTGTAGACACTAGGTAGGATGTAAGGACAAACAGTGCTGTAGAACAAACAGGGTGCATCTTCTGGGGCCCCTCCCTTCCACGCTCACCAATCCCCTTGTTGGTGCCAACCCCACCCCTCTCCACAGGTACCGGTCCCTCTTGCAGACTCTTTGACAGGAGGTAGAATTCTGTACCATCTGAGAGTTTGCGTGTGGGCTGGATCAGGCCCAGCGTGGACCTTGCGCACTAAAAAATCAGAGTGAGCTCTTAAACAGCACCCTCCTGCTTTGGGGTGAACTCTATTCCCTAGCCTATTCCACACCCACTCGGAACCTAAAGAAGGGCTGGAGTCAGACTGTCCTACAGAAATCTATTGATTCATTCCAAGAGGAGCTTGCCATGCCCTATTTAAACCTCTGTGGTTTTTTTAAAGTTTTTATTTAAATACCAGTTAGTAAACCTACAGTGTAATATTAGTTTCAGACGTACAATATAGTGATTCAACACTTCTATACATTACTCAGTGCTTGTCACAACAAGTGCACTCCTTAATCCCGCCACCAATTTCACCCATCCCCCAATCCACTTCCCTTCTGGTAACCATCAGTTTATAGTTAAGAGTTTGTTTCTCTATAGTTAAGAGTTTGTTTCTTGGTTTGCCTCTCTCTCTGTCCCCCTCTCTCTCTTTTTTCCCCCTTATTCATTTTAAACCTCTATGATGTTGCACATTCTATTTGCTCTCCTTGCTCACCTGCCGAGCTCATACTCACTCTTCAAGGCCAGCTGAAATATCATCTCCTCCATGAAGCCACCATAATTCCCAGTCTCTCTTCACACCATTATCCCTCCTTGACAAAAGAGATCACCTCTTTCTCCACACTCCCAGCATGCTTTGGACACATCTTTGTTCACTTGGTATTGAAAATCATTTGCTTGTGTGTGTGTATTTCTCTCTCACACATTGCTACTCTAATATGAGTATACATATGACTGAGAAAACTGTAATTTCAAAAAGATTAAAATAAGCCCTTTATGAGGATATATAACAAACTTCTACAATCAACAATAAAAATAACAAATACCCAATTAAAAATGTGCAAAGGACCTAAATCAACATTTCTCCAAAGGAGATATAAAAATGGCCAATTGCACATGAAAAGATGCTCAATTATCATTAGTCATCAGCAAAACCACAATGAAATGCCCCTTCATACTCACGAGGATGGAAAAACCTGATAATAACAAGTGTTGGTGAAGATGTGGAGGAACTGGAACCCTCACGAACAGCTGGTGGGAATGTAAAACAGGGTAGCCACTTGGAAAACAGTCTGGCATTCCTCCAAAAGTTAAACATAGAGTTACCACATGAATCAGCAATTCCACTCCTAGATACATACCTACTAGAAAGGCAAACATGTCTACACAAAAACCTATACATGAATCTTCATAGCATCATTACTCATAATAGCCAAAAAGTAGAAACAGCCCAAATGTCCATCGACTAATGAATGGATCAACAAAATGTAGTATATCCATATGATGGAATATTATTTGGCAATAAAAAGGAATGAAGTATTGATTCATGCCACACCATGGATGAACCTTGAAAACATGATGCTTGGGGCTCTTGGGTGGCTCAGTCAGTTGAGAATCCAACTCTTGATCTCAGCTCAGGTCATGATCTCATGGTTCATGGGTTTCAGCCTTGCATCAGGTTCTGTGTTGGCAGTGCAGAGCCTGCTTGGGATTCTGTCTCTCCCTCTCTCTGCCCCTCCCCCTCTCATGCTCTCTCTCTCTCTCTCGAAATAAATAAAAACTTAAAAAAATAAAATAAACTCACCACATTATGCTTAATTGAAAGTAGCCGATCACTTGAAACCACTTATTGTAGGATTCCTTTTCTTTTCTTTCTTTTCTTTTCTTTTCTCTTCTCTTCTTTCTTTCTTTCTTTCTTTCTTTCTTTCTTTCTTTCTTTCTTTCTTTCTTTCTTTCTTCCTTTCTTTCTTTCTGGTATAGGATTCCAAATATCCAGAATAGTAAATCCATAGAGACAGGAAGTACATTAGTAGTTGCCTAGGACTGAAGAGGTGGGGGTGGGAACAGGACGGGGAGTGCTAACAGGCATAGTGTTTCTTTTTTGGGTGATGAAATTGTCCTAAAATTGATTGTAATGATGTTTGCACAACTCTTAAATATTGTAAAAACCATTGAACTGTACACTTTAAATGGGCATATGGGCGTATGTGCATGGTAAGTGAATTATATAATATCAATAAGGCTGTTTTATATATCACATAAATACATTAAAAACAAAGCAAAAAAACCTCCAAACAGAGCCAGCCTCCAGCCTTCTTCCTGTTTCCACAGCAGAGGTTTCTGTCCTGCTTGCCTTTAATCCATTTTATCTTCCTGTTGACTAGAATCCACCCAGCCAGCAAACTCATGTTTGCTCTGCGGTAACATCCCGAGGATGCACCAGGCCCAGGGCCTGACACTTCTCAGCAGTGCTTGCCAACTAGGTCAGTGTTAGGGAAGGCAAACAGCCCAGGCTGGCCCCGTGGCTATTTCAGAACATGACAACATGAGGGCGTGAGAAGCAGCCAGAGAGAGCCCCTCCACAGGCTTCCCCTGGATAGGACACAGGAGGCCTTTACTTCTGGTTGAGACTGCTTACTGACCCAGGAGGTAAAGCTGGATACCGAGGCCTGGGACTGGAAATAAGAAAGCACTTCCAGAGGACAGGGACCGACTCTGGGGAGTCATGACAGTGGAAAGGAAGGGAACAGAGGCTGAGCAAGCACTGTGCCATGAAGACTCCTAGCTGCCTTACACACTGATCGCATTCAATCTTCCCAATGATGCTGTGAGGTGTGAGGGAGGGATTCTCATTACTCCTGTTTTACAAATGATGGGACTTAAGTTCAAAGAGGTGAAGTAACTTGCCTAAAGTTGCATAGCTAGAAGTGCTCGAGCTGGATTCTACTCTTTAAAAAAAAAAAAAAAAAAGATTCATAATAGCCTAACTATCCCCCCACAGTAGTGGACTGGTTAAATTCATTATGCTTCATTTATGCAGTGGGACAGTATGCAGATACTAAAAGAATTAGGCATGCATTAAATACTGATATGGAATGATCACTGATGACTTTAAAAAAAAATTTTTTTAAGTTTATTTATTTATTTTGGGAGAGACCGAGAGAACGTGGCAAGTGGAATAGTCTTTCCTGACCCCTCAGCTTATGGAGATTGTATGGTTTTCCTTTTTAAAAAAATTTTTTTAATGTTTATTTATTTATTTGTATTAAAAAAATTTTTTAGTGTTTATTTTTGAGAGAGAGAGAGAGAGAGCGCATGCGCATGAGTGGGGGAGGGGCAGAGAGGGAGGGAGACACAGAATCCAAAGCAGGCTCCAGGGTCTGAGCTGTCAGCACAGAGTCTGACGTGGGGCTCGAACTCACTAACCGTGAGATCATGACCTGAGCTGAAGTCTGACCCTTAACTGACTGAGCCACCCAGGCGCCCCAATATATTTTTTTTGAGGCGGGGGGACAGAGAGAGAGAGAGAGAGGGAGACTCGGAATCTGAAGCAGGATCCAGGCTCCAAGGTGTCAGCACAGAGCCTGATGCAGGGCTGAAACCCATGACCTGTGAGATCATGACCTGAGCTGAAGCTGGAGGCTTAACTGACTGAGCCACCCAGGCGACCCAGTATGGTTTCCGTTTCTTGCTCCAGGTTGGTTCCTTTCTCCATAGCAAAGCAGATTATGTCAGCAATAGTCCAGTGCCTGCCTGTCTGGCACTCAAAGATAGTAGGTGCTTAATATGAGTTAGCTTTCCTTCCTCTTCCTCCCCACTTAAATGATCTCTCAACAAAGGTAGGGAGAAATGAGGCTTCCCTTCCTCCTGGAACATATGTAGACTTCGTTTCTCCTTGAGATTGCTCAATTTCCCTTCCTGTGTTTGCAATTTCTCCAAGTATGTGACTTGCATTTGGCAACTCTTACCCTATGGCAATGGGGACAGTGGAGTTATGCCTCACCTACCACGTTATCCTGCCACAAAGTCAAACTGCACTCATTGGCCAGACCCACCTGCCCCCTGTCTCTGCTGAGAGCTCTTCTCACCCTAGCCAGCTCTGGGACCTGTCCTGTCTTCTCTGGGCCCCAGTCTCATTAGATGGAGGACATTTCTCTCTTTTTTTTTCCCCCTCACCACCTAGCATTTGAACCCCTTTCTTATGTCTGGAGGACCCTTGACTTTCTGGTCTTATTAGGAGGAGGCACCCACCTCTCACTAGAGAAATGGAAAATGCTATGCTAGAGTTACGTTCCTTATTCTCCTCTTTGCAACTAAGGCCAGGGCAAGTAGTCTAGGCTTACCAGACAGAGGGGCCTGCACCAGACTTTGGTGGGTAGCTGGCGGTAGGGGGGCAAGCAAGGGACCCCAGAGCATGTCCACTGCTGGTGGTGAAGAACATGGCAGGTCTGGATTCCCAGCACAGCCTGGGCAGCAGAACTAGTTAAGACACACACAAGGGAAGTTCCTCCGTTTGGGGCTGTGTCCCTGGCAGCTCTGATCCCAGTCCTTGAGTCTCCTGGGAGTGCTCATCCCCTTTTTGAGACCTCTTCTCTTAATTTAGTCACTCAGTTTCTGTGGCTTATAGCAAGGAACTCGGACGGTTTTACAGTGACAGAGTCTCTGACCTGTCCCTCTGAGCCTGACTTTCTCATCAGTCCTCACTTTAAGCAAGAGAAAGGGGACACGGAGGCATATGGCTGGTTCCATTGGTTGAGCGGGCAACTCGTGATCTCGGGGCTGTGGGTTCAAGCCCTATGTTGGGTGTAGAGATTACTTAAAAATAAACTCTTAAAAAAGAGAGACAGAGAGGGGCGCCTGGGCGGCTCAGTCGGTTAAGCGTCCGACTTCAGCTCAGGTCATGATCTCAACGGTCTGTGAGTTCGAGCCCCGAGTCAGGCTCTGTGCTGACAGCTCAGAGCCTGGAGCCTGTTTCGGATTCTGTGTCTCCCTCTCTCTCTGACCCTCCCCCATTCGTGCTCTGTCTCTCTCTGTCTCAAAAATAAATAAACGTTAAAAAAAAATTAAAAAAGAGAGAGAAAGGGGACGCAGAGTGCATCTCAGGAAAGGTGTTCGTGTGCTCACACTGTCCTTTTGCAGCCCTCCACCCGGCGTTGTGTAAAATATACTCGACTCAGAGTAGCAACCCTGTGCGTTAGTCTTCATTTTGTCAAAGCCACCCCAATGACCTGAGGCGCATGGGGGCGGGGCTCTCATTCCTTTGGCCTTTGCCTCTGAGCGCCAAGGTGGCAGTTCCAGCCATTACAGCCATGCGCGAAGAAGGAAGGCAGCTGTCCAGCTTCGAGAGGGCTAAGGCTTTCCAGAAATCCCTGGTGGGCTAGTGCTTCTTCAACATTGGCCAGAACCATGCCCCAGAACCTCCAGCCGCAAGGGAGGTGAGATGCCATGTCTTCCACAGAGGAGGAAACCAAGGGAAGTCAAGGTTGGAAGGGCAATGGGTCCAACCTACCGTGTCTGCACAGGTTCTGAGAGGGAAGCATGCAGCGCCGTAGGAGCGGAAGTGGACACATCTAACTCTATCAGGGGTGCTGGGGGTGATGGGAAAGGGCTTCCCAGGCTAAAGGCCCAGCTTAGCAGCGTTCTAGGCAGAGCCAACCACAGGAAGCACAGGGCCCGTGCTCCGGAAATGAGGCCCCATCGGTCAGAAGGGGTCAGATGCTCACGAGTTCGGTTTTCCTCAGCTATTTGCTGAATCGTCTGGGGTGCTTTGGAAATAGATTTCAAGGCATTCTCAGCTTTACCTAATCGGAACCTCTAGGTGATGCCTGTGAGTGTGAGACAGTTGGCTCCAGTCTCAACCAGGGGTTCTAGAAGCGTAGGTGCCAAAGCTAAAGCTGCCCACAGGGGCCCCACCCTGACCACAGAAGCAGAACAGGAGTCTAGCAATTAGGGAGCTGCCTGCTGAGGGATCGTCCTGGGGGCACTGCTAACCCATCAGTTTCCTGGGGCCAGAAATGAAGGAGGACCAGTTCTGCATGGTAAAAACAAACCCTGGAGAAATAGCCACAGGGTCTTCTAGATTCTCTCTGGGTGTGACTGAGGCTGCACCTTCTCAGGCTTTTGGCTCTTCTCAAAGCCAGTCCAGCCAGGCCCGTGCCCTTCCCAGGGGACCAGAAGGAACTGGAGGAAAGATGAATCATCAGAACAGAAGGTCGCACTCTCCTAGTTGGTGCTCACCCGCCCCTCAGGGCTTTCGCTACTGCTTGGCCCCTACCTCTGCAAACCCTAACTCCCCACCTCCCCCACCATGGAGTTAGTCCAAGAAAGGTGCAGCTGTAAGTTGCTGGATTTGAGGGAGGGGAGGCAGGGAGAGGCACCCGTGGTGCTGGTATCTACCCTCTGCACTGGTTTAGAACTAATGCAGGACAGCCTGCTCCCAGCATCACTGGTTTTGCAGGGCAAAACTTCATTTCTCTTGAGTCGGACATATGTCCTAAATCAAATGGAGTGACCTCTAGGACTCCGGGCTGGCCCTGGCATTGGTAGCTAGAGAAGACATAGAAAAAAAACATTGCGCCAATTTGTAATGTGTAGCGCTGGCCCTCAAAATGTGAAGTTGGGGGGCACCTGGGTGGCTCAGTCAGTTAAGGGTCAGACTTCAGCTCAGGTCCTTGAGTTCCAGCCCTGAGTTGGGCTCTGTGCTGACAGCTCAGGGCCTAGAGCCTTCAGGTTCTGTGTCTCCCTCTCTCTCTGACCCTCCCCAGCTCACACTCTTTCTGTCTCTCTCTCAAAAACAAAATGTTAAAAACAATAATTTAAAAAGTTAATTAAATTAAAATTTTAAATTTAAATTAAAAATTAAAAAATAATTTTAAAAAATTTTTAATAAAAAAAATGTGAAGTTGGGTGCATTTGTCTTGGGTCATCTTCCCATCTCCCCTTTCATTTTGTCAACATTTATTTGAGGTTTATTTGAGGACCTGCCCTCTGCCAGAGGCTGTGCTAGTCTGTCCTCTCTCCTGCCCCCAGGAACAGAAACTTCCAGTCTGGAATAGACAGAGACTATTCATCATCCCTGTGATGATCCCTGACGGAGCTCATCATCCCTGTGATGAGCAGGGAGGTCCTGAGGCAGGATGGCCAGAGGAACCTCAAGGCTGCCAGTGCAACTGGAATAGGGTGAGCAAAGCAGAGAATTCTTTGTAAGAAAAGAGACAGAGAAGAAGTTTCAGAGTACCAGCTTTGCAGTCATGCATGCTTGGGACCCACTATTTCCTGGCTGTCTACACTTAGGCAAATGGCTTAATCTCCCTACTGCTCATTCTCCTTATCTATAAGATGGGAAAAAACAGTGCATTCACAGTGCTCTACATGCTTCCTTAAAAATAAGTGGCAGCTATTGAAAAAAAAAAATTAAAAAAAAAAAAAAGGGGCGCCTGGGTGGCGCAGTCGGTTAAGCGTCCGACTTCAGCCAGGTCACGATCTCGCGGTCCAGGAGTTCGAGCCCCGCATCAAGCTCTGGGCTGATGGCTCAGAGCCTGGAGCCTGTTTCTGATTCTGTGTCGCCCTCTCTCTCTGCCCCTCCCCCGTTCATGCTCTGTCTCTCTCTGTCCCAAAAAAAATAAATAAACGTTGAAAAAAAAATTAAAAAAAAAAATAAGTGGCAGCTATTATTAGGGTTATTATAAACACCCAAATACATGTTCAATATTCAGTATTACCACTTTCCTGGAGAGGTTTCCCAACAACATATGCTAGATTTTGGGTTTTTTTTTCATTTTTTTTTATTGTGGAAAAATATACATACCATCAAATTTATCATCTCAACTGTTTCTAAGTGTGCAGCTCAGCGGCGGTGAGCACAGTCCCATGTTATTGTGCAAACATCACCATGATTTATCTCCACGGCTTCTTACATCCTAGAAAACTGAGACTCTGTGTCCCTGACACTGTGACTCCAACATCCCCCTCCTCAGCCCCTGGCCACCACCCTTCTATTTTCTGTCTCTGTGAATTTGACTATTCTAAGTACATCAGATAAATGGAAGCAGGCGATATTTGTCTTCTTGTGACTGGCTTCTTTCACTTCGCACGATGTCCTCTAGGTTGTGGCATATCCCTCCTTTTTAAGACCGAATAATGTGCCATTGTACGTATATGCCACATTTTTGTTCATCCATTTAACCAAAGATGGACCTGGGACTGTTCTACCTTTCGGCTGTTATGAATAGTGCTGCTAGGAACGTGGGTGAGCAAGGATCTCTTCGAGTTTCTGCTTTCGATTCTTTCAGGAACATCCCCACAAATGGGATTGCTGGATCATGTGGTAGTTCTATTTTTAATTTTTTGAGGAACCTTCATACTGTTTTCCACAAAGGATGCACCATTTTACATTCCCACCACAGTGCATAAGGGCTCCAGTTTCTTCACATCTTCACCAACAGTTGATCTTTTCTTTTTTCTTTTCTTTTCTTTTCTTTTGTTTTTACTTTTGTTTTTTCTTTTCTTTTCTCTTTCCTTTCCTTTCCTCCCTCCCTCCCTTCTTCCTTCCTTCCTTCGTTTCTTCCTGCTGTGGTTGCTGTCCTGCTGGGTGTGATGTGTCTTTTTTTTTTTTTTAACATTTTTTGACATGTATAAAAACATTTTAAATTACATTGACATTTGGGGCACCTGGGTGGTTCAATTGGTTAAGCGTCAGACTTCAACTCAGGTCATGATCTCGCAGTTTGTGGGTTCAAGCCCCGCATCGGGCTCGCTGCTGTCAGCACAGAGCCTGCTTCAGATCCTCTGTAACCCCTCTCTCTGCCCTTCCTCTTCCCTCTCAAAAATAAAAATAAACATTCATGAATAAAATAAATTAAAATAAATCAATTACATCAACAGCAACATGTCTCCTGTGCTGTTTGGAATATGTGGGCACGATATACCAACAACCACAAATTGTACTCACTGCTTCCCCCATTCCTCGAGGTGGGGGCTTGCTGTCATTATTCCAGAGCTCCGTTACAGGCACCATAAATAAGGGCGGAGGAGTAAAGAGCTTGGCTGGGTGTAGGCAAGACCATCGCCAGAGTCCGAATTAGGATCCAGTCATTTTCAGGTGGAAGCGGAAAGTTTCTCTTTGAATCAACACTTCCTCCCACTTTCTTTTCATTTGAGTCAACAGAAACCCTAAGAGTTTAAACCCTTTCCAGGGAGTTTTGAGCATAAGGAAGCCATCTTGCTTTCAGTTTTTGGTTTTGAACACTGGGAGGTCCCTCAGCGACTGGCCTGGGTCCTCGGAATGGTCTCTGGAATGTGGGCAGATCGTCACAGGTCCTGCTTCTGCCCATCCCCGCTCACCCCCCTGTCCCTGCCAGCAGTAGGCCATATCCACTCTGAAGGGTTCTGTTCAGTCATGCCCCTGTGCAGCCCTCCTCTGGCCTTGTCAGGAGCCCACCCCCTGGCCTGCCCCTGCTTGTTGCACACCTTATCAGATAAGCACAGCACAGCCTAGCTTCTTTCTCCTGCAGGACACACATGGGTCTCTCTGCTCTCCTGGGTCCCCATGCTAGTGGCTCTCCTCAACCTGGGTACAGGCCGTGCCTGGAGGAATTCGACAGAGCAGGGGCAAAAATAGTCATGGCAATCAGACAATAGAGTGCTGCATAAAAGAAAAGTTAAGTGCCATGTTAGATAAAAAATCAAGGCCTAGGGGCCATGGGTGGAATGCTGGGAGGGGCAGTTCACCACTGACCAGGGAGTTGGAGACCCAGCAGGAGCCTTGGCTCTGCAGGTGAGGGTTGGGAGGAGGAGAAGGCCACGGAGGATCCCCCACCCCCCACCCCTGCTCCATAGGAAGGCAAGGTCTCTAACTGCCGCTGATGGCCTGGCCAGGGGTATCCAGCTGAGCATCCAACCGCCTCGGCTGCACCCGTGAGGTGTCCGAGATGGGGATGGTGGTGCCAGTCAGCAGGCCAGGTGGCCGGTCGAGGCCTTACAGTTAAAGCACATAACAGGGACTTCAAACCTAGTCTGGGATAGTCAAGAAAAGGGCGTGGTGATTTTCTTCCAGGTTTGTTTGCCCTCAGAACACGGACTCCTCCCAAATAACGAATGACAACAATCCTGTCACCTACTGATCGCTTGGCGTGAAGCAGGTGCTCGGCTAAATTCTTTGCATGTATGATCTCATTTCATCTTCACATCAGTCTTTTGAGGTTTTCTCACTGTCTTCATTTTATAGATAAAGAAATGGAAGAGTTTATCTGTAGGGAGGTTAAGTAACTTTGCCAAGGTTCAAACGCAGGTCTGTCGTACTCAGAGCTCAAGCCTTTAACCACCAGACTCTGTCTATACTATGTTTTATTTCAACAGCTGGGATGGGTTTGACCTTTCTTTCATTCTCAGTTCCTCCGACTCAATCCATAGTTAATTAATTAATTAATTAATTAATTAAAGGTTTCATGCCCCGTATGGAGCCCAGTGCAGAGCTTGAACTCGCCACCGTGAAATCAAGACCTGAGCTGAGATCAAGAGCTGGACACTTAACCCACGAAGCCACCAAAGGCGCCCCCAACTCATCCATATTTAAACCAGTCACCTAGTTACTACCTAAAAAAACCATGCTCATCGTATTTAAATATTTATTAGAAGCCTCTATCTCTGTGATGGCATATTTCCCAAATAATTTTTGCAATGAAACCAGAGAGAGAGAGAGAGAGAAATATTGGTTAAACCCCACTGTACAAAAAGTTTTCAAATTTTAACTATCTGAATGATGGATGTGTAACCTCATTGTGATAGTCATGTCACGTATACATATATCAATTCATTAAGTTATATGTCTTAAACTTTCACACTATTATGTCAATTGTATCTCAAGAAAGCTGGGGGGAAAAATCCCCAAAAACAACAACAACAACAAAAGAATTTTGCTGAGGTGAATATCTTTCAAAATCAGAAGGTCATTAAAGAGAGAGTTTTGATGAAATGGAATTTACTGTTTACATATACTCTTAGTATAACACTGCCCCTGTCCCTTGGTATCACCTTCTGTTAGGTAAGTTACCTTTGCTCACCAGGCATTAGCCAGCGGGGAAATGGTCTGCATTTGACAAGGAAGCCCAACGCAGACATTGCATCTCTGCTTTAATCTTTCAGGAAAAATGTCTGCTTTTATGCCTGGCCTCACTATAAAAATCAGGTAAGTAACATGGAGAATAGGGGCTACCAAGAAACTACTCACATAGGCTAACTGGGATTACTGGAGACCACGGAGCTTTTGGTGACTTCTTCTGACCTCTGCTGGACACACATGGAATTGCATGGCCCTCAGGTCCTTCAAAGCAACCGGCCGAGTTAGCGTTTTAGAGTTGAAGTTTACAGAGTGTCTGTCTCATCTAAATCTCTCACATCACAGATGAAGTAACTAAGGCCCCATGGATTTCTGAAACTCATTCAAGGCCACTCAGTGACACAGTGGCACATTGAGGACCAGCACCTAGAAATGTATTATCTCCCAATAAGACATGGATATGCATCCACTGATGAACTTTGCTGGGACAATGTCCTTTGGATTATCTGTAGAGAACCACCATTATTAGAAATGGTAACCTCTGGGGCGCCTGGGTGGCTCAGTCAATTAAGCGTCCAATTTCAGCTCAGGTCATGATCTCACGGTTTGTGGGCTCAAGCCCTGCATCGGGCTCTGGGCTGACAGCTCAGAGCCTGGAGCCTGCTTCAGATTCTGTGTCACCCTCTCTCTCTGCCCCTTCCCTGCTCATGCTCTGTCTCTCTCTCTCTCAAAAATAAATAATAAAAACATTAAAAAAAAAAAAAGAAATGGTGACAGCTGACACAGGCAATGTGGTTGATAACCAAGAATAAAAACTGGGATTATTTGAACAAGGACATAATTATTTTTATGTCTCATATCCCATAATCTCATAATAATTATCGTCAGTCACTGTTAGATGATACATGTAGAGTAATAGAGAAGAGATTCAGAGAACTCATTTTCACAAAAGGCCTTTCTTTCTTAGTTGCAAATTCCTCTTCCTGGTTATGGTTTGTTAAAATTAGTTGGCATTTCCAGAGGCAATTTCAACTGACTATAGGAGAGAAGACGGCACACCGTTAACAGAATCGCTCCTTTTTCTTTTTTTAACTTTATTCATTTATTTTGAGAGAGAGAAGGGGGGGGAGAGAGAGAGAGAGAGAGACCCAGTGGGGGAGGGGCCAAGAGAGTGGGGGACAGAGGATCCAAAGTGGGCTCAGTGGTGACCAGAGAGCCTGATGCGGGGCTTCATCTCATTCGCCAGGAGATCATGACCTGAGCGTCTGGGGAGTGCAATCCTTTCCCATTAGATATTAGAGCAGAAGTCACAGTGCAGGGACTATTGAGAATGAGCTAAGGGGACAGGATTCTGGAGCTTTGAAACCCTTTGGCCAGAGCAGTGCTGATCAGTTTTAGGATTTCTTTGCTCCTGTAAGGAAGATTTTGTTTTTGCAAAGTTTTGAAAAAAATTTTTAAGGTTTATTTATTTGAGAGAGAGAGACAGAGCACAAGCTGGGGAGGGACAGAGAGAGAGAGGGAGACACAGAATCTGAAGCAGGCTCCAGGCTCTGAGCTGTCAGCACAGAGCCCCACACGAAATGGGGGTCATGACCTGAACTGGGGGTCGTGACCTGAGCCCAAGTCAGACACTTAACTGACTGAGCCACCCTGTTTTTGCAAAGTTTTTTGTGACTGAAAAATTATTTTCAGGACACAGGCATAGTCTCATTCCCTAATTTTACATAGGAGGAAACCGAGGCTCATGGAGGTGCAATGACTTACCACTAAGTTAGAAGCAGAGTCAAAAACAAAACCCAGGGACTTGGAGTGGTCAGGGGTCTTGGTTGTTAGCTACAGAAGTCAGTTCCGGATAACTCAAGCAAAGGCTCACAGGATCTGTCAGAATGGATGGGAACCTGAGGGTCAGACTTCAAAATAGCAGGAACCAAGAGTGTCTGGAGGGCCAACAAGCTGAACAGAGTTCCCAGAAAGTCCAGAAATTGTCTCATAATCAGAGAAACCTATTCAAAATATCAATCATTGCCTCTCCTGGGCTGCAACCCATGTGCCAACCTTCCACTCTCAGTCTTGCGTCACTTGTTCAAGATTCAAAGTCCCAGGAAAGAGTACCTGGTTGGCTGAACTGAAGTCACACGCTCATATCCTGGCTGAACTGGAGTCAGGAGAGACGGGTCTGGATCCATGAACTCCCAAATGAGCACATCACCACGATTACCCACCTACAACAGGGGAAAGGGATAACATCCCAAGAGAAAATTGGGATACCGTTTAGGGGGAATGGATGTGGGCAGCCCACGACAGGGAGCTCGAAGGAAGATAGAGCAGATCCTGACCACGTGGATAAATTGCCCCAAACAGAAAGAGACACAGCAGGGGAGAAGGGTCCTTGTTGATGTCTAACCTACCTTTGTTCTTCAGAGGGTAAGTTCTTTTTGGCTCTTACGTTCTTGGTACAGTTGGGAAAATCCTGGACACTGTTCTCTTTATACTCCACCAACTTATCACCAATTTGAAACTAGTTATTTAATAATCCTGTACCCATTGTTGAACAAAGGCTCTTTCAGAATAGTATTTCTTAAAATGAAGGCCCGGGTCCAAGGTTAGGATAAAGAACAGGCCAGATCTTTAAGGAAGTTATGATGGTGTATCAATCACGACAGAAACAGACCCATTAGGATGTGTATAGACGGAGGGATTTATTTTAAAGAATTGGCTCATGTGATTGCAGAGGCTGGCAAGTTCAAAACCTGCAGGGTAGGTGGCAGGCTGGAGCCCAACATGGTCTGATGGCAGAATTCCCTCTTCTCCCAGGGAACTCAGTCTTTTTTCTATTAAGATCTTCAGCTGATTAAATGAGGCCCACCCACATCATGGAGGGTAATCTGATGTACTCAGAGTCTAATGATTTGAATGCTAATCTCATCTAAAAAAAAAAACAAAACCTTTACAGAAACATCTGGAATAATGTTTAGCCGAATACTTGGTACCATGACCGAGCCAAGTTGACACATGAAATTAACAGACAGGTCTCAGAAAAAGAGCTGGGAAGGTTTAATGACTTTACAGCCAGCTATAGCCACAAATTGACCCCGGGCAGCCACTTTTCTCTGAGCTTGTTTCCTCCTCTGTAAGCATTTGAGTTGGGTGGTGTCTAAGAGTTTGGGGGGTAAAATAGCAAGGTGAGAATAAGCCTCAAATTTATACCCTCCCAGATTCTTACGAGAAATTTCCAACAGAGTTTAAACTGGTGAGGGGGGCACCTGGCTGGCTCAGTCGGTAGAGCATGTGACCCTTGATGTTAGGGTCATGAGTTCAAACCCCATGTTACTTAATTTAAAAAAATAATAATAAAATGGTGAGGACTTGCATCAGATTTGGAAGCCAGGTAGAGTGCACTCCCCATGGGTTTCCTACCTAGTATTTATTTCCTTCTTTCCACTTATTTCACTCAGGTTTCCATCTTCCCTCGCATAGCCTGTGTACTTCTAAAAGAATTGACTTCATGCCCAGCACCAGATGTTGGCCTGCTTGGCCTCAGGGGATTTCCATCCCCTCTACCATTGATTGGTTCAGGAACTCAGTGTTAATTACACAACATTTCCCTGGACACAAATGGATTCACAAAAAAAGTTAGTAACTAATTGGAACCAATACAGTGTAAGGAGAAGTCTGCTGGAAGCTTCTGAAAAAGTTCTATCTTCTTGCCTCAGAGATGCCTGCCAGAAGAAACCTTCTGTCTTCCTCTGGATATTGTCAGGAGGGGTTTAGAACTGTAGTGCCTGGGGCGCCTCCCTTGGCTCAGTCAGTAGAGTGTGTGACTCTTGATCTCGGGGTTGTGAGTTTGAGCCCCATGTTGGGTGTAGAGATTACTTGAAAGTAAAATCTTAAAAAAAAAAAAAAAAGAATTGCGGTGGCCAACTGGCCACCAGTAGAAGATGAATCCAGCTTAAGGGAAAGAGGAGCCCCAGAGAATCCCAAGAACCAAACAAAGTTGGAGACCTGGCTGTATCACGTCTGAACACCTCCTAGCGATGGACTTTTCTAGTCACAGGATCCGATAAATGTGCTCTTTATTTTTTAAGCAAGTTGAGTGGGGATTTGATTAGTCACAACAAACAGAAACCTGACAGACACACTGTAAAAGCCACCATTGAAATGCTTCTGGAATTGGTGCTAGGCAAACTCTGACAGACTCCTTCTCCTCTCCTGTTACGGAACAACAGCAGGAAGCCTGCACAGCAGGGCTTTCTCTCTGAGCAGACAGCTGCACCAGGCTGTGCGACAGTCCAGTGGGCTTTCTCCCAAATCAGCAAACAGGGAGACATCTATACAAAGATGCTACAAATCAACAGAGCAGGGCCCTCCTGGAGAACCAAGGGGGATTCTCCGGTCTGAGGTAAATGTATGCAACATTTTAGAAAGTGTATGAAGTGAATGCAATTTTTTAATCTGCTCAGCATCCCTCCCTCGCCTCCTTCCTTTGATAATTGGCTTCATCCAGTGGACACAGGTCTGGAAGTGAGAGCCAGGCTTGACCCGGAAGTCTATTCCTGTAAAGATTCCCTGACACCAGAAGAGAGAAATTGTATTGCCTCTTTGGTTAGGGAGCTGAAAGGATACGAATTGGGTGTTGCTAGTGTTCATGTTTCGAACTGGGGGACAAAAAATCCAACTGTAGTAGGAGAAAATGAAGCCAGAGAGATTAGAGAGGGAGAGAGAGAGAGAGAGACAATGACCCAGCAGCATGAAGCCCTGATTCCAGTCTTCTCTCCGAGGTCCCTGGAGATGTCCTACCTCCTGAGACTCCCTTCAGCCTGTCCTCTTCCCCAGCGTCTTTCCAATAGTCTCCTCCTCCCTCAGGCCGCTTCCAGCTGGGGGTCTGTTTCTTGCTTGTGAAAAAACTCTGCTGTTCCTCTCCAGCCAAATCGAAGGGAACATTGGCCGATACAGAGCAAGAAGTCACAAGGAAGGATCCATCCGAAATCAGGCAATATTTTCATGGAGAAGGCAACACGAATGCCAACTGGAGAGCTGCACAGAGGCAGAGCGGGTAGAACTTCCTGAAGAAGACAACCTTAAGAATTTCCCCCAGGGGCGCCTGGGTGGCTCAGCCGGTTGAGCGTCTGGCTTCGGCTCAGGTCATGATCTCACAGTTTGTGAGTTCGAGCCCCGCGTCGGGCTCTGTGCTGACAGTACAGAGCCTGGAGCCCAGAGCCAGCTTTGAGTTCTGTGTCTCCCTCTCTCTCTCTGCCCCTCCCCCTGCTCACACTCTGTCTCTGTCTCTGTCTCTCTCAAAAATAAATAAACATTAAAAAAAATTAAAAAAGAATTTCCCCTAGAACTCAGAAGATAGATATGAAAGCTACACAATCAGGAGTGCTGTGGAGGACTTACCCAGGAAATCTGAGGTCGATGTACAGGCCAACAGCCCTTTCTTCAAAATGTTTGCAGTCAGATGTGCTTTAGAACTTAGAATTCAGAGCGTTTTACGGAGATGACTTGGTGTGTAAACTGGTAATACATGCCCCCCCCTTCCGCCCCCAGTTTGGTCTATGTCAGCACTTTGTAATAAAAATATCATGTTTCTGCTGTAAAACATTCAGGGAAATACAGACAACAAATAGTTCTGCATTATGTGGGGTCAGGGTTTACTGCCAAATAAGTGTTGCCAGTTCATGAGAGAACTTTTGGTTTTTCAGAGATGTTAGGATTTTGGAATTGTGACTCAAGGGACCTGAGAGCACAGAACTCATAAAATCGAAATCATCAGGGGTGCCTGGGTGGCTCAGTCGGTTAAATGTCTGACTCCGGCTCAGGTCACGATCTCTCAGTTTGTGGTTCAAGCCCTGTGTGGGGCTCTGTGCTGACAGCTCAGAGCCTGGAGCCTGCTTCTCATTCTGTGTCTCCCCTCCTCCACTTGCACTCTGTTCGTGTGTGTCTCTCTCTCTCTCTCAAAAATAAATAAACATTAAAAAAATTAGAAAAAGAAAAAGAAAGCATCAAAGAATCAAGTTGGGGGGGGCGAATAAAGAGCTGAAGATAGCAAACTTTTGAAGCTCAAATGTCATGGAGTGTCAGGTGAAATTAATTTAAACAAAACTTGGGGCACCTGGGTGGCTCAGTGGGTTGAGCATCCAACTCTTGATTTCAGCTCAGGTCATGATCCCAGGGTCTTGGAATCAAGGCCCACATCAGGCTCTGAAATGACTGTGGAGCCTGCTTGATATTCTCTCCCTGTCTCCCACTGCCCTACTCCCCCCCTCCCCCATTATGCTCTCACTCGCTCGCTCTCTCTAAAATAAAATTTAAAAAAATACAGAAAGTTCTTTTTCTTTTTATTTAAATTTTTTTAATGTTTATTTATTTTTAAGAGAGAGAGAGAGGGAGCGGGAGAGGGGCAGAGGGAAAGGGAGACACAGAATCTGAAGCAGGCTCCAGGCTCTGAGCTGTCAGCACAGAGCCTGACGTGGGGCTCAAACTCACGAACCGTGAGATCATGACCTGAGCCAAAGTCAGACGTTTAACCGATTGGGCCACCCAGGTGCCCCGCTGCTTATTTTTTTAAATACAGAAAAATCTAGTAATTCCCTGCACTGATGTCCTAAGCCTCCATACCAAACTTTATGCCCTACACACAGTCAATGTAATTTTCTTCATGTATGTTACATGTATGTTTCATGTGTGTTTTCTACATGCGTGTTACATGTAAACATAGTGTTCACATATGAGGCCCAAAGAACAGCCCAATCATTTCTGAGAGATAAGCTGACCAAGCTCACCCAGCTGGTAGGTAACAACAGAGGTGGGAATTCAACCTGGAGCTACACCTCTCTGCTTTTTCCAATATCTCAATATTCTCCAAGGACAGCAAGGGAATAGTCATTAACTTCCAAGTACTGATCACAGAGAGAAGTATTGTAATTTGGTGACAAAAAACAATTGGCTGAATGCCTGCAACAGTGTAAATATTCCATAAATGTTAGTTCAGTGAATAAACGAGCTAATGAAAACATGAAACAAGGCTCACCAAGGAATTTTGTATTTTACACGAGATCTACTCAAAAGCCCTACTCTTTCTAGAACATGTCTGAGACACAGTTGGGGAAGGCCGCTGTTTCTTTACAATGCAAGTGATGTATCCAAGATGCTCTTAGGTACCATTAGAGGAGGCATTAAGACCAGGATGTACGTGGGACCGAATTGCAGTAAGACTTCCCTAGGGTGACAGGGATCAATGGGAGACAGGACCTAGAGAGTCCTAATGGTCTTCACTTACTCTTCCTCAAAACTTTTTAAGTTTCCCTCATGGTGACCCATCCCAGAGTAATGCACATTTAATTCAACTTCTAATGCAGGGAAATCAATAGCATTGTACCACAGACAGTTTATTACACATAATCTGAAGTTTAACACATAAATAAATAAGCAATATACACAAACCATGGCACTTAAGAGTACAATTTGGGGCCTCCTCTTTTCCCACAAATCCAATTACTTCTTACATCTTATTAAATATTTCACATTAAAGAAGAATAAAAGAATTTAAAGATGTTTTTTAAAAATCTCGGCTGGAATCGCTTGGAAATTTTTCCTTTAAAATAAAAATTACGATGGCTTTGGCTTATTTTAAGCAATCTCTATGCCCAACGTGGAGCTTGAATTCACAACCAGCAGATCAAGTCACATGTGCTACTGACCGAGCCAGCCAGGCAGCCCTTGATGGCTTTTATTTTAATAATACTTTGTAAGTTGTTTTAACATACCTTACCTTATTTTGATCTTCCTCCTCATATCCTTGTGAGTTAGAGAGGACAAGAACACCCATTTAGTGGATGAGTGAACTGAGGGATGAGAAGAGCCTTCCCATACGAAATGGGAGTCCAATAGGCAGTCAAGGGTCATTTTAGTACCAAAAGGGACTTGGTTCTATTTGGATGGGACTGGTGAGGGTAGGAAGATGGAAGCAGTTTGACCCCGAATTGTGTCTACCACCGGAATTCGGACATGTCTAGACCTGGTAAGCTAGATTCACCAGAAGTCTATGTTTCTGTTGGTTGGTTTTGTAGGTGTTTGGAGACTTCAGGTGGAGTGAGGGAGTTAATCGTATCCCTTAAATCATGGCCTATGAGCATCATCGTCAAGGAACTACTCTTATTTTTTCCATTATATTCTTTCCTTTCATACCTTATCCCTAGTCCATATAAAAAAAGTTCAAGATAAAGTTATTCTCTAGTTACCAGGGCGAGGTGGGGACCAGCATTGTTTCTGAGGTACTGGTAATGTTTTAGTTTTTTATCTGTGTTATGATTATATAGAATTACTCACTTTGCAAAAATTCATTGTGCTATATATTTATGATTGGTGTGGTTTTCTGTGTGAATGTTACATTTCAATAAAATTTTACTTAAAAAAATTCCTGCTGGGGGCGCCTGGGTGGCTCAGTATTGTTCCATCTAGAGACATCTTTGATACTATACGAGAGACATCTATTGGTTTTATGTTTTAAAAATAATAGCATCAATTTTAGGTGATTTCTTCAGAATGTTTCACATTTTGTCTTACTGAGAAAGCAATTTATGGTTTTAAAATTGCACAGGGAAAAGGATTGTCTTTTCGACAAATGGTGCTAGAACAATTAGACATCCATATCTCATAACATGTACAAAATTTAACTCAAATGTATCACAGACCTAAATGTAAAACCTAAAACACTAAAATTTCTAGAAGAAAACACAGGAGAAACTATTTATGGCCTTGCATTAGGCAAAAATTTTTTAGTGACACCAAAACATTATGTATTAAAGGAGAAATTGGTAAGTTGAGCTTCAGTAAAATTAAGAATTTCTGTTATTTGAAAGACTTTGTCAAGAAATTAAAAACAGAAGCCAGAGACTGGGAGAAAATAGTTGCAAATCTTATATTTGATAAATGACTTGTTTCCAGAATATGTCCAGAAATTCCAAAACTCAGTAACAAGAAAAGAAAGTCTTCTTAAAAAATGGGCAAAATACTTGAACAGACACTAACACTGAAGAAGATATGTGAATAGCCAATAAACACATAAAAAACACTCAATATCAGCGGCGCCTGGGTGGCTCAGTCGGTTAAGCATCCAACTTCGGCTCAGGTCAGGATTCCATGTCTTGTGAGTTCGAGCCCTGCGTCAGGCTCTGTGCTGATAGCTCAGAGCCTGGAGCCTGCTTTGGACTCTGTGTCTCATTCTCTCTCTGCCCCTCCCCTGCTTGTGTTCTGTCTCTCTATGTCTCTCAAAAATAAATAAAGGTAAAAAGAAATTTTTTTAAAGACAATATCCGTAGTCATTAGGGAAATGAAAATTAGAACCACAATTATATACCTCTACATACCTTTTAGAATGGCTAAAATGAAAAAGATTGATCATAATAAGCCTTGGTGAGGCGGTAGAACAACTGAAACTTTCATATGTTGGTGGGAAGGTAAAACGGTAAAACCACTTTAGAAAAGAGTTTGACAGTTTCTTTTTTTTTATTTTTATTTTTTTATGTTTTATTTTTTATATTTGAGAGAGAGACAGAGAGGGAGCAGGGAGGGGCAGAGAGATGGAGACAGAATCTGAAACAGGCTCCAGGCTCCAAGCTGTCAGCACAGAGCCTGACATGGGGCTTGAACTCACGAGCAGTGAGACCACGTCCAGACCTGTGGTTTGACAGTTTCTTAAGGGTCACACATGCACTGACCATATGACCCAGTCATTCAGTTTCTAGGTATGTATCCAAGAGAAGTGAATATCCCATCAACAAGTGAAGGGATAAAAAAAAAAAAAAAATCAGAAACCCATACAATGGAATGTACTCAGCAATAAAAAGAAATAAACTATTGATACATGTAACAGTGTGATTGGATCTTAACATTACAGAAAGATTACTGTGTGATTCTATTTATATAAAATTCTCAAAATGCAAATTCATCTGTAGTGATAAAAAGATTAGTAGTTGCCCTAGGGATTGGGACAAGGGTATAGAGAGGGATAAGAGAGAAGGATTACGAAAGAATACAAGGAGGGGTGCCTGGGTGGCTCAGCAGGCTAAGTGTCCGTCTTTGGCTCAGGTCATGATCTCACGGTCTGTGAGTTCAAGCCCTGCATCAGGCTCTGTGCTGTCAGCTCAGAGCCTGGAGCCTGCTTCAGGTTCTGTGTCTCCCTCTCTCTCTGCCCCTCCCCCAGCTCATGCTCTGTTTGTCTCTCTCTCTCAAAAATAAATAAACATTAAAAAAAATTTAATTGGATGGAACAGGAGGGTATTATGCTAAGTGAAATTAGTCAGTCAGAGAAAGACAAAAATCCTATGACTTCACTCATATGAGGACTTTAAGAGACAAAACAGATGAACCTAAGGGAAGGGAAACAAAAACAATATAAAAACAGGGAGGGGGACAAAACAGAAGAGAGTCATAAATACGGAGAACAAACTGAGGGTTACTGGAGGGATTGTGGGAGGGGGGATGGGCTAAATGGGGAAGGGGCATTAAGGAATCTACTCCTGAAATCATTGTTGCACTATATGCTAACTAATTTGGATGTAAATTTTAAAAAATGAAATTAAAAAAAGAATACAAGGAAACTTTTGGTGATGATAGATATGTTTATTACCTTTTTGTGGTGGTGGTTTCACAGGTGTATACATATGTCAAAACTTATGAAATTGTGCACTCTAAAATGTACAGTCAATTGCGTATCAGCTATACTTCAATAAAACAGTTTAGGGGTGCCAGAGTTGCTCAGTCGGTTAAGCGTCCAACTCTTGATTTTGGCTCAGGTCAGGATCTCACTGTTGGTGAGTTCAAGCCCTGCATCGGGCTCTGCACTGACAGGGTGGGGCCAGCTTGGGAATCTCTCTCTCTGCCCTTCCCCCATTCAGTCTCTCTGTCTTTCTTAAAATAAATAAATAAACTTAAAAAATTGTTACAGTTTTCTTATTAATGTGTATTTATATCTGTAAGTTCCCATCCAATCATAGCTTTAGATGCCTTTAGACACAAAGTGCTTTCATTTAGTTCTAAATATTTAAGAATTCCCCTTATGACTTTTCTTTTTATCTGAAGAGTTATTTAGACATGTTTTAGTTTACAATCATACGTGACTTTCTAAAAAGTTATTTATTTTTATTTAAGTAATCTCTATACCCAACATGCGGCTTGAACTCACGACACCAAGAGTCACATGTTCTCCAGACTGAGCCAGCCACTCCCAATCATATGGGATTTTTTAAGCTAACTTTTGGAATTGATTTTTACATTGCAGTTGGAGAAAGTCTGCATGATTTTATTTTTTTTATTTTTGAGAGAGAGAGAGAGAGAGAGAGCATGTACTAGTGGGGAGGGGTGGGGAAAGAGGGAGAGAGAGAGAGAGAGAGAGAGAGAGAGAGAGAGAGAGAGAGAATCTTAAACAGGGTCCACACCTGGTGCAGAGCCCCATGCAGGGCTCAATCCCACAACCCTGGGATCATGACCTGAGCTGAAATCAAGAGTTGGTCGCTTAACCCATTGAGCCACTCAGTCGCCCGAGAAAGTCTGCATGATTTTAGTTCTTTGAAACTCACCGAGGTTTTCTTTCTTTCTTTTTTTTTTTTTTTTTAACGTTTATTTATTTTTGAGACAGAGAGAGACAGAGCATGAACGGGGGAGGGTCAGAGAGAGGGAGACACAGAATCTGGAACAGGCTCCAGGCTCTGAGCTGTCAGCACAGAGCCCGACACGGGGCTCGAACTCACGGACCGCGAGATCATGACTTGAGCCGAAGTGGGCCGCTTAACCGACTGAGCCACCCAGGCGCCCCAAAGAGGTTTTCTTTGTAGTCTAGTTCAGGGCCAATTTTGGTGATTGTTTTACATGTACTTTC
Source organism: Acinonyx jubatus (assembly GCF_027475565.1). Classification (NCBI taxonomy): domain Eukaryota; kingdom Metazoa; phylum Chordata; class Mammalia; order Carnivora; family Felidae; genus Acinonyx; species Acinonyx jubatus. The sequence goes on from NC_069397.1 coordinate 18,704,158, forward strand.
AAAGAAAAGAATATGTAGATAGGGATAAATGAGCAATTATATCTGTACTTATTAGATCAGGCTTGTTATTCATATCTTCTTTATTTTTCCTTAGTATTATTTTGCTTGTTTGAGACATAGTTCCTGAAAGGGCTGTTTTAATACCTAGAAACGTCAATGTATCTTTTTCTCCCCACAATTCTTCCGGCTGTTAATTTTTTTAGCATGGAGCTATAATGTTGGGTGCATGTTCATGTCCATGTTTTTTCTGCTCCTTTTACGGCTTCTCTTTGTCTCTTGGGATGCTTTTTCTATTTTGTCAGCTATTGAACTTGTTTCCCTGGCTTCCTTTTGGAACCCTGCTTGTCTAGTGCATTTTTCTCATCTGTTTCTTTCCATTTTTTAAATCCTTTTGCTTTAAATTCTTCTCTTACAGTAAGTATAATGTGAGATTCTTTTTAAAAAACTCCCAGTCTTTCACCATGAAGTATGATGTTAGCCGTGGGGTTTTCATATACAGCCTTTCTTATGTTGAGGTATGTTCCCTCTAAACCTAGTTTATTGAAGGTTTTTTCTCACAAATGGATGTCGTACTTTGTCAAATGTTTTTGTGCACCTGTTGAAATGATCATATGGTTTTTATCCCTCCTCTAGTTAATGTGATGTATCACACTGATTAATTTGTGAATACCGAACCCCCCTTGCATTCCTGGAATTGTTAAATGATTTTAAAAATCCAATTTGTGGGGCGCCTGGGTGGCTCAGTCGGTTGAGTGTCCGACTTCAGCTCAGGTCACGATCTCGTGGTCCGTGAGTTCGAGCCCCACGTCAGGCTCTGGGCTGATGGCTCGGAGCCTGGAGCCTGTTTCCGATTCTGTGTCTCCCTCTCTCTCTGCCCCTCCCCCGTTCATGCTCTGTCTCTCTCTGTCCCAAAAATAAATAAAACATTAAAAAAAAAATTAAAAAAAAATCCAATTTGTGGGGCACCTGGGTGGCTTAGCTGATTAAGCATCTGACTCTCGATTTCGGCTCAGGTCACGATCTCACAGTTGGTGAGTCTCTGCACCGATGGCACGGAATTTGCTTGGGATTCTCTCTCTCTCCCTCTCTCTCTCTCTCTCTCTGCCCCTCCCCAGCTCACATATGTGTGTGCTCTCTCTCAAAACAAATAAACAAACAAAAAAATCCAATTTGAGAATCTTTCTATTGGTGAATTTAACCCATTTACATAAATTCTAATCACCAGCATATTAGGACTATCTACTATTTAATTTCATGTTTTCTATTTCATACTTTAAAAAAATAGTCTTTTAAATGTTTATTTATTTTGAGAGAGAGAGGAGAGAGAGAGAGAGAGAGAGAGAGGCAGAGAACTCCAAGAAGGGTAGGGCTCAACCTCACCATGAGATCATGACCTGAGCCAAAATCAAGATTCAGATGCTTAACTAACTGAGCCCCCCAGGCACGCCTATTTCATAATTTAATCTTGTTTCTTTTTTTACTCTTTTCCACCTTTCATTGGCTAGAACAGATTTTCTTCTGCTGTTTGGAAAAGTCATACATTCTATTTTTATTTTTCTGGGGTTTATTCCTCACACGTGTTACGTATACTCGTCTCCATTTAACTTCTTAAAAGTATCAATATCTATTTGTTTTCTCCCAAAGAGACATGTACTAGATGTGTTTCACTAGCTCTGGTCTTTTCTTTCTTTCTTTCTTTCTTTCTTTCTTTCTTTCTTTCTTTCTACCTTTATTTATTTTTGAGAGAGAAAGAGAGAGCACAAGCAGGGGAGAAGCAGAGAGAGGGAGACACGAAGTCGAAGCAGGCTCTAACTAGCCTCTGAGCCATCAGTGCAGAGCCCGATGTGGGGCTTGAACTCGTGAACTGTGAGATCATGATCTGAACTCAAGTCAGACACTTAACTGCCCGAGCCACCCAGGCACTCTTTCTTTTCTGCTATTAGTATTGCCTAGAGTTTGGGTTGTGGCTTATTATAATCTTTTTCTTTTTTTGTCATCATTTATTTACATAGCAAAGAAACTGGCTAACTTATTTCCATGCCATACATCTCAAAACATGCTCTGGCTTTATTTTTCTCCTTGCTGGAGACCTTCCTCCAACAAGGTCTTCAAAGCAGATGTTTCTGTGGGGAGTCTTCTGAGGGCCTCCTAGAGTACACGGCCCTGTCTTCAATTTGCTCCCACATTAAAAGATAGCTTAGCTGGATGTAAAATTCCAGGATCAAAATTCCTGTCTCTCAACACCTTGAAAACCTCTGTTTTGGGTTTTCGTGAGGATCCTATTGAAGATTCAGACATCAGCCTAATGGTTGTCCCATTAGAGATGATCTGCTTTTGTCTCTGGAGAACTTCTTGAAGACAAGCTCTCTGCTTTGTTCATAGCTTCATCTTTAATGCTCTGAGCAGTGCCTGGCCCAGTCCCGCAGTCAGCATTTTCTGATGAATGACTGTCATAGCATTCCGCCTCCGGGATTAGCACTGGTGGCAGCTGTGAGCTTACACTGCTGAGCAGGGTAGACAGGTGCAGTGTGATTTCAGAGGAAAGCCACACAGAAATCCAAACTAGTCTTCTTATGCTTATAATGACCTATTGACAGCATGGCCCCAGGGTTCAACTTAAGGGCAATATCATGTTCAAGAAGTAGAGAACAGGGGCGTGTGGGTGGCTCAGTTGGTTGGGCGGCCGACTTCGGCTCAGGTCACGATCTTGCAGTTTGTGGGCTCCAGCCCTGCACTGGGCTCTGTGCTGACAGCTCAGAGCCTGGAGCCTGCTTCAGATTCTGTGTCTCCCTCTCTCTCTGCCCTTCCTCCACTCGCACTTTGTCTCTCTCAAAAATAAATAAAAACATTAAAAAAAAAAAAAAAGAAGTAAAGGACACAACCAAGAATTAATTTAAAAGGAACTCTCTCTCTCTCTCTCTCTCTCTCTCTCTCCCTCCCTCCTCCTTGGGGACCTCTCTTCCTTGCAACTCTTTGCCCTAGGGCTCTTTCCTGCTTATTCTTTGTATTTGACCAAAGTGGACAGTGAGTAGGGGCTGGTGATGTGGATGAGAGAGGCGAGAAAATAGTCTGGCAGCTAGAGAATCTGAGAAGACTTCTGTAAAAAGCCTCTTGTTAATAATTTATATTCCTGAAATTCTATCCTGGCATTAGGTGTCTCCTGAGTCTTTCCTTCTAACTGGACTACACCTCCTTCCCAGCCTATTCAACCTCTACTCGCCTTTCAAGATAAGCTCAGACCTCCACAGGGCCTCAGATAACAATGAGGAACTCATGTATACATTATACGTTATGAGTCCCCAATTGCTCGGTAATAAGAGTATGTTCCATTTAGCCCAGGTGATCATGTCATATTTGGAAGGAAAGCATGATCTGACCCCCAACCAGTGCTGGCAGTTTTTCAATCCCGCATAATAGAATCAAACTCCAGACCAATTAGATCAGAATCCCTGGAGTTCGGGCTCAGGCAACAGGAATTTGTAAAAGCTTCCAGAAGCTGATGTTTATGTGCAGCCAGGATTGAACACCACTGCCCCAGCATCCCTGACCAGTGGATACCCAAGAGACAGCCCATGCACTGTAATCTGACCCAAAAAGTAATGACTGGGTTTTTAGGTTTAAACCAAAGCTCAAAGCTTTTCCAGGTATGTGACTGTGGACAAGTGCATTAATGTCTATGTGCTTTGGTTTCCTTGTCTCTTTAATGGGAATTTGAAAATATGCCACTCGATCTAATTGCGGAGGACGGTTAGACGTACACGGACGTGCGGATTTCCACTAAATAAACTTTAAAATGCTTGGGAAATTGCTTAAACAATTTACGATCTATATGCTAATAGACGTATTGTTTCTGTGATGGAAATTAACATTTTATTTCTTTATTCTTTAAAAAGTAATCTCTATGCCCAATGTGGGGCCCAAATTCATGACCCAAAGATCAAGAGTCAGTCACACGCTATACCACTGAGCCGGCCAGGCACCCCTTCTGTGATAAAAATTAAATTAATTTGTTCAGGCGCCTGGGTGGCTCAGTCAGTTAAGTGTCCGACTCTTGATTTCGGCTCAGGGCATGATCTCAGGGGCATGGGACCGAGCCCCTCATCGGGCTCGGCGATGAGCGTGGAGCCTGCTTACGATTCTCTCTCTCTCCCCCTGCTCCCGCTCCCCTCCTCGTGTGCTTTCTCTCTCTTTCAAAATAAACAAATAAATAAAAGCTAAGAAATTTTAAAAACCAGTGTGATTTGAAAGCCAAAATTAATTAACTGATTCATTGGAAATAATAAAAACATTATCCTTTTAAGATGGTGGTGAGGCTTCCATGAGAGCTGGTAGTGACAGTCAGCAGGGTGCCTGGTGTTTTGCTAGTAGCCGGTGTGGTAGCCAGCCTCCAGGGGACCACAGTGATTATTACCACCTAGTATCCGTGCCTCTCTATAGTCTTCTCCCACATAGTTTTGGGTGTTGTTGTTGTTGTTGTTTTATGATTTTACATACAAATTTTTTTTGATGATTATTCATTTTTGACAAAGAGAGACAGAGCACAAGCGGGAATGGGGCGGAAGGAGAGGGACACACAGAATCGGAAGCAGGCTCCAGGCTCTGAGCGGTCAGCACCGAGCCCGACCCGGGGCTCGAACTCACAAACCGTGAGATCGTGACCTGAGCTGGAGTCGGTTGCTTAACTGACTGAGCCACCCAGGTGCCCCATTTACGGTTTTCTTTTCAAGTAATCTCTACACCCAACGTGGGGCTCAAACTTACAACCCCGAGATCAAGAGTCACATGTTCCACCGACTGAGCCAGCCAGGCTCCCCTCCACACGGTATAATAGAACTGACAGACTGTGACTTCTGAGGCTAGTTTGTAAAAGACATCGCAGCCTCCTCTTTGTTCTGTTTCTCAGATCACTTACTCTGGTGGAAACCAGCTACCATGTTGTGGGGTCATTCAAATACTCTATGGAGAGGCCCATGTTGGGGGACCGAGGCCTCTTGCCAACAGCTATGTGCGTGTGCCATCTTGAAGCAGATCTTTTAGCCCCAGTTAAGTCTTCAGATGAGTGCAGCCCCAGCTGGGATCTAGACTCACGAGAGACCCCAAGCCAGAACCATTCTAAACCAGTCTTGAATTCCCGGACCCACAAAAACTCTGTGAGATAATAAACATTTATTGCTGCTTAAGACTGCCAAGTTTTGAGGCACCTGGGTGGCTCAGTCGGTTAAGCGTCTGTCTTCCGCTTGGGTCATGATCTCACGGTTTGTGAGTTCGAGCCCCGCATCGGGCTCTGTGAGTCTGGAGCCTGTTTGGATTCTGTGTCTCCATCTGTCTCTGCCCCTCCCCCACTCACTCGTGTGTGTGTGTGTGTGTGTGTGTGTGTGTGTGTGTGTGCGCGCGCGCGCGCTCTCTCTCTCTCACTCAAAAGTAAATAAACATTTAAAAAAATTTTTTTTAAGTTAAAAAAAAAGACTGCCAAGTTTTGGACTAACTTGCTATGCAGCAATACATGACTAAAAGACTCAGCAAAGCTATCATCATTATTATTATAAAGTACTTCCTAATTTTGTGCTGAAATCCACCTTCTTGTAATCTCCGCCCTTTTTTCCAGTTCCGTCTTTTCGAGGCACACAGAAAGAATATAATCTCTTCCTCCTGCCCCGTGTCAGTTTTCATGCCAACAATTTAAGTAATCAGACATTAGCCAAGGAACAGTCACTGTGCCAGGCACTAGGGTTGCAAAAATAAATAGAACGGGACTCTGCTCAACCAATGTCGTTCCACGTGAGAGGTGCCGTGATGAAAGGACCTGACCCCCAGATGCAGAGGAAGGGGGTCCCTACGGAGGCATGGTTGGTTCTACTTAGAGAGGTGAGGGAAGGCTTCTCAGAGGCGGTGGCCGCAGAAGCCTGAGGGATGAATAGGAGTTCATCAGGCAGACAGGAGGAGAAGGCTTTCCAAGCAGAGGTTACAGGCAGTAGACCCCTCTCCGCATCCCTCCACCTAAGCCCTTTCCTCTCCAGGTCACTCATGTCTTCCTCGTGTGGGACTTGAGACACAGTTTTGAGTCCCTCCACTGCCCCACCCCCACCCCCACCCCCAGTCTTAGTAAGGCCACTCAGGACACACCCTTTCCCCTCACGATGGGGCATCCAGACAGAGCCAAACCTCCTCCAGGGTGGTCTGACCAGCGTGGAGTAGAGTTAGCCATCACCTTTTTTTTTTTTCTGGAAGCTCCAGTGTTTGCCCGAGGGTTTGTTTTTTTTTTTTTTTTTGCACCCACATCCTTCAGCTGACTCACGCTGAGCCTCCAGGCGTCTGGGCTGCTAAATCATTTGTCACACGTGCTCCTGTTAAACCACATCTCCCCCAGCTTTGTGCGTTTGCCCTTGTTTTGTTTTTACAATGTTTCATGGGTGTTTTGCAGTTCGATCATCGCATCTCCACAAACTGCTCAGCTCAGCTCCCGGTTGGCAGGGGCCACGCGGAGACGAGCTGTGCCACAAACAAAACCCACTTGAGCGCGCACACCGTGGAAACAGAAACCCTCTGTCATTCTAAGGCCATTGTGGTTAGGGGTGATTCAGACTCCCTGCGGCTCGGGCCAGCCTTCAAAGATCTCACCGGGGAGGAGTCTGTCTCGGGTCTGAAGACGCCTTCTATGAAGCAAAGGCCCCGGCAGGCGGGCGCTGGGGAGGCTGCGATGCGGAGCAGGAGCTGAGCTCCACGGAAGGAAATTGGAAGGGGATGTTTGTCTGGTTCCCCACGGTTCCCACCTTCCCCTGGTCAGGGAGAATCGGGCCATTGTCTCAGCGGAACCCTTGGCTTGTTTATCTTCTTAGGCCCGGCTTGGTACAAGGTTTCACTTAGTTTTTCTTGCACCCAAAAAATGGCCACAGGAAGGGGCTGACCTGCTTTTGGCAAGCATCCAGCCCACGCTCTCCTTCTCCGTTTCTCTGCCTCTTTCCTCCATCACTGGCTTCTAACCGAAAATAAGAAGAGCAACCTTTTCCCTTTGGTCCCACCGAAGGCAGCATTTAGCCATTCATTTCTTCAGCTGGTATTTAGTGAGTGCCACCTACGTGCCAGACGTTGTTCTAGGTGCCACGGCCATCCAAATGTGGAAGACGGTCCCTGACTTGGAGAGATCGCGGTTCTGGGAGGCCTCTCAGCTGCGTTAGAGGCAGCACAAGAGGAGGTGGGAGCATATAGGAGGGGCATTTGACCCAGCTCTGGGAGGGTGGGGATTAGAAAAGTCTTGTAGGAGAGGAGACAATTAAGCATGTTGTACGTGCCAGGCACCGGGTTAGAAATCTTTACGTCTATATTATTGTATTTTAATCCTCACAACAGCACTGAGAGGTAGCCACTGTAATTTTCCAACTTCACAAACGAGGAAAGTGAGATTTAGAAAGGTCAATTTACTCGTGGTTTTACTGAGAATACATGGCAGAAATGAGATTTTAGACTCGGGTTTCTGTGGCTCTGGAACCCATTCTTTTACCCAGGGCTGCTGTGAATGGTTGTGCATGTGGTACACTGCACAACTTTAGTGATGGCCCTGCTCTGATTGACGCATTGTGCATGGGAAGGATAGCCAGGCAGAATAAGCCTCCTTTACAGAAATATGAGAAAACAACCTATATTCCGGAATCGGGCTCACACAACACAGCTGTGTCAGGGGCTAAGAAATTCCCCGAAGATGGGGAGTTCCTTTGTACACCCCGTGACCGCTGATGGAACTGACTGCTAATGTCTCTGGAGGGATCCTAGGGTTTTGTACTTGGTGCAGAGACCCAATTCTTCCTCTCATTGAGCTGTGGAACTCTCAGGGGGATGTGACCTGAATATGCATCATTCCCTTCTGAGCTGGTGGCCATGCAAACGTTCCTGTACATGAGATGCAAGTGATCCCAGGTCTCCAAACTGCTCAGGGTCCTACAGATAGTCAACCAGCTTCTTACGCTTGGGCACCAAAGAGAGCCCAATAAGCAAATCATTTTCATAGCCAAGCCACTCCTTTGTTGAAGTCATTACAGTAGCCACGAGCAGTCCAAGGATCTGGGCACATCCAAGGTGAATGTGCTGGGCTCTCTGAAAGCATCGGATTCCTCCAATGCTCACGCTTTGGGGAGCAGGCATGATCATCACGCTCCAGTTTGCTGATGAGGAAACTGGGGTTCAGAGGTGTTGGGTGATTTACCTGGGCTTATATGTGGATCGAGCAGCTCTGATTCTCACCAAATCTTGCTGCTGCTACAGCCCGTAGGCTTCTAGCCTAACATCAGCCCTCAAAAGGTAGCCAGAAAAGGGCAGGAAACAACTTGGTTCCAAAACCACTTGAGGGCTTTTATATGGTAGGGTCTCTCTCTACTTTTTTGTTTTTCACAGATTTTTCCAGAACTGGGGTTATCACTCTCAAAGCTCAGGAATCTCTTGTCGGTGGAGAGTCTGGTTTTAGACATGATGGCACCAGGGTCTTTTTTAAAGAAAATCACTTGTTTACAAAAAATTGGGGGGACACCTGGGTGGCTCAGTCGGTTGAGCGTCCGACTTCAAGCTCAGGGTCATGATCTCACAGTTTGTGGGTTTGAGCCCGTGATGGGCTCTCTGCTGTCAGCACAGAGTCCACTTCGGATCTTCTGTACCCACCCCCCATTCTCTGCACCTCCCCCACTCTCTCATTCTCTCTCAAAAAGAAATAAACATTAAAAAAATTATTTAACTATAGTTGACACACAAGGGCCTTTTCTTTCTATGCAACAGTCTCGTACTGAAGGAGAGTAGAATGCATTATTAAATGTTTTCCTGGGATTGACATGCTCCCCCCCGCCCCTCGCCCCGGGTCTTGTTTTTTAATTTTTTTTTAACGTTTATTTATTTTTGAGAGAGACGAGACAGAGTGTGAGTGGGGGAGGGGCAGAGAGAGAGGAAGACAGAGAATCCAAAGCAGGCTCTAGGCTCAGAACTGTCAGCACAGAGCTTGACGTGGGGCTCGAACTTGTGAACCACGAGATCATGACCTGAGCTGAAGTTGGATGCTCAACCAACTGAGCCACCCAGGCACCCCCTGGGGTATTTTGGATAAAATAATTTCCTATTTCTCTGTTGCCCTTCACTGACCAAATTAAGGAGGAGAGGGGTGCCTGGGTGGCTCGGTCAGTTGAGCATCTGACTCTTGATTTTGGCTCAGGTCATGATCCCAGGGTCATGGGATTGAGCCCTGCGTCAGGCACCGTGTGGAGCATGGAGCCTGCTTGAGATTCTCTCTCTTTCTCCCTTTGCCCCTCTCCTTCACTCTCTCTCTCTCTCGAAATAAAAACAAAATAAAATAAAAATAAATTAATTAATTAAGGGGGAGAGGGAAGTGGAACTCACAGGAAGGATGTGGGGCCAGTAAGAGAACATAAAAGCCACCATCCTAGTAGGGACAAGAACCAGGGCAGCTCTGGGGAAAGAAGTGGCAAGAGCTGAAGGTTAGTACTTCAGGACATTGCTATCAGGAGAGGTCAGCCCCTGCTCCTTTCTGCCCTTGTTCCCATGCCCAAGGGACAGAGTATGGTTAGCCCAGCATACCTGCTAAGGTTACCTTTTATGGCTTGGCACAGGGAGAAGAAATCATCATGCCTGCTAATCCCACCAAGCCTTCAGGCAAAGAACAAGATCAAGGTGATGCTTCCTGGAGAAGGGGAATAGAAGCTGGGCTGTCAGAAACCATTGCCGTCCGAGTGCCAGAATGTATCCATTAATAATTATTAATTATTAGTATTTAATTATTATTAAATAATTATTAAATATTATTATTAATAATTATTAATGTACCCATTAATAATCTTTCTCCAGAAATGGAAGACTAAATAATTGGGAAGTCTTGGAGGTTTAAAAATTAACAACTTAGGGGCGCCTGGGTGGCTCAGTCAGCTAAGTGTCCAGCTTTGGCTCAGGTCATGATCTCACGGTTCATGAGTTCGAGCCCCGCGTCGGGCTCTGTGCTGACAGCTCAGAGCCTGGAGCCTGCTTTAGGTTCTGTGTCTCCCTCTCTCTCTGCCCCTTGCCTTGCTCACACCCTGTCTCTCTCTCTCAAAAATAGACATTGAAAAAAAGTCACTTCGGCCTCAAGAAAGAGACAAAGGAAGGAAAGAAACTTACTAAATGCAACGTAGTACCCTGAAAGAGAAAAAGGACAGTAATGCGTGAATTGGTGAAATCTGAATAGAGTCTGCAGTTTAGTTAATATTCGTGTATCAGTGTCAATGTGTTGGTTTTGACACATGTACCATGGTTATATGAGATTTTGGCATTAGGAGGAACTGGCAAATAATATATGGCAAATCTTTGCAACTTTTCTGTAAATCTAATAAAAAATTCAAAAAACCTTTTTAACAAAAATTAAATGATAAACTTTGTTATAAACAATATTTGGGGCCCTTGGGTGGCTCAGTCAAGCATCTGACTCATGGATTCAGCTCAGGTCATGATCTCGAAGTTCATGGGGTCAAGCCCCACGTCCGGATCTGCGATGAGTCTGGAGTCTGCTTGGGATTCTCTCCCTCTCTCTCTCTGCCCCTCCCCCGCTTGTGCTTTCTCTCTCTCTCTGTAAAAATAAATAAATAAACTTTAAAAAAAACCAAAAACAACAATATTCAATCATGAGGGTTCCCAACACATAAGCTAATTTTATACAAGACACTCATTGTTTCATGAAATGAGTAAGCAATGTATTACCTACTAGGAATCCCCCAGCTGGGTCATGGCCTCATCTGAGTGTCTAGCTCCTTCTGCAATGGGTGTGCAGTCAGTAGAATGGTCCCGCTCCCAATCCAATCTGCATATTGACTCAGAATCGATGAAATTAGAGATATCTACAGACGGAGCAATCAGACATCATGTGTCTCCTGAGATGGTGCAATAATACACGGTATACCGCGTCATGGCGGAAGACCTCTTGCCCCAAATGGTTAACCTCACTCTAGTTAAGCTTTTGGGTCCGATTTGGGGGGAATGTGGGAGGTGGAGGACACCATGAGGAAAGAAGCCAACCAGGCTTAGCTGGGGATCAGGAAAATCCCCAGCTGGCTGTCGGGGAGGGAAACGTCCTCAGTCTCTCCCTGTTCTGAGTCCGAGGCACATTGTTGCTTCTTCTGTATATTACATTGTCATGTCCCATATTAGAATGCTTCTTCTTGGGGCGCCTGGGTGGCTCAGTCGGTTAAGCGTCCAACTTCGGCTCAGGTCATGATCTCGCAGTCTGCGAGTTCGAGCCCCGTGTCAGGCTCTGTGCTGACAGCTTGCTCAGAGCCTGGAGTCTGCTTCAGATTCTGTCTCCCTTTCTCTCTACCCCTCCCCCGCTCACACTCTGTCTCTGTCTCTCTCAAAAATAAATAAGCATTAAAAAAAAAAAAAAGAATGCTTCTCAGGGCTTTTAATTTTATCTGCAGAGAGTTTTGTCTGGCTGGCCGGCTGTGTGCTCCATAAATGTTTAATGAAAGAGTAGAAAAAGTCAAAGTCAGGAATAAGTAGCGGAGCGGAGGGCTGTCCTGTGTTAAGAGAGTTAAGAGCAGGGCCGGGATCAGGGCGGGGTATGTGAGGCGCTTGCCTCGAGGGCAGAGTTTAAGAGGATGCCAAAAACTCAGTAATCAAGGAAATATTTGAATGCGATATTTAAAAAAAACAAAAATTAGCGTAAAAAAAATCCATGATGCACAGAATATCAAAAGTTTAAATGAAAGTCCTGCACTGGCACAGCCCTGCATCCCTCACCCTAACCCAGCCCAATAAAACTTCATTTGCAAAAGCAAGCCACTGCCGACTTGATTTTTTGAAAATATTACGTTAAGACATTATGTTACTCGAATACTGAGTTTTCTGCTGCCATTTAACTGAGCTCACCTTAGCCCCAGCCCTGCTTAAGAGCACAGGACCTTTGGTTGGATCCTGGTTCAGAAAAACTAGCATCCATCTATGACTTTTTGAGGATTAAACTGAAAAAAAAATTAGCATAAAATGATATTGGTAAATGTTGTTAATTTTTAGGTAATAAAATAACGGCGTTGTGGTTATGTAGAAGATGTGCTTATTTTTTGGAGGAGGCTTCAGCAAAACTATATATAATACAGATTAGACAAAATGTTAATAGTTGAATTCTGGTGGTGGGTACACGGTTATTCATGGTACTATTCTTGCAATTTTGTGTTGGAAAATTTTCACAGGAAGACGTTTTTGAAAAATCCTATACAAGCCAAGCCAAGCTTTTATAATAACATAATAGATTGACGACCATCCAGAAGAGGCTGATTGCCACGTATTGGGGAGTAGGGAACAAAGCAACTCACTTGCCCCGAGACTATCCCTATCTAGCTTTGAGGAGCCCAAGGTGCTGTGGCTAGTCTGTGGTATCTTCTGACCTTGAGTGTCTTTATAAGTTTGGCCACGTGTGTCACAGAGAGCTGGGATAGCTGTCAGGTAGGTGTCTTATTATAGCCATTTTCAAGTTCTTCTGACTCCGTAAAAGATTTTGTATGGAAGAAAAGAGGGATGCCTGGGTGGCTCAGTCGGTTAAGCGTCCGACTCTTGATTTCCGCTCAGGTCATGATCTCAATGGTTGTCAGATTGAGCCCCGAGTCTGGCTCTGCACTCAGCATGGAACCTGCTTGGGATTCTCTCTCCCTCTCCCTCTGCCCCTCTCTGGATGCCCCCCTGAGTGCTCTCTCATGAAAGGAAGGAAGGAAGGAAGAAAGAAGGAAGGAAGGAAGGAAGGAAGGAAGGAAGGAAGGAAGGAAAGAAAGAAAGAAAGAAAGAAAGAAAAGGAGGAAGAAAGGAATAAAGAAAGAAGGAAAGGAAGGAAGGAAGGAAGGAAGGAAGAAGAAAGAAAGAAAGGAAGAAAGAAAGAAGGGAAGGAAGGAAGGAAGGAAGGAAGGAAGGAAGGAAGAAAAAGAGAAAGAAAGAAAAAGAAAGAAAGAAAAAGAAAGAATCCAATGAGGATGTTGAGAACAGGCTTCGGAGCTGGGTAGCGTACTTTTTCATCAAATAGGGCTGCTACTTGGCCCCTACTTCTATTTCTAAATCCACACAGGGAGGCCTCCAGCAACCATTGGGTTCCCTCTCCCTCCCCACCACCCCAGACCACTATAGCTTCAATTTGGAATCAAAACATTGAGCTCCTGCCGTCTCCACACCCAGCTGGGCCCGCTGCACTCACATCACCCCTTTTGGTCTTCACACAAAGGTAGTGTAAACACAGATCTGGCAGGTGAGCGTCAGGAAAATCAGGTGTACTGAAATTCCATAGAGGCAGGAAGTGTCCATGCTTGCTATGTTGTGATGACAGTTCACCTAATGGTAATCAAAAGGCAACTCTTGAGGTGTCTGGTTGGCTCAGTCAGTAGAGCATGTGACTCTTGATCTCAGGGTTGTGAGTTCAAGCCCCATGTTGGGCATGGAGACTACTTAAAAAAAAAAAAAAAAAAAGACAGGGCACCTGGATGGCTCAGTTGGTTGAGCTTCTGACTCTTGATTGCAGCTGAGGTCATGAAGTCACGTGAGCTTGAGCCCCGTGTTGGGCTCCACGCTAACAGTGTGTAGCCTGCTTGGGATTCTCTCTAAATAAATAAATAAATAAATAAATAAATAAATAAACTTTAAAAAAAAAAGAAAATATCACCTAAAATCAAAGTGAGATTGAATCCCATGTAGAAACTATGCTAAATGGTAATTTGTGTCTGAGGTTTCTCTAATATCAGCATGGGGACTAAAACATAATATAAATTGTGATCCAGTCATTGTAACAGGCCTGAAGTAATTCACCCACAGTACAGAGGACCATCAGTGTTTGTGACTGCCTAGCATCTCTATTTAGGAGAACTTCCTACTGTGTGAGTCAAAGCAAGCCTCACCTTCCCCTAGGGAAATAGAAAGGTCTAGAGACTAACCTCTTCCCAAGCACACCCTTAGTTAGAACAAGGGCAAATGACTTTGGTTGGTCAGTCAAGATACTCTCATCCTGGATTTTAAATTGTAAGCAAATGAGGTAAGGATGAATGAAAAGTCAGAATCCATGTGTATTGAGAGGATGTGGTTGAAACATCCTGGTTGGATTGCTCTTGCTAAGAGATCATCATCTGGTATTCTGCTCCAGAGCCCATGTCCCTATCTTAATTTTTGTTCTCCTGCTTCTTGTAAATTTTTTGTAGCATTGTAATCTCTTTTCGGTTTACGATGACTGGAGTTGTTTTCTGATGCTCATGACTAAGAATTGACTATGTACACATATTTGAAATGCAGTCCCAAGTCCGGTCCCAAATATTAAAGGGATACCAGGATGAGCACAGTGTGGGATGCATTGCACATGGTACATGAGAATACAGGTTGGGGCGCCTGAGTGGCTCAGTTGGTTAAGTGTCCAACTCTTGATTTCTGTTGAAATCAAGGTCATGATCCCAGGGTCATGACATCGAGCCCTGTGTCAGGCTCCACACTGACAGGGTGGAGCCTGCCTGGGATGCTTTTTCTCTTCTCTCTCTGTCCCTCACCCAGCTGTGTGCATGTGTGTACTCTCTTTCTCCCTCAAAATAAATAAATAAACTTAAAAAAAAAAGAAGAAGAAGAAGAAAGAATGACCCAGCAATTGCACTACTGGCATTTATCCAAGGGATAATGGGGGGGGGAACACATGCACCCCCATGTTTATAGCAGCACTATCAACAATAGCCAAAGTATGGAAAGAGCCCAAATGTCCATCAGTGGATGAATGGATAAAGAAAATGTGGTACACACACACACACACACACACACACACACACACACAATGGAGTATTACTCGGCAGTCAAAAAGAATGAAATCTTGCCATTTGCAACAATGTGGATGGAACTAGAGGGTATTATGCTAAGCGAAATTAGAGAAAGACAAATATATGACTTCACTCATATGAGGAATTTAAAGATACAAGACACATGAACATAAGGGAAGGGAAGCAAAAAATAATATAAAAACAGGGAGGGGGACAAAACATATTTCTCTTAAATATGGAGAACAAACAGGGTTACTGAGGGGTTGTGGGAGGGGGGATGGGCTAAATGGGGAAGGGGCATTAAGGATTCTACCCCTGAAATCACTGTTGCACTATATGCTGACTAACTTGGATGTAAATGTAAAAATAAATTAATAAATTTAAAAAAAAGAATACGGGTTAATGCAGTGAGACAGGTTTGTGTTCAAATTAACTCTCGGGGTGCCTGGGTGGCTCAGTCAGTTAAGCCTCCAAGTCTTGATTTTGGCTCATGTCATGATCTCACGGTGGTGAGATCAAGCTCCACGATGGGCTTTTTGCTGAGCGTGGTACCTGCTTAAGATTCTTTGTCTCCCTCTCTCTGCCCTTCTCCCACTAATGTGCTCATGTGCACGTACACAGTTTCTCTGTCTCAAGAAAAAAAAAAGAATCTTGAGCCTACCACATATTAGCTGGGTCATCTTACCGCATGTTCCTTATCTTCCCTGGCCATCATTTCCTCATCTATAAAATGAGGATGCTGCTCACAAGGTTGTTATGAGGATTAAATTAGATACTGGCTCAGCTCAGTGCCTGGTATGGAAAGGTTCATGATAAATGTTGGCCATGATGCTGATGATAATGATTTTTTTTTTTTAACTTTGATGATGATGATTCTTAACGTTAAGGAATTTTGTAGCCTTGTGGGAGTGGCTCATAGTTACCAGTTCTTCCCAAACGTCCATGGTAGAGATCAGGGCCGGTAACATCAAAACAAAAGGTAATTGTGTACATGGGGTCTAGAAAATGGGCAGCCAAAGAATACATACATTTGTCAGTCATTTAACCAACAAAGTTCACAGATACTTATTCAGATATTTTTTGAGCTCCTATTATGTGCCATGACTTTCCCTAAGCCTGGTTTCTG
Organism: Acinonyx jubatus; assembly: GCF_027475565.1. Classification (NCBI taxonomy): domain Eukaryota; kingdom Metazoa; phylum Chordata; class Mammalia; order Carnivora; family Felidae; genus Acinonyx; species Acinonyx jubatus. The sequence goes on from NC_069397.1 coordinate 18,720,064, forward strand.
TGGTATCTAATGAAGGGGAAACAAAGCTCTACTCATTAAGAGAGCAAGATCTGGCCAGGAGCCTAGAAGAAGTAAATTTCTCTCAAAACCATCCTCTTTCTTTCTTCCTCAGATGGGCTTCTGAAGGCTAACTGGTTTACTTTTCCAAGGACTTTAAGACAAGGAAGTAGATACCCTGTAAGTGTGGTTACTATGAATCATTTCCCACACTCTGGGCTTCCGTGAAAAATAAAGTTTCTAAACTTGCAAAGATGAAAACCAGATTCAAAAATGATATTTGACCCCACTGAGAAGCAGACAGCCTGTGAAACCCACCCCATGCAGATACACTGTTACAACTCAAATATTTTTTGAGCACATCCTTTGTGCCAGACATTGGGCTAGGTACAGGGAATGCAACCATGAATCAAGTAGGATGATGCTTCCTTGGGGCTCCTGGCTGGCTCACTTAGTAGAGCCTGTGACTCTTGATCTCGGGGTTGTGAGTTCGAGCCTCATGTTGGGTGCAGAGATCACTTAAAAATAAAATATTTAGGGGCACCTGGGTGGCTCAGTCGGTTGGGCTCCGACTTCGGCTCAGGTCATGATCTCACAGTTTGTGGGTTCAAGCCCCATGCCGGGCTCTGGGCTGACAGCTTGGAACCTGGAGCCTGCTTCAGATTCTGTATCTCCCTCTCTCTCTGCCCCTCCCCCACTTGTGTTCTGTGTCTCTCTCTCTCTCAAAAATAATAAATAAACATTAAAAAATTAAAAAATATAAAACCTTAAAAAAAAAAGAATGGTGTTACTCTCTTGGTGCTTCCTCTATGGTGGGGAAGAGAGACAGTCACCAAAGAATTATATAAATAGTCATGCAATGACAAACTGTGATAAGTACCTGTAGGAAAATTTTTAGAGTCTATGAGATCATGTAATGGGGGCACTGACTAAGTCTAAGGAGTTAAGGAAGGTTTTCATGAGTAAGACAACATTTGAGCTGTGATGCTAAGAATGAATAGTGGTTGACTGCGTGAGGAAGGGAGGAAGGAGCAGGTCAGGCAGAGAAAAGAATGTAGATAGATAAAGGGCCAAAGGAGGGAGGGAGCAAGCCCTGGGTACCTACCTCTTAAGATGTTATGAGAAATGTACAAGATAATACCTGTCAATAAATATTGACTGATTGGCCACATAATAGTAATAAAAACTGGCATTCATTTAAGCCCTTATAATGTTCTAGGAACTTCTACAATGTATTAACAAGGTTAATGAACACTAGCAGCTATAGCATGGGATTCCCAAACCTGTGGCTTAACCCAACAAAGATTCGTTACTCCCTCACCTCACACTGGATTGGGCAGCTGTCCTGCGTGGTCTCCACCAAGCAGTGACTCAGGGATCCAGGCTCCTTCTAGCTTGTAGCTCCATCAGCCCCCAGGGCCTCCTTGAAATTCTCCTTTAGATCTTTTCTATACAAGTGCCCAACTCGGAAAGAAAGGGTGTGGATGGTTGTATGAGACATTTGGGGGCTTAAAAGGGGTGCCCATCACATCTACCCTCACTCACCTGGCTGAATCCTATCATGGATTGTTCTACTCATGTTGAAATGTTGAATAAGCTGGCGGCGGGGTGTGGAGGGAGATACTTGCATCTTTCAAAGGGAGTTAAAAGAAGGTTGAGAAACTGCACAAGGGTAGGGAGTAATTTACAAGGGCATGAATTTATTTGGGAGAAAAAATAAAGGAATAGGCATGCTTCCTTCCCCACCTCCTTCCCCCAAGCTGACCACATTTCACATTTTCTAAACCTGATGGAAATTTCCTCTCCAATCTAGACTTTGGCCTAGATAGGGAGTGAGAAGACCAGGAGTGAGGAATTGATTGGCAAAGAGAGGAGGTTCTTCAATAACAGAAAGTTGCTTAGAATGTAGGGGAGGAAAAGTCCTCAAAGGCCAAATGGGGAGCTCTAGGCTGTGCCCAGATTTATGTTTAGGTGTTAGCAAGTGTTACTGCGAGGTTGGAGAGCCCAAATAAGCACCAGCAGATTCCAGAAGGGAGAGACAGGAGTGTGACATTACCCTGGACAAGGCTTGGAAGTTCCCAGTGGCGAGACTGGACAATGAATAACGAAAGCAGATGGGCTTATCGAGAGCTTCTGTTCACACAGACAGCAATACACATTTTACCTGCTTTTAATCATCACAAGATTCCTATGAAATGTGCACCACTGTTCATCCCATCTGCCGAAGGTCACACTGCTTGGAAGTGGCCAGGCTGGGATTTGAACGGTCCTTCCAGCCCCAGAGTCCAGGCTAGAGCAGGTGTGCCTGGCCTGCATGAAGGCTTAATTAAATGCTGATATTTATGCAGTGGAAACACACACACACACACACACAGCACAGTCAATTACTTCTCTTAACAGTCTGGGTATTAAATACTTTTTCCTTTACCTCTGCTGGGCTCCCAGTTGGAGAGAGAACATTCACATCCTTAAGGACAATCTGCTTGTCTCACCTGGATGGCGTTAGCAAGAATGCTAACTCCTGGAAAGCTCTTCTTCACAGTCAAGGTGAGCCAAGTGAAAAGTTGGTTCCATTTTCCCCAGAGAGTGACAGTTCATTTCATTCCAGCAATAAATTGGCTTCCAGGGAGAAAGGACTGTTTAAAGGTCTGTGTCAATTACACAGCGATTATGAAATTCACGATATGACTAATCCAGGGGCTGAACCTATCATTATCTGATATAATCCAAGAACATACAGTTTAACAGGCATTTTGCTTCCCATTAAAGAGAAGTCGGTTTGTGTCTGTGCTATCCTACAGAAGACTTTGCTCACTTCTTAGATCTCTTCTCTCCACGAAAGGGAGTAAACATTTACCAAACAGTTTCTGAATTAAACTCAGTGTCCTGGAAGTTACATGGGCTATTTTTCATGGATGGCTCCGTTTGGGAATTCCTGTGTGTTGCCTGATACAATTTGAAGTACCACAAAGGCCTTTGACCTTGAAGACTTCCCTTTGGGGATCTGCATATTCTTTCCTGTACTTAGTGTCTATGATTAGATTACAGGCCATCATAACCAGCTCACAACTTCCTGAAGCATTCCTCATTTATTTATTTTTGGACATTGTATAATTTCTTTTCCCTTAAGAGTACTCTATAGACGGTAACTAAAACCTATTGGTAAGAAGCACCTACAAACATAACAGTTTCTAAAATCAGAAGGCAAAAAATTATTGCCCCAATTCCGTCACTGACGTTGTTTTTGGAGAGAAGTCTGAAAAATCTCTGAAAGCTCTGACCCCTTTCAGCAAAAACCGTTTGTGGTTCCTGCGCGTTGAGGGCCATGTTCTGTGTCCTCTGTCCGTGTCTCCCTGCCCAAAGCTGATTGGTCCAAAGACTGGCACCTGTTTCCAAAGCTGTCCTCTACCGTCTAGAGGCAGCCATTTAAATGCCCTGATACGAAAGGGCACTTTGGCCGAAAAGGAGTGCGTTCTGCCGGGTGGTGCCTGGCTGATTCAGTTTGACTGCTAAAGATACTAAGGTAATCAGAAAAAAGAGGAAGTAGAGACAGTCAATGTAAAGGTGGAAGTCTAGAGTCTGGAGCACAAGGCACCTGCTGTTGAGAGGCCAGCACAATAACCAGGTATCCGTGTTGTATCCCAAATGCCCATTGGTTTTCCTGATTTCCTCTTCTCTCATTTCTCCATGTAACCTGATAGTAAGCCCCCAGTGACTGAGGAAGTACCCCAGAACTCTGTGTCTCACCACCTATGGTGGGCTGAATACGCTCCCCCCCAAACCCCCACCCCAAGATGTCCATATCCTAATCCCCCAAAACTGTGAAGTCACTAAACTTGTGGCAATTTGTTACAGCAGCAATAGAAAATTTACGCATCACTTGACTGACTAGGCCAGTGTGCTCCATCCTTTTTTTTAAATGCTTATTTATTTTTGAGAGCAAGATAGAGCACGCGAGAGTTACGGGTGGGCAGAGAGAGAGAGGGAGATGCAAAATCGAAGCAGGGTCTGTGCTGACAACAGCAAGCCTGATGTGGGGCTTGAACCCACAGACCATGAGATCCTAACCTGGGCTGAAGCTGGGCACTTAATGGGCTGAGCCACCCAGGCGCCACTGTGTGCTCTCTTCTTGAGGAAGATGAGAAGTAAGTAACTTAAGCCCTTGACAGTTCTGCCTATTAGCTGAGTATTGAGAGAAGTTCCCTGATCTGTTCTGAAGAGGTCATTTCATTTTGCCGGGAGAATAGAAGGGGAAATAGAGAAAATTAGGTCATTAAATAAAAATGACAAGAGAATTGTCATCGGGGCCACGGACACTCAGAGAACCTGCCATAAGAACGGTATTTATAGAGAGAAAGAATTTGACGTTACGATTAAAAACCAACAAGAACAAAGACAGAAGAGAACCAGGTAAAACGGCAACCCGTCTTCAGCCAGGCTGACACATTCACACAGTCATTTCTCATTAATTCAAAATCCGTCTGGAGCTAGGTCTCAATGCTCTTGTTAATTACTTCTTTCAAGGTATTTTCATCATTGTAATTGAGCACACCCCTGGGTGCCATCCTAGAAATGAGTACGTTAATGACCACATACAACACACTGAGCTAAGCGCTTACACACATTAACCGGCTTTCCAGCACACCTTTCAACTCTCCCATTATAATTTATAGAGAACGCTCTGCCGGGTAGGCTCACCTGTCATCCTCCATAAGGACCCAAATGACAATTCTCTTCTGTGTTTAATCAGTTGAATCAGTTTCTTCTGCCTGTTCCTCACAAAGGTCTTTCTGCTGCTGAAGAAAATGAAGCCTTTAGGAAAGAAAAAAAAATAAAAAATAAAAAAAAAAACCCACAAACCACACAGGTTTCCATTCATGTGGTATCTTTTAGGATGATTGCATTTGGAAGGCAAGCACAAGTTTCATACACATGCTGTTCTTTTTCCCCTTAGTGGCCTGATACACTTATAAAGAAATCTTTTTGACTGAGGTAATTAGGACCATTCTGATGGTTACAGTATCCATCATTTTGATAATTACTGCGTTGTCAGTTGCAGATAACAGAATTTGCTTAACTGGTTTGCACAGAACAGGACTGGAGCAGAGTATTAGGTAGTTTAGAGCTTTCCAGCAATGCCAGGGCAACAGCCAGTCAGGAGAATCCCAGGAGAATCCCAGGAGAATCCCCAGACTACCACACAGTCAGAATAATCCCAGGAGAAATACCCAATCAGCAGCAGGACTGTTGCCATGGAAACCACATTGCTGTTACTCACCACCACTCACAAAACCTATGATGGTGGAGGCAGGACCCTGGCTCCTCTCCCAAAGCCTGTCCACCGTCATACTCGCAGAGATGGATCCAACCACAGGTAGCTGCTACTTCATTTGAATCATTCTCGTGGCTGGGGTACGTGTGCATCGGCCTGACGCGAGCTGGGTCATATGCAGAACTCTAGCTCCCAGGGAGTCCAGGCCCTGTGAGTTTCAGATAGGGCTGGGGGTGTGTCTGGGTGGCTCAGTCCGTTGAGCCCCTGACCCTTGATTTTGATTTTGGCTCCGGTGATGGTCTCATGGTCATGGGATCGAGTTGGGCTCTGCTCTGACATCACAGAGCCTGCTTGGGATTCTCTCTCTCTCTCTCTCTCTCTCTCTCTCTCTCTCTCTTTGCCCCTCCCCCGACCCCTTCTCTCAAATCAATCAATCAATCAATAAGGGTTGGCATGGATGTTGTGTGGGGCAATCTGTGGAATCTGTCACAATGACTGGATCTACTTCAGGTAATTCGTGTGACAGAATGGTGGTAATCATGAGGGTCACGATGAGAATAATAGCTAGCATTTTTGGAGCGTGCTATTCCACTACGAGCACCGTGCTGAATATTTTATGTGCATTTATGTGCACACTCCTCAAAGCAACACTCTGAGGTAGGTACTATTTATATCCTTGCATTGCAAGTGAAGGCGCTGACGCACAGAGTTAATTAACTTGCCCCAAGTCTCCTGGTTAAGTAGAGTCTGTCAAACTCAGGTCTGTCTGAAATCAAAGTCTGCGCTTTCAGTTAGCGTACCGATGATGCTTTACCATTATCTTTTTAGTCCATCAGCTTGACTAGCTAATCTGCATTTCCCAAGTTTCTAGAAGGCTTTTGCAAACACAGGGACTCTGATACCAGTGTCACTGAAAAAAAAAAAAAGTTGAAATTCCGAACGTAAGATGCAAAGGAAGGGGTACACCCAACCCACTCTGGGTTATATCACTTTCGTGTCAGATCTAAGGTGACTGGCCAGTGATAGGAGACGCACCAAACCGAAAGAGTGAGCTGAAAGAATTTACCTCTGAAGAGGGTGGAAAAAGCATTAGATTTCTATATCAGGTACAGACTATGTAGGTTACTTTGTCTGAAGCGGTGGGGGGTGGGGAGTGCGGACGGGGGGAACTTAAAAGACTACCCTTGACTCTGGGCAAAACTTAAATGATTTTCTTCTCTTCCTTGATTACGATTGCCAGAGCCAGCCAGACAGGACAGGACATGTAGTCGCACAAGGGTCCTGCTGCGTTTTGAGCTTGAGGCTGAGGACCAAGTGCAATTAACATTCCAAGGTGTGAAGGGTTTCCCCACCACACGAGCCCCGCAGCATCTTGCTGTGATTATGGAGGCTGAACTGTGGCTTTCTTAATATAAAGTGTACACATTAAAGATACACAGAAAACGTCTTCAAAGTTGTAAGTCCAAACATTGCATAGAGTGTGGGACTATTGAATTATAGAATGGGGGGTAGTTTTTCTTTTTTTTTTTTTTTTAATGTTTTCTTTCTTGAAATGTTTATTTATTTTTGAGAGACAGAGACAGAGACAGAGCATGAGGAGGCGAGGGGCAGAGAGAGAGGGAGACATGGAATCTGAAGCAGGCTCCGGGCTCTGAGCTGTCAGCACAGAGCCTGATGAGGGGCTGGAACCCACAAACCACGAGATCATGACCTGAGCCAAAGTAGGATGCTTATCTGACTGAGCCACCCAGGCACGCCTCTTTTTTTTTTTAATGTTTATTTATTTTTTGAGAGAGAGAGGGAGTGTGTGCACATGCAAAAAGGGGAGGGGCAGAGGGAGGGAGAGAACCCCAAGCAGGTTGCTCACTGTCAGCTCTGAGCCCGACCCAGGGCTCAAGCTCACAAAGGGTTTGATCATGACCTGAGCTGAAACCAAGAGTAGGTTTCTTAACCAACTGAGCCACACAGGCACCCCTGGGGGATAGTTTCAAAGGGCATGGACTTCAGTGTGTTCCTTTTGTTTCTAAGTTCAAAAACCAAAAACCAAAACCCCAAAACTAAGACTCAAACCAACTCCACCGCAGTCATGCTTTAATCCCATTCGAAACTGTGTCATCCTGTTGTATTGAGGCCCACAAGGAATAGGGCCCAGCAAACCCCTGGACTTCCTGGTATCTGGAGTAGACACGTTTGCTGCCCTGAACTGCCTTCCTTAAAGCGAAGGCATTTTCTCTTTTGCACACAGAACGGTATCTTCCAAAGTGGAGACTGGAGATCGCTAGCAGGAGGGTGTACGTCAATGGACTTTAAATGGTATATAAACAAATATTTTTTATTTTCATACTTATTAGTTTAAGCATATACTAAGAAAAATATATAACAGCAAATGTGAGATTCATGGATACTGCTTATAACAAGGCTGGGAGTTGTTTTAAGAGAAGGGAGTCACTGCAAGGAGCTACATTGATGAATAAATAAATCAAGTGGTGCTCTGGCTGGCAAACCCAAAAGTTGTTCAGGTTGTCCTACAATGATGGCGTGTGGGACACTGTCAAAGGGAACAATGGGGCTGGATTCAGCTGGGGAGACCTTGAACAAGTCGCTTCTCCCTGGCCAACTTCAGACTGTAAAATAAGAGGAGATGTTGGACAGTGGAGGGGTGTCCTTATTCTAGGAGCCAAGGCTCCCATGGTGTATCAGGGGCTGGCTCAGGAAGGAGGGTGAGGCCAGCAGTCCAGGCTCCTGCTCTCCCCGACTCCCTACCCCACTTTCTGCCTGAGCAACTTTCATTGGTATTCCATATCAGGCTTTTAAATTTTTTTTTCAACGTTTTTTATTTAGTTTTGGGACAGAGAGAGACAGAGCATGAACGGGGGAGGGGCAGAGAAAGAGGGAGACACAGAATCGGAAACAGGCTCCAGGCTCCGAGCCATCAGCCCGGAGCCTGACGCGGGGCTCGAACTCACGGACCGCGAGATCGTGACCTGGCTGAAGTCGGATGCTTAACCGACTGCGCCACCCAGGCGCCCCCATATCAGGCTTTTAATAGAAAAATAGGAGGCACTGAGGGAAAAAAAGAAGGCAGATTATAAAATCTGGGGGCACCTGGGTGGCTCAGTTGGTTAAGCATCCGACTTCGGCTAGGTCATGATCTTGCGGTTTATGCGTTCGAGTCCCACGTCGGGCTCTGTGCTGACAGCTCAGAGACTGGAGCCTGCTTCGGATTCCGTGTCTCCCTGTCTCTCTGCCTCTCCTTGCTCGAGCTCTGTCTCCTCTCTCTCAAAAATAAATAAACATTAAAAAAAATTGCAAAATTTCTCTGGGCAGCTTTTTAAACACAGCTGGCCTGTTCAACCATCCCAAACGTTTTCCTAAAGGGGTATACAAAATCACCTGGAAATAAATATTTATTGTAGGGTCGGCTGGGTGGCTCAGTCGGTCAAGCGGCTGGCTCTTGGTTGCAGCTCAGGTCATGATCTTCTGGTTTGTGGGTTCGAGCCCCACATTGGGCTCTGCACTGATAGTGTGGAACCTGCTTGGGATTCTCTCTCTCTCCCTCTGTCTCTGTTCCTCCCCCACTCTCTCTCTCTAAAAATAAATAAATAAACTTAAAAAATATTTATTGTAGCTTATATATTAATATCAGGTCAAATTTACAATAAGTAGATTCTGAATAGAGCTATATTTATTACTATGTTGTGTACACATTTTAAAATGCTTTGAAGCCCTTTGAGCGTATACTGACGTTACAGAGCATAATTTTACATTTTACATATATTTTAAAAGATAGAAAAGTTTATAGTTGCTCTATCTATTCGTCTGATGCATTGCTGATCATGTCAAAAATGCATTAGCTTCACAGTCCTGAGTCAAGAACATAATTTCTAATTACTACACTATGTGAGAAAATATTATCTTACAAAATAAAATGCACAAGCTTTATGGTTAGAGAGTTTGGGTTCAAATCTTGTCATTAACTTACTACTATTACCCTTTTCCTCTCTAAATCTCACTCTCCTGACCTACAAGATAGAGAAAATAATAATAAAGTGGCAGGTTATTGCCAGGCTGTCTGTAAACTACTCAGTCCGGTGCCTGGTAGCACATCATAAGTGAGATGATGATATTGATGGGGATGAAATGTCTTGCTTTCTATTTTCCCTTCTCTTTTTTAACTCTTTCCCATCCATATGACTCACATTTCTCCTCTCTGATCATTTGTTTCATTATTCACTTTTTTAGAATTTTTATCATAATCACTTTATGTAATGATGGAGTGTTTGATCATTTATTTTTTTAGGTGTTTGTTTAATTTAACGTTTTTTGGTTGTTTTTTCTTTTTATATTTGAGAGAGAGACAGTGTGAGAGCAGGGGAGGGGCAGAGAGAGACAGAATCTGAAGCAAGCTCCAGGCTCTGAGCTATAAGCACAGAGCCCGACAGGGGGCTCAAACCCACGAGCTGTGAGATCATGACCTGAGCCCAAGTCAGACCCTTAGTCAACTGAGCCACCCAGGAGCCGCAATGATTATTTATTTTTGAGACAGAGAGAGAGAGAGAGAGAGAGAGAGCGAGCAGGGGAGGTGCAGAGAGAGACAGGAAGAGAGGATCTGAAGCAGGCTCTGCACTGAGAGCAGAGAGCCCGACACTCAACCGACTGAACCACCCAGACACCCCTTTGATAATTTATTTAACAAGTTAATGATACAAAATTTCATGTCCTCTACACTTAGTCACACGTCCATGTGACTGTCATAGGCAAGTAAAATGAGGGGGGTAAAGTAAACATTGAGACTGACTTTCCCAAGAAATTTACCTCAGTTCAATGATTGAACCCCTCTTATATGTCCAGTGCTGTGCTGGAGAATCATATGCCCTGATGTTAATAAGTTTTATTACTCTAAATTACTTTCGGACTTTACTTACTTTACATACTTCAAAATAGTCCCAATTTTTAGTTCTAAAATATAGCTACCCTACCTATGAGAACTTTGCTCTGCTTAGAAACACGTGAGGATCATGAACTTGTTCTTACCACTTTGGGACTCTGTTACGTAGAAGTGAAGTCTTCCTCTATGGGAACCTTAAAAATAAGCCGTCTACCTTGGAATGGCTACCTCAGCATTTAGCACAGTGTGTTATTAATGTTTCACGATGAAGGGTTTCATTCCTTAATGCTGTGTTAGGGTAATATTGTTACACTGGTTCTTTTTCTTCCTCCTGGTGGTGTTTGTCGTACTTCCCAGAGTCTCTGATAAGCTGATATGCACTGTAATTTCCTAAAAGGAAGATGCAGTCACGTTGGCCGAACTTAACCACAGCACGTTTTCCTGAGGAGTATCTCTTGAATGAGAGAGTTCAGTGGAACATACCCCAAGATGCGACGACCTGCTTTTATCCTGGGACTAACATGCTGGCAGTTATCAGGTCTCCCTGTTTCATTACCTAGACACTAGCATTTCCCACCAGTGTGGCTTCCTGCTGGTCAAGATGATTTTTACAAACCTCACAAGGAAACATGTGTGTTTGTAACTAAATGAGAGATGAGTGGTAACTAAGCCTACTGTGGTCATTATGTTGCAATATATACAGGTCCAGTGTTTATGCAGTATACCTGAAACTTACACAGAGCTCTGTGTTCTGTTCCATCTCAGTAAAACTGGAGGAAAGGTGATTTGAAAAACATTTTTGGCAGAAGCCCAAAGAATCCCTGCTAGATGCCTTAAGCATCAAAGAGAAAAACTGACATGTGGTGAGGATTATAGACGGAAGTAACTCTTCTTGGGAGGCGTTACTTCTCTCCTAGCCCATGAGGACCAATCAATAACAATGAGGACTCTTTTTGCTTACCAGGCACTGTGCTATGCACTTCACCTAAATGAACTCAATTACTTCCATAGCGTAGGTGTAGATGTTATGAGTCCCATTTTTCAATAAAAAAAGAGCGTTAGAGAAAGTTAAGTAACTCGTTGGACGTGACCAGCAATTATCCGGAAGTTCTGGATTCAATTTGAAATCTCTGGCACTAAAACCCATGGCCTTAAAAAATAAAAAGAATGAGGGGGAAACACGACTATTTATAAGTGGACGTTTGGATACCCATCTACCCTTGTAGGGCTCTAGCTGCCAGGACTTTAAGTCAGGCCAGAGCCCCCAAGGTGTGTGACCCAAAGTGATCACATTAATTTCTCATACCTTAGGACAGTGGTAAGACGCTGACACTTATGGGGTGTTTCCTGGGCGCCAGGTGCTGCTATGATCTTCACAAGCATTATGTCACTTAAATTTCCAAGTCCCAAACTGTGAGGCCTATGTATAATGATCCCATTTTACAGATGAGCATAGGTGCAGAGAAGCTAATTTGCTTGCCCATTGCCACACAGCTAGGAAACAGCAGACCTGGCCTTCAAACCCAGGTCTGCTCTGTGTTCAAGACACACGCTTAACCCACTTTCCTGTGCTGTTACCCCACCAGGTACTATATAAGACAAATTGAATAGTCTTGATTCAATATGTCCTTAAAAATCTACCATATCAGGGCACCTGGGTGACTCAGTCAGTTGAACGTCTAGCTCTTGATTTCAGCTCAGGTCATGATCTCATGGGTTCGTGGGACTGAGCCCTGTATCAGGCTCTCACAGCCCAGAGCCTGCTTGGGATTCTGTCTCTGCCCCTCCCCTGCTCATGTTCTCTCTTTCAAAATAAATAAATACACTTAAAAAAAATTCTATCATAGCTCTGAATTAAAGCTGGAAGAACACTGAAAAATTAGTCCTCTTTTCAGATATCTCTGAGCTGTGAACATTTGATTTTTTTTTTTTTTTTTCCCTAGGCAGCACTTAAATCTCAGTCCTATTTAGCGGGATTCCACTTTTGGGAGAGCTCGATAGGAGCCCCCTGGCATGTTTAGGAAGCTAGAAAAGGCCCGACTTTTCCTTTCCTGCCTCCTGGCTCAACCAATGGGATGTTCCAGCTGAGACCAGTGATCTTGGAGGGAATGATGATACAAAGACACAGGAACCTTTAGGGAGCACTTAGAACAGTGCCTGTGGAGCGGACTGTCCCGTGGCCGTGGCCATGAGTAATGTTCCTGTGTCATGTCTTTGGCTAGGTTTCCTGCTGACTCATGTCCATTGGTTCTTTCCTGTTTTCTGGGGCCAGTCGCCCAACTTACCCACCTGTTCTGTGACCCACCAATATCCTGCCAGTGCCCTCCCTTTCTGTTTAGGTAAACTGTACATGGCTCCTGATGTGTACAACCAAGAACCTGACATGTACACAATGATTCACACATTTGGAATTATATAGTTGGAGCCGAGGATGGACTTTTGTCTTAGACTTCTGCATCTGATAAAAAGGATCTTCTTTTCTGAGGTCCAAGGTTAAGGACATAGGTGTGGCTCTGTACTTGGGTAACAACCACCTTTTGTACTTTGGGGCTATGAGTAGTGGGTTCCAATTTCTCAGCCAGGCCTCCAGGGCTTTGACCAGAATGGCCCCATGCATGGCTTTGTTTCCTACTCTCCTAGACTGGGCCTGTACTGCAGCTGACCTGGCCCTCTGGCTGGTCTGTAGCCTTGTTTTTCATTTTCTGACCCAAATACTCACCTGCCTTCCAGAGGTCAGCCTTTTATCTTCCTTCCTTTCTTTCTTTCTTTCTTTCTTTCTTTCTTTCTTTCTTTCTTTCTTTCTTCTTTCACATGGGGATAAATGGAAAGCTTGGTGTTAATGCATCTTGAGTTGTCCACTTATGAGCACTTTTTCTAGTCACAGCCTTGTTCCCCACTGTTCCCAGCTCTGCTGAGGACCACAGTTTGCTCCATGGTCTGCTAACTCCAATGCGAGGCCTGCTTAGGTCCCCTCGATACGAGAAGAGTCCAGTCCTTTCTTCACAGGCCACTGGGGAGCGGGGAAGGGGCCCGTGTCTCCTTCTGTTTTGCCACAACCAGTGCAGATGGTGCAGATAGAAACAGTTCCCGGCCTGTTGGGGCAATTGGAAAAGGAATTGAAATTTCTCAGAGAAAAGGTTAAAGCTCTTGGGGAATTTGATTGTCTCAGGGTCACGAGGGAAAGGAGCGCAGGGTTAGGATTTCAAAGGGTGAGGGTGGAGGGTTCTCCTGAGGTCCAGCCCTGACTGTTCCACTCTCTCAAGCATCTTCTACTGTAAGACTCTTGGGAACCTTCTTCACTTCACTGGGAACCACTGGGAAGGGCCTACTCCATCCCTGTCTCCAGACAATCCCTCAGTCCCACTGGGGATCTCAGCAGGACTACCAACCTTGCTTGGATAGCTACTGTCCTACACAGCTGATGGAGGCAGGAAGAGATGGGGGTGAGGGGTGGGGGTACAGCTCTGGTTCAGAATACCTTTCTGCTATTCCCTTCGAGGTGAGCCGCGTCAGACAGCGTCACTAACTCTGGAATTTGCTAGATCAGATGCAAGAATATTCCTCAAGTAGTGCTTAATTAAGGAGAAACTTCCTTCCTTATCACGGTGCTTCCCTTTTCCCTGGAAGTCCCTAAATCCCATTATAATGGAAAACAGGGTTTGTCCCTTTCTCATTTTGCCTATCAGAACAATGTTTTTTTCCTTAAAAAACAAAAACCAGTTTAAAAAATTGAAGTACAATTAACATTGTGTTAATACATGACTAACATAACATATAACATATCATGTTATGTTAGTTTCAGATGTACAATATAATGATTCAATAATTCTATTCATTTCTCAGTGCCCATCAAGGTAAGTGTGTACTCTAAATCCCGTTTCTTTTTTATCCCCTCACCCACCTCCCCCTCTGGCAGCCACCAGTTTGTTATCTGTAATTAAGAGTCTGGGTTTTTGTTTGTTTCTTTTTTTTCTTTGTTCATTCGTTTTGTTTCTTAAAAAAAATTTTTTTTTGATGTTTACTTATTTTTGAGAGAGAGAGAGAGAGAGAGCGTGAACAGGGGAGGAGCAGAGAGAGAATGAGACACAGAATCCAAAGCAGGCTCCAGGCTCTGAACTGTCAGCACAGAGCCCGACGCGGGGCTCGAACTCAGGGACCGTGAGATCGTGACCAGAGCCGAAGTCGTACACTTAACCAACTGAGCCACCCTGGCGCCCCCATTCATTTTGTTTCTTCAATTCCACATCTGAGTGAAATCATACGGTGTTTGTCTTTCTCTGAGTGACTTATTTCACTTAGCATTATACCCTTCAGCTCCATCCATGTTGTTGCAAATGGCAAGATTTCATTCTTTTTTATGGCCAAGTGTATTCCATTGTATACATACACCACGTCTTTATCCATTCATCTATCGATGGACACTTGGGCTGCTTCCATAGTTTAGCTATTGTAAATAATGCTGCAAGAATCACAGGGGCACATGTATCTTTTTGAATTAGTGATTTTCTATTTGTTGGGTAAATACCCAGTAGTGGAATTACTGGATCATACGATATTTCTATTTTTAATTTTTCGAGGACCACCCATACTCTTTTCCACAGTGGCTTCCCCAGTTTGCATTCCCATCAACAGTGCACGAGGGTTCCTTTTCCCCCACATCGTCACCAACTTTTATTTTTTGTCTTGATTTTCGCCGTGCTGACAGGTGTAAAGTGATGTCTCATGGCTTCAATTTGCATTTCCCTGATGGTGAGTGATGTTGAGCATCTTGGCATGCGTCTGTTGTCTTCTTTGGGAAGATGTTGATTCAGGTCCTCTGCCCACTTTTTAATTTGATTGCCTTTTTGATGTTGAGTTGTGTAAGTTCTTTACATATTTTGGGTACTAATCCCTTATAGGATATATCATTTGCAAATATCTTCTCCCATTCCGTAGGCTGCCTTTTTGTTTTGTTGATGCTTTCCTTCACTATGTAGAAGCCAATAGTCTAAGTTTGCTCTGGTTTCCCTTACCTAAGGAGACATATCTAGAAAAATGTTTCTACAGTCAATGTCAAAGAGATTATAGCCTATGTTTTCTTCTAGGAGTTTTATGTCTTCAGATCTTTGATCCATTTTAAGTTCATTTTTGTGTATGGCATAAGAAAGTGATCCAATTTCATTCTTTTGCATGGAGCTGTCCAGTTTTCCCAATACAATTTGTTGAATAAACTGTTTTTTCTCCATTGTATATTCTTGACTCCTTTCTCATACATGAATTGACAGTATAAGCATGGGTTTATTTCTAGACTCTTTATTTTGTTCTGTTGATCTGTGTGTCTATTTTCATGCCGGTACCATACTGTTTTGGTTACTACAGCTTTTGTAGCGTATCTTGACATTTGGGATCGTGGTATCTCCAGCTTTGTCCTTTTTCAAGATTCCTTTGGCTATTTGGGGTCTTTTATGATTGCATACAAATTTTAGGATTACTTGTTCTAGTTCTGTGAAAAAAATTGTTGGTACTTTGACAGGAATTGCGTTAAATCTGTAGATTACTTTGGGTTGTATGGTCATTTTAACAACATTGGTTCTTCCAATCCATGAGTGTGGAATATCTTTCTATTTAAAAAAAATTTTTTTTAATGTTTATTTCTTTTTGAGAGAGAGAGAGAAAATGAGCGGGCCAGGAGCAGAGAGAGGGTGACAGAGAATCCAAAGCAGACTCCGTGCTGTCAGTACAAAGCCCGACGTGGGGCTCAAACCCACGAACTGTGAAATCACGACCTGAGCTGAAGTCAGATACTCAACCAACTGAGCCACCCAGGTGTCCCTCTTTCCATTTATTTGTGTCATCTTCGATTTCTTTCATTAATGTTTTCTAGTTTTCAGAGTACGGGTCTTTTACTTCTTTGGTTAAGTTTATCCCTAGGTATTTTATTCTTTTTGGTGCAATTGTAAATGAGATTTTTTCCCCCTCTTTCTGCTACTTCAGTATTAGTGTATAGAAATGCAACAGATTTATATATATTAATTTTGTACCCTGTGACTTTACTGAAATCATTTGTCAGTTCTGGTAGTTTTTAGCAGACCCTTTAGGGGGTTCTATATAGAGAGATATAATTCATGTATGATACAATTCACCCATGTAAAGTATACAATTCAATGGTTTTCAGTGTGTTCACAGAGTTGTGCATCCATTACAATACATTTCAGAACATTTCATCACCTAAAAATGAGACCCCACAGCCATTAGCAGTCATTCCTCATTTCTTTCCAACCCCCTCAGCCTTAAGCAGCCCCTAATTTACTTCATTTCTCTATGGATTTGCCTTTATGGGCATTTAATACGAGCGGAATCACAATATGTGGCATTTTGTGACCGACTTCGTTCGCTTAGCATAATGTTTTCAAGGTTCAGCCACGTTGTAGCCCTATGGTGGTGCATCATTCCTTTCTTTATGACTGAATAATATTCTCTTGTGTGGCTACACCACGGTTTATTTATCCATTCATCAGCTTATGGATCTTTGAGTTGTTTCTTTTTGCCTAGTACGAATAATGCTGCCACGAGCACTCGTGTATAAATCTTGTGCACGCATGTTTTTTCAGTTTCTCTCGGGTGTATACCTCGGTGTGGAATTGCGCACTCCTGTGATAGCTCTATGTTTAATCTTCTGAAAACCTGCCAAGATATTTTCCACAGTGGCTGCACTATCTTGCACTCCCACCAGGCTTTCAACTTCTCCACATCCTTGCCAACATTTTTATTGTGTTGTGCAAAACTATCTTTTGTATTATCGTAGTCATCCTGATAGGTATAAAGTGATACTTCATTGTGGTTTTGATTTTCATTTCTTTGATGGCTTAAAAGATGGTGAGCGGTTCTTCTAGTGCCTAGCAGGCATTTGTGTATCTTCTTTGAGAAATGTCTATTCGGATTCTTTGCCCGTTAAAAACTTTAAAAAAAAATTTATTTATAAGTAAGTAATCTCTACACCCAACATGGGGCTCGAACTCAGGACCTCGAGATCAAGAGTCGCATGCTTTTCCAACCAAGCCAGCCAGGCATCTTTGCCCATTTTTTAATTGGGTTGTTTGTTTTGTTGTTGTCAAGGTGCAAGAGTACTTTTATATTCTAGATACAAATCCCTTATCAGATGTATGATTTGCAGATGTTTTCTTCCATTTTTGCAAGTTGTCTTTTCACTTTTTTGATGGGATCCTTTTTTAAAGATTGTATTTATTTAAAAATCTTTTTTAAAGTTTTAAAAAATTTACTTATTCTTGAGAGAGAGCAAGTGAGAGTGGGAGAGGGGCAGAGAGAGAGGGAGAGAGAGAGAATCCCAAACAGGTTCTGCACCGTTAGTGTGGAGCCCCACATGGTCCTCGAACTCACAAACTGGGAGATCATGACCTGAGCTGAAATCAAGACTTGGGCACGTAACCAACTGAGCCACCCAGGTGCCCCAGGAAACTCAACCTGAGAACCAGAATTTTAGAAAGATTGATAAAACAAGATGCTGGGAAATAAAAAAACAAGTCCAATCACAATGAATTTGGTAAAAATATTACTGTAAGGGGCACCTAGGTGGCTCAGTTGATTAAGCGTCTGACTTCGGCCTAGGTCATGATCTCGCTGTTCCCTAGTTCAAGCCCCACATCAGGCTCTGTGCTGACTCTCGGAGCCTGGAGGCTGTTTCAGATTCTGTGTCTCCCTCTCTGTCTTTCTGCCCCTCTCCCACTCATGCTCTGTCTCTGTCTCTGTCTCTCTTTCAAAAATAAACATTAAAAAATTACTATAAAATATTAATATTTTACATTTTATGATTTATTAAATCCATTGGTAATATTGCTAGCATTAGACATTTTAGCAAGAACAAAAAGCAATATATTTTAAATAAAATTAGGAATAGCTTAGAATGTGCCTAGAATTTTTTTTTATTTTTTTTTAATGTTTATTTATTATTGAGAGACAGAGAGAGCATGAGCAGGGGAGGGGCCGAGAGATGGAGAGACACAGAATCTGAAGCAGGCTCCAGACTCTGAGCTGTCAGCACAGAACCCGACGTGGGGCTCGAACTCACAAACCACGAGATCACGACCTGAGCCGAAGTTGGACGCCTAACCGACTGAGCCACCCAGGTGCCCCTGTGCCTCGAATTTTTTTTTTTATTTAAAAAAAATTTTTTTTTTTTAACGTTTATTTATTTTTGAGACAGAGAAAGACAGCATGAACAGGGGAGGGGCAGAGAGAGAGGGAGACACAGAATCTGAAACAGGCTCCAGACTCTGAGCTGTCAGCACAGAGCCCAACGCGGGGCTCGAACTCACGGACCGCGAGATCGTGACCTGAGCGAAGTTGGACGCTTAACCGACCAAGCCACCCAGGCGCCCCTTGAATTTTTAAGTAAATAAATAAATCTGTACTGGATATGGGTGCTTCAAAGTTTTTACTGAATGTTCTTCCAAAAAGGTTTGGGTACCACTGGTCTAAACTATTACATTATAATGAAAAATTACGTTGTGAATTGCCGATAAGGAGCTATGGTATAGAGCATTTCTCAAACTCGTCTGGCCGTGAAATGTTTGGAGACATGAGTGTTCCAAAGAATCTTTGGACAATGCTGGATGATGGTTGAAAGGGTGGACCCAGAGGCAGAGTTGAATTTGACCACCAGCCTCAACATGTACTAGCTAGATGACCTGAACATATTACTAAATCTTTTTGAGCCTCTGTTTCCTTACCTGTAATATGGGGCTGTAATATCCACCTCATATGTTTGAATGAACTTTAAAAATGATATTGCATGTACGTGCATAGCATACGGCCTGACATTTGTGAGTACTTTTTGAAAAGAAACTTTTCGTATTCTGTCACCTGTGATAGAGACTTAGTTTTATCTTTCGTAACTGCGCTTCTTCAGCGCAAGGGTTGGATCTTCTATCACAAGCCCTGTGTAACACTTAGCTGCAAGAGACATTCATGAATGAATGAAGAAAGAAAGAATAGAAGCAGAATTCTCTGAACCTCAAGTCTGGTGGACAACGTATATCACTAAAGACAGAGGGAAAAACGTTTCTTCCTCAGCTGCTTATAACTCACCTTTTAATGACTAAAAGAATGAGTCCTCATTCTCGGTGTTTGTTACCAAGGCAGTTGATAACAATTAGCCAGTAATTAATTGTTTCCAGCTGCTTTCCTTTGATTAATCATGCAAACAAATTTATTCCAGTTCCCCTGTGGCGTGGTATGGCTAGGAGCTAGAAACTTAGCACACCTGAGATGAAGACAAGCTGCCCATGAGTGCTTTTTCAAAAAAAATTTTTTTTAAAGTGTATTGATTTATTTTAGTAATCTCCATGCCCAACATGGAACTTGAACTTGTGACCCCAAGATCAAGAGTTGTATGCTCTTCCAAACGGAGCCAGCCAGGTACTCCGTTGTGAGTGCTTTTTTTTTTTTTTAATTAAAAAAAAATGTTTATTTATTTTTGAGAGCGAGAAAGACAGAGCATGAGTGGGGGAGGGTCAGAGAGAGAAGGAGACACAGAATCCAAAGCAGGCTCCCGGCTCCCAGCTGTCAGCACAGAGCCCGACACAGGGCTCAAACTCACAAACCACGAGATCATGACCGGAGCTGAAGTCAGGTGCTTAACTGACTGAGCCACCTAGGTGCCCCCTATCATGAATGCTTTAAAGGTCAGGGGTGTGAGGTGAGGCCAAGGCAAGGTCAGCCATGAGATGATACAGTAGGCTTCCTCCACCCTCATTTTATTCAGGTATAATTGACAAATCTATAACATATTTTAAATGTACAACGTGTGATGATTATATATATACATATGTATGTATGTATATATATATATATATATATATATATATAGTGAAATGATTACTACAATCAGGTTGATTAACACATCTATCACCTCACATTTTTTTTTTTTTTCTTTTCTGGTGAGAATGCTTAAGATCTACTCTTTTGGCAAATGTCAAGTATATAATACAAGATTATTAAGTAGGGGCACCACACTGTACATTAGAGCCCCAGAACTGATTCATCCTAAAACAGAGTTTATACCCTTTGACCGACGTCTCTCCACATTCCCCATTCCTCAGCCCTGGCAACCACCATCTATCTATTCTGTGTTCCTATGAGTTCAAATTGTTTTTATTTTTATTATTTACTTCACGTATAAGTGATACCATGGAGTATTTGTCTTTTTCTGTCTGGCTCAAAGTGGGCTGAGACAAATTATTTCAGGCCCAGATAAAAAGAGTGAAGACAGGGGCACCCGGATGGCTCAGTTGGTTAAGCGTCCCATTCTTGATTTCCAATCAGGTCATGATCTCATGGTTCATGAGATTGAGCCCCCTATTAGGCTCTAAGCTGACAGCATGGAGCCTGCTTGGGATTCTCTCTCTGTCTCTCTCTCTGCCTCTCCCCAGCTCCCATGCATACACACTCTCTCAAAATAAGTAAATAAACTTACAAAAAAAAAAAAAGAAGCAAATGACAAAAGCTTCAAGAATGCCAGCTGAGTAACCCCCCACCCCCCTTAAATCAGGAAAACAAGAGGTTTTTTTTGAAACTCCATCCAGTATTTCCGCCTATATCTCATTGGCAGAATTGGGTCAACTAGCCATCTTCAGTAGCAAGAGTCTGGGAAGGTAAGGATTTTTGTTTATTTTTAAATGGTCACATTGTTCCCTTAGAACAAAACTGGAGGAGAAAGGAAAGAATGATGGCAATCTGTGCTGTATCTCTCTCCACCAAAGTGCTTCTCGAATTTTCTCTAATACGTGCAAACTCCCCTCTCTTTCCATTGCTGTTCTTTTTTTTTTTCTTTCGGGAGTCAGACTGAATCCTTTCTTTTTTTTTTTTTTATGTTTATTTATGTATTTTAAGAGACAGCGAAGGCCAGTGGGGGAGAGACAGAGAGAGAAACAGAGAGAGACACAGAATCCGAAGCAGGCTCCATGCTCAGCTCTGAGCCCGACTTGAGGCTTGATCTCATGACCATGAGATCATGACCTGGGCTGAAATCAAGAATCCAATGCTCTACTGACTGAGCCACCCAGGTGCCCCAGACTGAATCTTTTCTATTCCATCTTTTTGGCTCTTCCTCTGCCCACCTGGGAAATACCTACTGGATGCCAGGAGCCCATCCAAGCCCCTTGTAAGTATTATTTTGTTTAACTCTCGGGACAGCCCACGAAGCAGTTACTTCTATTATTGTCCCACTTAATAGATATGGATAATGAAGCTTACAGTGGGGAATTAACTTGCCAAGGTCACTAGCTAGGAAGGGGTGGAGCTGTCATTCGAACCCAGATGTCCTAGGTGGAAACTGACTCTGAGCTGGAAAGTTGTGCCCAAGTTCATTGGGAAGCGCTTTCAAGGATTAACACCTGGGCAGGGAGCGAGAACTCAGGCTCGGCCAGAAGGAAAAGTCAAACTAAGACATAGTTGCAACAAAAGACTTGAGTCAATCCCACGAGGACCTTTGGAGCTGAGAAGGCCCTTCAGAGTAATCCCATCTTGAGGCATAAAGGCCAGGTCTTTAGGCCCCTGCAGAAGGGGGCATCCCCTAGGACTGGAAGTGGGCTCTCTTGGGGAACAGGTGTGGCCTTAGGTGAGGTGGTTCTCTCCAAACTGATGGCAGTTTTTGCAGAGGGTCTCAGACAGCCATCAGCTATTAACACGCCCAGCAGCAGGGGTGAGGGTGGGATATGAGAGGTCGAGGCCTGAAGAGGACACCATGGTATCCACTCATGTCCACTTGGACTTGGACTGTTCAGATCCACAATAGTGGGGAAAGTTCTTACAAGATTCCAGTTGTCTCTTTCCCTGAGGAAATGCACACGATTAAGGTTAGTAGAATGAATTATAGCCCTCAATTGATCATCTCCCTTCTCTATGCTTTCTCGATTCCCCTCACCCTAAGCTGGCATTTCTGCTACTCTCAATGGCTTTTGTGGTAGGGTGACCCAAACCCACACATCCCTGAGAGGGTCTGACCCCCTCGTCACCATGCCCTTTTCAGATGTGGCTGCTGTACTTATCTATCTATTTATTTATTTATTTATTTATTGTTTATTTATTGGGGGGGGGGCAGAGAGAGAGAGAGAGAGAGAGAGAATCCCAAGGAGGTTCCAAGGTCAGTGTGGAGCCCAACCCGGTGCTCGATCTCATGACCTTGAGATCACAACCTGAGCTGATACCAAGAGCTGGACGCAAACCCTGCATCTGGCTGTGTGCTGACAGCACAGAGCCTGCTTGGGATTCTCTCTCTCCCTAGCTCCTTCTTCCCCTCCCCCCACTTGCTTTCTCTCTGTCTCAAAAATAAATAAATAAACATTAAAAAAATTCAATAATAAAAAAAAAAAGAATTAGGCACTCAACTGACTGAGCCACCCAGGTGCCACTTGTCCATTTACTATCCTACTTGCACGAGGGAGAACCAAGAGATGCCCCTATGGATCCCCAAATATATTCTTCTCTGCTACCCATTATGTAATAGCTCTACCTGTTCCTGATGATCAGGGTCAATTATCCCTCATGAGATGATGACCCCCTTTCCTTGCCTGCTAGCGTCTTAGTATGAGCAACCCAAAGTGACTGGGAGGTGGCCATAGCTTCAAGTGTAGTGGGACGATTGCGGTGTTCCTGGTGGAAGTGTTCCTCCTTTGGGAACTAGGACTTCTAGACCTGCAGAGCCCAGAATTGTGGGGATGGGAAACACAAAATTCCCCTAGGGGTCACTGGGGATATTGTCGACCGGGGCCACTCCTTCCATCTCTCAGCTCCCAGACCCATGAATTCTACCTGTTGGGGGACACAGTGCCCCATATTCGTCATTGACTAGGGTGTGTTTTTTGTCCTGAAGGATGTTGGTCCATCCTCTCTAAGCTGGGCCTCAGTTGTGCCTTAAATGGCTATTATATCATCCCATTGGGCGAGCAGTTTCTGGCTAGCATGGTATGTTATAGGACCAATAGATTTCATGGTCATGTACCCACTGCATACCTCTTTCACTTTAAGGAGGTTTATTGGTCCAGTGCTATGTTGTATAGCATCTTGTGTCAGTGGATCAAACCCTCTGTAGGCCCTTAGACAGTGGTGCTGGTTAAAACAACAAAATTCTGTGGGCAGAAAATGCAAACCCATACCCAGAATGTTTCTATTCCAGTCTGGACGAATTACTGTTCCTTTGAGGCGAGAAGATGTCATTTTTGCCATCAACAGGCTGGTTGGTTTCCTGAGGGATGGTGCCATATTAGGGATTTAGTTTTGGTCTCTGTTGCTGGTAGGTTGGGCACCAGAGACTAGACAGGCCTTAGTAAGTAGGGGCCCATGATGTTGGGCTCATGCATAGTCTCTACCCTTGCCATGGGGCCCCTCTGGACATGCATTCTTGTCTCTGCATTCTCCTAGGGGATACAAATTTTGAAAAATTTAGAATCTTGCTAGATCACAGGGAGGCAGGGGGTGGGGTGGAGATTCAGAAGCTTCCACTTGGCCTTCTCCACTATGACAGCTCTTACCCCATAGGCCAAGGAAGAAATGTGAGGCTTCTGCCAACCACCGAGTATGGCTTTTCTAATTATACATTCAGGGAGGACCAGAGGACTCATTTGTCTATATTCTTGCTGGGAACACAGTCTTCTTCAGTCATCAGGTTTTGGGTCTGAAAACTGGCGAGGGACTGTGGCTTTTTATTGGGGCAGGTTCCCTCAGCAACCTCGTCATCCATCCTTGGGTTTTTAAATTTTTTTTTTTTTAACATTTATTTATTTTTGAGACAGAGAGAGACAGAGCATGAACGGGGGAGGGGCAGAGAGAGAGGGAGACACAGAATCGGAAGCAGGCTCCAGGCTCTGAGCCATCAGCCCAGAGCCCGACGTGGGGCTCGAACTCACCGACTGCGAGATCGTGACCTGAGCTGAAGTCGGACGCCCAACCAACTGAGCCACGCAGGCGCCCCTGGGTTTTTAAAAGGTGTACGCATTGAACCTTGAGGGATGCCTAGGCTGGTTTCCTCTTGGTACATGGTGTTCTGTTAACTACCTCTGTAGCTCTCTGTGGGTCATGTCCCCTAGGCTGCCCCTCTAATTGTGCCACTCAACGATGCCGCTTAATCTTGCTTCTGTTGGTTAAGCGTGCCGCCTGGTCTCTATTTCTTCAAGATCCCATCAAGCCTACTGCTATGAGGGAGCCTAGCTCTGTGACAATATGGTCTGCCATTAGCCCTGGTCTTGAGGAGAGCCACCACTGAGCTGCTCAGCGATGCTGATGTCCCTTTCACTAGCACACTCCTTACTGCTTGTGATAAAGGGCAGACCGTAGTCAGCTGGTGGGATGTACAGGGTATGTCCACTCTAGCGTGCCTGCGTCTCTGAGTTTTTGCTGCCTTCTTCTATTCCTTGCTATGATGGCTCTGGCCTTTCTGTTTTACCTAGTGTGGGCCTTTGCTTTCCCTAAGCTTCCTGGAAACCTCCTGGTGACCTGTTTGCACTGTCTCCCAGGGACCTTGCTAGGATGTAAATACTGCAGTACAGGGACACACTCATATCAACAAATTCTGTTTTGTCTAGCACTACAGTCTCCTGCCCCTTCCTTTCTCCCCCCCTCCCCCCAGTTTAATACCCTGGGGAGCCAATCCTGTCATAGACTCCTGGCTTCTGCAGGTATACACATGTTGGGTAGCCTTCTAGCTCCTTCAGGATATAGTTCCTCTCCTCCTCTGGCAGGTCCCAGAGTCTGCACAGTGGGGTTATTTTGTGACTTGATTTCAGTTATGGTCTGGTAGATAGGACGAGAGGTGCAGGTAGATCCTAAGGAGGATGTGTGGTGCCTTTTAAGGTAGATACTTTTTCATTCTCAAGTGGTGGTGGTGAGGGGGTGCTTCTGAAGAGTGGGGCACTTCTACAAACCCAGAGTGTGCAGGGTGATGTGGGGTTTGAAGGTTTTTAAGTGCATCAACCCACATGCCCCAAAGTGTCAGGATCCCACTTCTTTCTAACCATGCCACTGACCTTGACCTAGAAGACTTTCCAGGGCTGAGAATTCAACCTGTTTGGAGTTCTACTATTCTTTTTTTTTTTTTTTTTTTTTAAGTTTATTTATTTTGAGAGAGAGACAGAGAGAGTGAGCAGGGGAGGGGCAGAGAGGGAGAGAGAGAATCCCAAGCAGGCTCTGCACGGTCAGCATGAAGTCCCATGCGAGGCTTGAACTCACAAACTGAGATCATGACCTGAGCTGAAATCAAGAGTTGGACATTTAACCGACTGAGCCCCCCGGGCACCCCAGAGTTCTACTGTTCTTAGACTTAATTTGTGGGCCTGATCTTCAACATTTTCTGCACCCCCCACCCCCACTCCTCATTTATGTGTTGCTAAGGAGGTACTCTAGCCTTAGCCTTTAATTGGGGATTAACCACTCGCAACTTTTCATTGTCTTACTCCAACAATAGTTGTTCAATCTTACTGTTCTTAAATTTCTATTTTCCCCATATTAAAAAAAAAAAAGTGCCTGATAGATTACATCTACCCGTGCGTTCTTGCACTGGTATTATATCCCATCCATCCTATCCTATCCCATCCCATCCCCACTGCTGACAGTTTTAACAGTTGCAGAGCTATAGCATGCCAGGGCCTATCAAGGCCTTCACCTGGGGCCTTGCTGCCAGCTGGCCAGTGGATGATTCAGCTCCCCTGGCTCAGACCACACTCATGGGACTAATTGGTTTAGTTTGGATCCTCTGGAAAACCAACTCAGAAATGGAGATTTGCAAGCAGGAAATTTGTTGGGTAATACCCTTGGGATCAACATTGCAAAGAACTAAAAGAGTAGGCCTGAGCAGAAAGAGAACTTGAACTAAAGGCAGTCACAAGCAAAGGCCTCACCTGACCCCCTGGGAGCTGATCACTTATGAGGGCTCTTGAGTGCTTCGGGGTGGTCCCACCCCAAGGCCTGTATCTTTCAGCCACTTGTGCAGTTTCTCCTGGAGCTGGTGTGACCAGAGTGAGGTAGCTCTCTTGCTAAGGGCAATTTCTGGAAAGGGATTCCAGAATCCCTAATGCTCCCTGCAGCTGGGGAAATTGGTGGCTCAGCTGTGAGGTGCCCAGCACTCCTTGGGATCCTAGAACAGGGGTGGCGGGGGGGGGGGGGGGGGGGAGTGTGTGGAGAGGTGGGAGATGGGTAGAATGTAGGGAATGCTCCTGGAACGAGACCCCTGAAGACAAAATTGGCAGAGACTGCCGTGTGACCAAAACAGAGAGAACAACCGAGAGTGCTGGATTTATTTTATTTGGATAAATTTTATTATTTTTTATTTGAGTAGAGTTGACAAGAGTGATGCATTTAAACCTATACCAAGTGCCAGTAGTCCTCTTGAACACTCTTGTGTTGGACCATGCAGAACTGGGATGTTAGGGCACAGTCTAATTCGCTTCTACTCTGAAGCCATATCCTTCCTAGCTCAGAGCTAGTCAAGCTGGTGCTCAAAATTCAGACAGCAGATGTAGTTTGTTTGGCTGCACAAGGTTTTAAAAAATGTGAAAAGGCTGCCACTATGTAAAAATTGGAAGAGTGTATATGTAAACTCAGATTTCCAGCTTCTATTGATCAAGGGGAAGATCGAGCAACACTGGGTCAGTATTCTTGCATGGCGGCAGTAATTGAGTGACAGCTGCCCCTTTAACTGGGGGGATGTGCCCCTTAGTTCACCACAGTATGTATGCGTTACCTGTTTTGGCATTTTTGGGTAGAATCCCTGCTGTGGTATGCACTACCTGACATGGTGCATGGTCTATACAATAGGTGTTTGGGCGCTTAATATTGATTCAGCAGAATGGAATGAATTTAATTGGAGAGGAAGTCGGAGTGAAGCCTAGTGTTAACACTCCAAGTGTTATGAGAAGCTTGGCAATCAGTGGGGGCAACAGGACAGGAAGTGCAGATTAGGATGAATTAGTGAATTAATGCTGGCTGGAGCCTGAGAAAAGCAAGAGCAGAGGGCCAAGGACTGAAGTTTGAGTGTTTTTTGCCTAGAGTTAGGGAGGAATGGGGAATCTGGGGAAGCACAGGAAAGAGAAGCACAAAGGGACCTCAGGAATGTAATGCTCCTGGAGCCAAGGGAGCCGAGGGTTTAGATATTTGCATCCAGGCTAGGGAAGGTGAAGGGAATAGGCAAAGAGCCATGGCAACAAGAAAGTAATTGGGAACTTTCAGAGGAAGCATGAGAAAAGGAGAGGAAGATTGCAGGTCTGGAAGTTTAGCAGTGAAGTACAGGCATTGGGATACTCTCTGGAGGTACGAGTGAGAGCTTTTTGGGGGGTTTTAGTTGGGAAGGGCACAGATGGACATTCATTTAACATCCTTTTCTTTAACATTGTCACCATCATTTCTGACATCATCTAAAAGACATTAGTTGGTATTCATATGGCATCCTTAGAGAATGGACAACAGAGCCACCTAGACCCTTTCCTCTCATTCTAGTGGAATGAAGTATTAATTTAATATGTATTTTAGACAATCACCAGCCAGCAAAGGTTGGAAACTTCTCTCATGGATATCTCTGTGCATGGGATACTGGCTTAGAGAATTTTTTTTTTTTTTGTAGTAAATGTAAAATACTAGTTTTGCTCTGCCTTATCACCTGATAAGTTATCATATCATGCGGCCTAAGTGGCTGATTAGTGTGTGCTCAGAATGTGGAAACTCATTTTACGATTATCCTAAGTAAAGTGTATTGAGGAAGATAATCTCAAAAATAGCTCATTCCAAAACTCATGTCCGATATAGGTAGATCATTGTTTTGGATGTAATCCTCTCCCTGGGAAACCAGTTTCACACGAAATCATTTTAACTGTGGTATTAAGGGTATAGGGAACCCCATTGTTTCTGGAGAACCACAGTCTGTCTCCACTGTCTTTGGAGTCAAACCACCTGGGTTTGCATGCTGACTCTGTCACCTACCAACTCTGAGACTTCAGGCAAATCCGTTAGATGAGGGTAATACCTATTGGAAAGGTTCATTGAAAGATTTAAATGAGATGATGAATGTTGAATCAATAATGTATGGAAGCCCTTAGAGGATTTTTGAGGATGGTGCAACTTGAATCTGTATCAACCGTGCAAAAGTTTTATTAACTTGGATGCCTATCTGTTCAGCAGAGGAAGTCCGGACTGCATTCCGGAGTCTGAGCACTTTGACCGCCATCGCGTCTAGGAACTGGGATTTAACACAGACAGTTAAAAAAAAAAAAAAAAAAAATTGTATCTGTCTTGGCCTTATTTCCCCCCGTTTCTCAGCAGTTTATACTAGCTAGCTACGAAGGACCTGGAAACCGGAGATTGTGTACTTTATTTTTTTGTGAGAGCTTAATGCAGAGAGGGACCCTCGCACAGCCCCCCAGATCAGCCGCAAAGATCTGCGCCCTGGGAGAAACGCTAGCCCCGCGGCCCCCTAACTTCCAACCCGGGGAGCAATCCAAACCCTGAGGCCGGCGGGGGAGGGGGAGCCTCTTGTGGCGGTGGGGATGCGAGCGGATGCTCCCGGGTCGGCACGGACCGTCGCCGGCCGAACCCAGAGCCAGAGTCTAGGTGAGCCCGGCGGCGAAGAGGGACGCGCGCCTCCGGGCCCGGAGGAGTTAGGTGACGTCACCTCCAGGAGGACTCGCTTTTTCATTAATGAAACCGGCCGGCACGGGCGCATGCGCGGCAGGCCGCCTTCCCTCTCGCTTCCCCCTCCCCTTTCCCAGCCGCGCTCTCAATCTCAAGCTCGCTCGCTCTCCCTCTCCCCGGGCCGTGGAAAGGATCCCACTTCCGGTGGGGTGTCATGGCGGCGTCTCGGACTGTGATGGCTGAGGGGAGACGGCGCTAGTGGGGAGAGCGACCAAGAGGCCCCCTCCCCTCCCCGGGTCCCCCTCCCCCGCCCCCCTTCCCCCTGCCTCCTCGCCAACGCCCCCTTCCCCTGTCCCCCTCCCGGCTCCGCGCAGGCCCCCCATCCCCACCCCCGTGGGAACGTTCGGAGCCCGCACTCCTCGGACCCTCTCCTCGCCTCTGCCTTCACCTCGGCCCCCGCTCCCCGCCCTCTTCCCGGCCCTGGGCGCCGGCCGGCCCGTCCCTCCGCCGCCCCCCGGCCGCGGGGAGGACATGGCCGCGCACAGGCCGGTGGAATGGGTCCAGGCCGTGGTCAGCCGCTTCGACGAGCAGGTAACGGGCCCTCGGCGGGCGGGAGGTGGGAGCGAAGTGGGGGTGGGGGCGGAGTGGGTGAGGGGAGGAAGGAGCAGCCGCCTCCCCCGCGGCTGCCTCGGGCTCTGGAGGAGAGGAAGGGGGGAACTAGAGGGGGTGGCCTAGGGGGGAGGTGCGGGGAAGGAGGGGACGGCTGGTGGCTCGGGCTCCCCTTCCCTCCTAAGTCGGGGGGTGGGGCCTCTTCCCTGACCACCCCTCGGACCCTCCATCCTCTTTATCCCAGCCCTTCCGCTTGCTAATGAGGATGAGTGACCTGGGGGCGCTTGCAGGGGCTCTCCATCTGGATTTAATCATTTCCCCCTCCCTGACTTTTGTTTGTTCGTTTGAACGGAGGTGGGTAACGTTTAGGGGTTTCCTCTTCCCTCAGTGGACCTCCGAACTGGGGGTGAGTCCCTGGAGGAACCCCCAGGCCTGTCTTGTGTACCCCCAATGGGAGAACGATAACATCCCGCCCCTCCCCCAGTTTCTTCAGCTTCCTCTCTTGGACGGGGAAGAGTAGAAGCAGGGAGAGCACAGGTTTTCTTACTTTCTGCTCCCTGGTCTCAGCCTGCCCTGAGAGCTCCAAGTGCACACTCAATGCACATCTTTTTGGTACCCCACTTGGGCGTCCCCCCATATCCTGATGAGACAAGACTGGCATTTACATGTTGTAGTAGAAACCATGGTGCTCGTTCCCTTCTGCTTCTGAAATATTTTTCCCTTTTTTTTCCTTCCTTGAGAATTGCAGTTTCATCCTTTATTTTGCCAGCGGTCTGAGAATGTGAATAGGGTTTTCTTGAGTGAGAATCTTGGGGAGTAAGGGGAGCAGGGTGCCAGGAAAAGTGCCTGACAACGGAGCCCCTGACAACGGAGAGCAGGGACAGCTGGGATGTGGTCCTGGAGCCGATAATTCTGCTGGTGTTGTGTTGTTGTTTTTAACTCTCACCTCTTGCTTCACAAGAGAACTTTCATTGAGAATATTTGGGGTGGAAAAATAAAAGTTTCATAGCTTGGGGAGGTGCCTTTTTATTCCTTGAGCTTCACACGCTGGATCCTGAGGCTGATCAGAATGAATGCACACGGAGCCTTTTGTCAGTGGGAATTAGTTTAACTTTGTGTTGCTGCGGTTAGTTGGGGATAGTTTAAAGGGATGCTTTTTTTGCAGCTGCAGTTCTGCCCTGGGCTTCTTGTGATGAGGGACATGTTAAGGTTGAATCAATCTATTTTGTTGACTGGATACAATCATAAAAGTGATTATGGGAGCTGAATGGAGGGGCAGGGGAGGGCTCCACTTTTACTGGATCCACAAAGGTTTCCTTACAGGACTCCCAGTGTTGCTGACTTACCCGAAAGATATTTGGGATAGGCAGCAGGATTGAGAAGGAAGTTGAAACGACCTAGGTAGAATAGAATTACAAAGCTGTCAGGGGCTTGTAGCGTGTTGTTTCACCTATCCCTCTTCTGCTTCCAGACCAAAAAGCTTGTAAACCAACTGTACTACTGATCTATCTGAGGAAGTAAAATGTTACTGCATACATTGCATTGTGTTATTGATAGAGCATTCGATTTAAAACTTGATAGAAGAGACTTTATGTAATCTTGAAAAAGGATTTTATTTTATTTATTTATTTTTTCAACGTTTTTTAAATTTATTTTTGGGACAGAGAGAGACAGAGCATGAACGGGGGAGGGGCAGAGAGAGAGGGAGACACAGAATCGGAAACAGGCTCCAGGCTCCGAGCCGTCAGCCCAGAGCCTGACGCGGGGCTCGAACTCAGGGACCGCGAGATCGTGACCTGGCTGAAGTGGGCCGCTTAACCGACTGCGCCACCCAGGCGCCCCGAAAAAGGATTTTAAAGGCACACGGAAGAACCCCAAGTCTAAACCTTGTGGACAGCATAATATGGATGCAGGAATTTGAAGTGTTCACACTACCATTGTTGTTCTCCAATTTTTTTTATTAGTTTTTTCCCCAATTTTTAAACTTTATTTCTTCACTTCTTACCTGTTGATCCCTAGGCTTATCTGCCACCTACCAAAAAAATATAGTTTTTTAAATTTAAAAGAACGATTCTTATTATATTCCCAGTAACACAAGTAAATATTTCCTTCCTTTTGTCTCCAGTGTTAAAAGACCTTAGGCTTTGTTGTTTGCGTTGTTATGAATATTGTGGAATCAAACTCGCCACCATCTGTTAAAAATTAAGGATGTAAGAGTTTTAAACGGAAGCATTTTTAATGTATTCCTTATGTTGTAATTAAGAGAAAGATACGTAGGGCAAATTATTCCTCACATTCTTCTCTTAGGTTAAAGACCACTGACTTTGCCATACAGAAGTCTAAGGCTTTTCAATGTTTAACATAAGGTACTTACATACCTTAATTTACTATAGTAGTAATAAACGTTTAATTCAAATTAGAGATTACCTTGAGGTTGGAAAGTGAGAAAACCGAGGCACAGAGATATTAAATGACTTTCCAAGGTCACGTGGCAGACCTAATAACAAGAGCCTCAGTACGAAATGTATTGAATGCTGAACAGTCAGGGATACTTTTTCTGAAAAGTATCACATAGGATTTGTTTTAATAACCCCTTAAGTATAGTTAAGGGAGAAGGGTTCACATTTTTATTGAGGGGAGAAAAAGCCCCACGTGTAGGGAGAGGTATTTGTATAATTAGTCTCCGCTATTTCTAAAAGTTTTAAATTTGGGGTACATTGTCTGTACTTTGTTTCAGCGGGTCCAGAGGGACACAGGCTGCTTTTTATTACAGCTAAGACGTGTATGTTGAGCCCGAGAGCGTATAAAAGTCTAAAGGTAGCAACTCTGTTTATGACTGAATTGATGGTTTGGTTGGACTTCTAATGTTTGTGGTGATGTAAGCAGAAATGCATTACTAGCCACTGCCGATAACGTTTTGTACTCTGATGGGTATTGCTTGGCAACTTGATGCGGTAGACCCAGTTAAGAGAAGTGGCAGTGTTCCATCTTGACATTTTGAGCTTAAGCCCTTATTTCCAAGTGGGTAAAATGAAATTGCTGTAACCTGCTAGTATTGCACCCAAACCTAATATTTATGGCCTAAGTTGAATGATTCTTACCAATTTCAAAGTAATTATGTCCTTGTTTAGGGAAATGGCAGTTGCAAAGGTGGATGGCCAGAAAGCGGAGTGAATGTATCAGTTATTTATTTATTTTTGTAAAGAATGATGAGTTTAAAAAAAAAATTAATGTTTGTTTATTTACTGAGAGAGTGGGAGACAGAGTGTGACTGGGGGAGGGAGAGAGAGAGAGGGAGACACAGAACCCAAAGCAGGCTCCAGGCTCTGAACTGTCGGCACAGAGCCCGACATGGGGCTCAAACTCACAGACTGAGATCATGACCTGAGCTGAGGTCGGACACTTAACTGAGTGAGCCACCCAAGCGCCCCTGAGGTTTCTTTTTAAATGTTTATTCATTTTGAGAGAGACAGAGCGCATGCGCACGGCACGCAGGCGTGCGCGCGCCCTTGCAAACCCAAGGAGGTGGGGGAGAGGGAGGGAGAATCCCAAGTAGACTCCACGCTGTCAGTGTGGAGCCAGACTAGGGCTCTGTCTCACAAACCTTGAGATCATGACCTGAGCTGAAATTAAAAGCCCTACGCTTAACTGACTGAGCCATCCAGGCGCAGCTGAATCAATGTTATCAGTTACATCTTCTGCTTTTCCTTAACCTGCCTTTATGGTGCTGAATAGTACGTTTCTAAATTGATACTGGTATATTTTAGGCGTGTAGCTCTAAATTGTGGCTTATTAGGTTACTATTAATGAATTAGAGAAAACTTTGTCACATGCCCCACCTAGCTCTCTGTGCCCCTCTGGTTCTGTAGGACTTTGTTTCTGAAGCGGCATAGAAGAAAACTGTGCTTATTTGAATTTTTTTTTTTAACAAATTGAAAAAAAAGGTATCCCCAAATGATTTGTTGTAAATATGTTCATTTAAGCACTCATGTATTCCATATCTGGTCAAGTAAAAACAGTATATACCCCCTCACCCCCCATATTTAAGAACATATTAGAGAATAAACTGATTTTTGATTTGAAACAATGGCATATCAGTTACTGTAAATTGGATGCTAATTGGAATGTGCTTTGAATATGTCGCGTGAAACTCATGCAGTGTAAAATGATTGACAAATGTCTTTGAAGTTATACACCACATGTTAATTGGCTAAGTAGATTTGTAAAACTTTGAAACTGTTTTGGATTAAAAAAAATCTCGTAGCTTTGTTTCTTAAAGCCTGGTCTGCCATTTTTATAAGGCCTTAAAGGTAGTTGAAAGTGAGTACTCTTTTGGTGAGGGGTATTTTGTGGTGAGGAAAAAATGCTTATTCTTTATTCTGGAATTCCTATTTAAAAAAATTTCTTCCAGCTGATCCTTAATTAGTTCTCTATGCTCCCTCACTCCCCTTACCTTATTTAGCATCCGATTTAATTTTTGTGTGAGTGCCTTCCTTTTCACCTTCAAACTTACTAAGATTTCTTTTCTCAAGCATTTACTTGGTCCTGTAGCTTTCTCTCAGTGGATCAGTTTTTTTTTCTTCTTTTTGTTGCCAGATACCTGCTGCCTCTACTGTTTATCCACTCATTTCCTTTATAGCTGAAAACTAGCTTCTGCCTCTGCTTTCCTTCTGGATTGCTGCTTTCTTGAAAATGATTCCTTCTGGCAAAACGTAGTGGTTTTTGCTCAATGGTAGTGCCGCTGTGGTGTTCTATTACCCCTGGAAACCAGTCTACTGGAATTCATAAGACACAGTACTGTCTTGTATGTCTGCATGTTTGCAGATCCTTATATACTGATGTGCTCATCAATCCTTGAACAGATTTGCTTTCCCTGTCAAACTATGCTGCCTGTCACTGAACTGGGATTCCTAAATGGGGTCTGAGTTTTGTTCTGCTATTTACTTTCTCTGTCCTTATGCTAGCCATTAGATGTCTGTGGATCCTAGATTCTCCTCATCTGTCAGAAAAGAATCAACTAGAGAATCTCTAAGGTTCTCTATCTAGTTTAGATATTAGATGATTTTAATATTTTAACAGCATTTCCCTGTTGCCTTCACAGTCCATTGGGAGCTGACTCCACTTGATTTACCCAACTATTTCTCATTATGCCTCAGCATGCACCTGTGTCCCAGACAGGTTGGCTCGGTCTCTTCTGTATATATCATGCTTATTCCTGTCTCTCAGCCTTTGTTGATGCCAGCCCCTGCCTGCATGCTTTCATTCCTCCTTTGTGCTTTTAAAATTCCTGTCCATCCCTCCCTGTGCAGCTCAAGCTTCATTTTTCCCATTAAGTTTTTTTTTTGGATGAAACTCACTGCAGTCTTACTTCTTGGTGTACTTGTCACCTGAGGTTTCTCCCCTCAGGAGGGTTGGTTGAACACAGCTTAGTATTTGCTCTTCTCTTTTTGTCAGATAGAGTGTAAACTTTCTAAAAAGCAAGACGCCTCAGTTAGCATCCTCGTATAGTCACCCCAGTGCCCAGCATGGTTGTGAGCATATAGCACATCATTGGTGGAATGTTTTTTTAATATGATTCCTGGTTGAAAGGTAGACTGGTTAAAAGTAGTGATGACTTGGGCTTTGTTTTAAATGTAAATAACCAAATTTATAATGTAGTGTTTATAAATAGCCTAGGTCTTATAAGTTAAATGATATTTTACCTATGAATAGGTTTTTTTTTTTTTTGAAGAGAGCTTTAAGGAGGAACTTACACATATTTATATTTCCTCCCAGAGAGAGAACATGTTTTTTGAATCAAATTGCTTTAGAGTTGATTAACTACCTTTGTGATCTTGGATTTGTCACTTTTAGTGGTAAGTCAGAAGGAGACTTTTTTGCAGTAGTCTGATAGGAAAATGATTGCAAAGAACTTTGAAAAATCTAGAAGTAATTCAATGTAGGATTTACACATGTTCTTTACAGCCTATTGACTATTGTGTTTTCGCTAAATAAGGGAGATTGATTGGTCTCTGGATATTCCCCCAAAATGTACCTTGGCTGATATATATACCTTACTTTAGCATTCATTAACAAATTGTTACGGTACTGAGAGCATCTTTATGTATCATGGATCTCTGTAATTGATCTGTTTTCTTGCTTTATCATCTAATTTATAGCAAATGTATTATATGGCTCCTCAAGTTTAGCATGTTTAATGTAAAAGTGTTACAAGGTGTTGTGTGAATTGGGCCAGCAATATTGTTTCATTTGATCTTAAAATATTCCTACACTTTATTTTATTTGACATTTTGAACAGTAGGAAATTAGGTTCTTAAATCTGCTTCCTCTTCTTTTATTTCATTATTATTATTTTTTCATGTGTTTAGCATGGAGACTTTTGTCCTTGAAGGAAAGGTTAGTGATATATTACAATACTGTAGTGCCTTATTTTTAAATCTTTTTTCTTTGGATTGCTCGGGCTGCTATGGGGCGTTTTTGTTTTCATCTTCAAATTTGGTGTTTTGGGGTTCTATATAGACTCTTTATTGTTGCATTTTAACAACATGCTTTTAAGGGTGAGCAGTGTATTAATTAAGAACATGTGTTTTGCAGATGTGTTCCTTCAGCCTCAGTCTGTTCTTCATTGGGAGTTATGTGTGTGTATAAGACAAGGGACAGGAGGTATAAGAAGGCTCGTTTTTTAAAAAAGGGAGTTTAAGGAGGAGAATATTCCGTAGAAGAAGTAGAAGGAGAGGTTTGTGGTCAGCTTAAACTGTTAAAAGGCTTAGAATCAATACTGAAGTAGAATATGGGCATCTTAAGGTCTTTCTCTGCAGAGGATTGATTTGTATTTATAAAAGCATTGGCTTATTTGTAGGACATCTTTTAGAATACCCCATTTTCTTGTGGGTGGTGAGGGAAAGATGAGACAAAGTTTGTTTTGACCTTGAAGAATAGAAAAGTTAAGGTGTTTTACTTTGTAGTGACTGTGAATTTAAGATTTCAGCAATCTGTAAAATTCTGTATCATACTGTGTGCCAGGGCCTTCAGTAAACCGAGCACTCTGAGAGGTTGTACTGAAGAAAATTTTAACATTCTAGAATATGAATAACTGGAATTGGTAGCGCTCTCATTAAAAAAAATATTTCTTTGAGAGATAGAGCATGAATGGGGAGGGGCGGAGAGAGAGGAGAGTGGGAATCCCAAGCAGGCTCCACACTGTCAGTGCAGAGCCTGATTTGGAGCTCAGTCTCATGAACCGTGAGATCACAATCTGAACGGAAATCACTTAATTGGCTGAGCCACCCACGTGCCCTGGTAGTGTCCTTATTAAGGTCTCTCCAGGGGCCTGCAGTAGACCACCTATTTGACCACCTCAAATAGCAAATGCCAGTGATACATAGTTACATTCTTCAGTTCTCTGACAGTGGCTTTTGAACCATTGACTTTCTCATCAAAAGAGCTTCTGTTGAGATAAGAAAGCCCCAAGCTAAAATGGAATCCCATTCTATTATAATGGAGAATTGAAATTATCCTCTAAACCTACATATACTTTTTACTAGAAACGGCACTGATTACTTTGGAGTAGCAATAACTTGAGGTGCAAAGTTCTAGATTACATATTTTCTTTAAACCACAGATTGGCACTCTTTTGGTTTGGCTTAAGGTTGCCACTACAGTCTACAAGCTGTTGCCTATTCCTCTTCGTATTTTATAGCTTTGAGTTTTTTACCCTATTGAATTTCACAGAACTTAACTTTTCCTGATGAAATCCTTTGCCCCTTCATTTCACATCCCCCAAACAGGGTGATGTATCTAGTGCAAGAGGCATGGAGTTAATTGAGTAAACAGCAAGAGTTTTAGACATTTACTTTAAAAGATTTTTACCTAACTTACTTATTTTGAGAGAGAATGAGAGAGGGAGTGCACACGCTTTATTTTTTTAAGTTTACTTATTTTGAGAGTGAGAGAGTGCAAGTGCATGCACGCAGGGAGGGGGAGGGGCCGAGAGGAGAGACAGAATCCCAAGCAGGCTCTGCACCATCAGCACGGAGCCTGATGTGGGGCTCTAACAAACCATGAGATGGTGACCTGAGCAGAGATCAAGAGTCAGATGCTTAACCATCTGCGCCACCTCGGCGCCCCCTAACTTATGTTTTTAAGAGAGTGTGAAAATGGGAGGCGGGTGGGGTAGAGGAAGAGGGAGAGAGGGAACTTAAGCAGACTCTATGCCCAGCGCGGAGCCCTACGCCAGGCTTGATCTTACGACTGTGAGATCATGACCTGAGCCTAAATCAAGAGTCAGATGCTTAACTGACTGAGCCACCAGGTGCCCCTTACCTAACTTATTTTTAATCATAGTTTTATACCCAGATAGTGACTTTGTGGGTAATTAATGCTCATAGCAATCTCAGGTGACCCTTTTCAGTTTAATTGTTGACGACTTTCCTTGGGTAGTCTCCATAGTAATTTGGGCATGAGAAAATGTACCATCTCAAATTTGTGATGGCACTACACTGTGTAGTGAGAAAAAGAGCTTTTGAGTGTAGCTTTCAAGATAACCTTGGACAAGTCACTTAACATCTCTGAACTTCAGTTTTCTGTTTCTATCATAAAATGGGGATTATACCTTCCCTGCTCACATCATGGGCTTGTTTAGTATCTTAGGTGTGAATCTTTCACATGAAGGGAAACTATAAACAGTCATAAAAATGTGTTACTGTGATTATCATACTATGCGGTATTTTTCTATCCCTTCTTTATGCTTTGTTATTATTATAGTTTCATATTATTATTACCCTGCATGAGGAAAAATAAAACTAGAGGTGCAGAGCAATTGTTCACAATCATATGACATGTAATTAATTGAATTTAAACTAGAGTGTGGGTGTTAATCCTTAGAGCAGTAACTTTTCAATAAATAGAGCTTTACAAAAAAGGTCTAAATTTTTTGAACAGATAGCACAAATATGTAAAATGAGGAATGTATTCTTGCTTCTTCCAAGTTGAGTTATTAGAGTTTACCTTTTATGTTCATATGAGAGTAAGTGGAAACCTTCTAACTCATCTGGTCATATGTTAGAAATAGATAAAAATAGACATACATTTTAAACATTATATCCTTGATTTCATTATTTATCATTCTTCTTTTCACCTTACCAGAACTTCTTTGGCTGTTAGGAGAAGTTGTAACATTGTTCCCCTTTTATTTAGTTTTATAGCATTGCATTATACTCACTGAAGATTTTTAGATGAGGAGAGATGAATTCTGAAGGTGAGAGAATAGAATTTGCTAGAATACCAACAGGAAGGTACAGATTATGTATTTACTTCATTTTTTTTTTAATCTTACCATTTGTCCACTTTTGTAAAGTTGGTTTTCAAACTTGAAGAACATTGCATTTAGGATTTGATTAAATTTGAGGCAACTCTAAACTTCAGTAGCATTTGAGTGCTTTATTCTATTGGATTCCTGGGCCGGCCGGCCGGCCTTCCTTCCTTCCTTCCTTCCTTCCTTCCTTCCTTCCTCTACTTTTTCAGCCCCCCCCCAACTATCTTGTCTTTTGGAATATCTCTTCAACCTCTGTCAGCTCAGGGCTGGGAAAGTGTTTTGCTTTTATACTCCAGGCAGGTCTTCCTTTTGGGTAATGGACTGAAAGGTGGGGGGGGGGGGGCACGGGGGAGCATTTGTGTTTCCTGTTTGTTCTTGGCCTCTGATAACTGAAGTTGCAAGTAGAGAATGGAAGAGGTAGTAGGTTTTGTTTTGGTCAAATGTTGGCAACAAAGATCAGTGAAGACCTGTGCTTTGGTTTCTACCCTGCCTCAACTGCCTTTGTGATATGTAAATCTAAATTCCAAGTTGTTTCATTATTTGTAAAACAGGAGAAATAGGATCTGACACTCTAAAACTTTTATAATTCTTAAAATGGATTGATTTTTGTTTCTTTTTTTTTCTTTAGAGCCAGCCCTCTAAAAAAAATAATTCCAGTCACTAACAGATTAGTCACAGATCCTTAGCTAGAAGGAATCTGAAATTATTATTATTAATATTATTTTTTTTAATTTTATTTTTTCAAATTTACATCCAAATTAGTATATAGTGCAGCAATGATTTCAGGAGTAGATTCCTTAGTGCCCCTTACCCATTTAGCCCATCTCCCCTCCCACACCCCCTCCAGTAACTCTGTTCTCCATATTTATGAGTCTCTTTTGTTTTGTCCTGCTCCCTGTTTTTATATTATTTTTGTTTCCCTTCCCTCATGTTCATGTGTTTTGTCTCTTAAAGTCCTCACATGAATGAAGTCATATGATTTTTGTCTTTCTCTGACTAATTTCATTTAGCATAATACCCTCCAGTTCCATCCACATAGTTGCAAATGGCAAGATTTCATTCTTTTTGATTGCTGAGTAATATTCCATTATCTATATCTATATCTATATATCTATATCTATATCTATCTATATATATCTATATCTCTATCTCACATCTTTTTCATTCATCCATCGATGGACATTTGGGCTCTTTCCATACTTTGGCTATTGTCAATAGTGCTGCTATAAACATGGGGGTGCATGTGTCCCTTTGAAACAGCACACCTGTATCCCGTGGATAAATGCCTAGTAGTGCAATTGCTGGCTGGTAGGGTAGTTCTATTTTTAGTTTTCTGAGGAACCTCCATACTGTTTTCCAGAGTGGCTGCACCAGCTTGCATTCCCAAGGAATCTGAGATTATTTAAATCCACTTCTGCAATAGCCTTGGCAGATGATTGTCCAACCTCTATTTGGATATTTATTAAAAAAAAATACAGTAGTAATTCGTGTTCATTGTAGAAATGCAGCAAATCACAAAAGAATGAATAAAAGTCTAAAATGCCACACTTCAGAAAGAACCGCAGTTAAAATTTTGGTACATAATTGAGTCTGCCGATTCTGAAATCAGAATGCTTGGGTTTGAATTCTTGGGCTCTGCTTTGCTATTGCTTCCTAGCTCTTGACCAAGTTACTTCTTCAAGCTTCATTTTCTTCACTTGTAACAAAGAGTCAATGAAAATACCTAATCCACAGAAGGTGGTTGTGAGGTTTAAATTAGGAAATAATGTGTCAAGCATGTGGCAGTTTCTTGCACTTGGAAGGAACTCAGTAAATGTTTGCTACTGTTACTATTGTTAGGTTGTTTGAATTGAATGAGATACATTGTTTTATAATCTCTTTTAACATACCGGCATAATGTGAACATTTGCTCATTTGATTGCATTTTCTTTTATGTTTGTAAAAATTAAGGTATTCTTGGGGCATCTGGGTGGCTCAGTCACTTGGGTGTCCAACTTCGCTCAGGTCATGATCTTGCAGTTTGGGGGTTCGAGCCCTGCATCGGGCTCTGTGCTGACAGCTCAGAGCCTGGCGCCTGCTTCCAATTCTGTGTCTCCCTCTCTTTGCCCCTTCCCCTCCTGTCCTCACACTCTCTGTCTCTCTCTCTCTCAAAAAAAAATAAAAGATTAAGGTACTGTATGTAATTTTATTTTTTTCTTAATATTTAAAGAAATTTGAATTTTCTACAGTGAACATGTTTATAATCAATAACAAAGTGAGTACATATTTTATAAAATATAGGACTTCCAATTAAATGTGAATTTCAAATAAACATGAGTAATTCTTTTTAGTATAAGTATATTCCATTAACATTTGGGAAAGACTTATACTAAATGTTTATCCATTATTTATGTGAAATTCACATTTTTAAATGTTTATTTTTGAGAGAGGGAGAGAGAGACAGGGTGTGAGCAAGAGAGGGACACACACACACACACACACACACACACACACAGAATCTGAATTAGGCTCCAGGCTTTGAGTTGTTCTACAGGGCTCGAACTCAAAAACGGTGAGATCATGACCTGAGCCAAAGTTGGATGCTTAACTGACTGAGCCACCCAGGCGCTCCTGAAATTCACATTCAGCCGCACATCTTATTTGCTAAACCTGGCAACTCTAATCTAAGTGACTTTAATATCAAGGTGGATCACCTATCCAACATCTTAATCTCCAACCCTCCTTGATCTTAATTCTAGTGATGGTGACCATAACAGAGATAGGGTCTCCAAATTCAGCTGAGTCCTTAATACTGTCCTGTATTGCTAAGTATCCTTAAACTGCACCCATTCTCATTTACTCCCACAGTAATTCTTATCTTCTCTATAATCTCAGTCTCTGATTCTGCTACCTGAATTTAAGGTCTCTATTTTCTTCTATCTCCTATGGTACCTCATTCCATTATTTCCCTTTATTATATTCTTCAACTTCTCTCATTAAAGAACAAGCCATTAGATGAAATATTGGCTCAGAGCCTTGAAAAGAGAGTTTAAACATTTTAGTATGTGTGGCATACAAGACCCTACAAGATTCACAATCCACTTCAGGCTTCACTTTTCTCTGACAGGCTTCCCCAGACTGCCCAGTCTGAATTAAGAGCTCTGCTTACATGCTCCCACTGTACTCTATGCATCTACCATAATATTTGCCATAATTTTCTTACTGTCCTTCTCCCTTATCAGACTTTAGACACCTTGAGACCACGAGTTATGTCTTGTCTTTATTACCTCAGCGTTTACCACAATGTGCACGCAAGTGGAGGAGGGGGCAGAGAGAGAGACAGAATCCCAAGCAGGCCCCAAGCTGTCAGTGCAGAGCTGGACTTGGGGCTCGATGACTGAGCCGAAATCCAGAGCCGGATGCTCAACTGACTGAGCCACCCAGGCACCCCTTGACTGACTGACTGATTGATTGATTGATTTAAACATTTTTTAATGTTTATTTTTGAGAGAGAGAGAGAGAGAGAGACAGGCAGGGCGTGAGCGGGGAGGGGCAGAGAGAGAGGGAGACACAGAATCCAAAACAGGCTCCAGGCACCGAGCCATCAGCACAGAGTCCGACGCAGGGCTTGAACCCACGAACTGTGAGATCATGACCTGAGTGAAAGTCAGATACTTAACCAACTGAGCCACCCAGGTGCCCCTTGATTTATTTATTTTGTAACTGGAAGTGTGTCAATCCCCTTTACCTACTTTGCTCATCCCCCCACCCTTCTCCTCTCTGGCAATTACCAGTTTGTTCTTGGTTTCTGTTTTGTTCATTTGTTTGTTTGTTTGTTTGTTTGTTTTTAGATTCTACATACAAGTGAAATCATCTGGTATTTGTCTTTCTCAGTCTGACTTATTTTACTTAGCATAATACCCTTTAGGTCCATCCACGTTGCATAAATGGTTCAGTGGCGGTCAGTACTCAGGCATGCCATTTTTCATCCCTTTTCTCAGTATTTTTGTATATGAGAGTGTTATGTGAGATTTTTAAAAAAGTAAATGGCTTAAGAAAGGCTGAGCATCAGGTACACTATGTTTTTGCTACTCATCTGATTACCAGCGTAGTAAGTCTATTAAAGAATATTCATTGGCATAACCTCTAATATTTGGAAGGGAGCGTGGACTGTGACGGGGACACATGGCTGCTTCCCCTATTCCACAGGGCTCTGCGTGAATCAGAAATGTGAGATGAGATAATACATGTCAAGGTACTTTGTAAACTCACTTTATACAGGTAAAATTTCATTGTTATAAATGATCCTTCCTTCTGTAAGAGCTTAAAAGTCATCTGCGTAATAGTCTTAGAATCATCTGGTTGTTGACATTAGATTCAGTCCAGAGGCCTGAAATCGCATTTGCACCTTTACCCACCCCTGTGTTTTGACAATTGAGGCAATATTTTCTCATTCCCAGTCTGGCACCTTTCTATTTTTCATGAGTTCTCAAAGTTCACTGACAGTGTTTCCCTTTTTGCGTTTCTTAATTTTCTTGTGTGCTCTTGGATTCGGTTATGTAGACTTGAATTCAGATAAAACAGGTGGGTGGGGTCTTTATGCTTTAAGAGTTCTGATGGCTCTCAACAATGCTCTTTTTCAAATGTGAAAATCATTTCAAATCATTTTGTTTTCTGGTAGAACAATTAGAAGTAAAATGGAATGGCTGTGCTTTTTCTCCTTTTGGTATTATACTGTGTACTCTAGTGGTTCTTCATCTTAATATATATTCTTTTAAATTTTTTTTTTAACGTTTATTTTTGAGACAGAGACAGAGCATGAATGGGGGAGGGTCAGAGTGAGGGAGACACAGAATCCGAAGCAGTCTCCAGGCTCTGAGCCATCAGCAC
The DNA here is from genome assembly GCF_027475565.1 of Acinonyx jubatus. Classification (NCBI taxonomy): domain Eukaryota; kingdom Metazoa; phylum Chordata; class Mammalia; order Carnivora; family Felidae; genus Acinonyx; species Acinonyx jubatus. The sequence continues at coordinate 18,763,621 of NC_069397.1, forward strand.
AGAGCCTGACGCAGGGCTCGAACTCACGGACCGTGAGAGCATGACCTGAGCCGAAGTCGGACGCTCAACCGACTGAGCCACCCAGCCGCCCCTCTTAATATTTTTTTTTTTTTAGTTTTTTTTTCAACGTTTATTTATTTTTGGGACAGAGAGAGACAGAGCATGAACGGGGGAGGGGCAGAGAGAGAGGGAGACACAGAATCGGAAACAGGCTCCAGGCTCTGAGCCATCAGCCCAGAGTCCGACGCGGGGCTCGAACTCACAGACCGCGAGATCGTGACCTGGCTGAAGTCGGACGCTTAACCGACTGCGCCACCCAGGCGCCCCTCTTAATATATTTTTAAAAGCCGTCAAATGTTTTAACGTTTTTCTCTTTAAAATATTTAGTGACTGAACTTATAACTTTTTATACTTTTCTCTCAATTTGTCTATCAGATGCAGCGTGTGTTCTTTCTTAAATGTCCTCTTGATATTGAACTCTGGGAGGGGGAGAGGAGAGACAACTGGTACAGACACATTAGTTTATGTGGAAATGCCAGCATTATCAGATCACTTAAGACTCATGTTAAAAGTGTAGATTTCCTGGCCCCACTGAACATCTGAGTTCTAGAGGTATGGACAATGGGTTGCAGTTAAAAAGATCTCCGTTTTGATGTAAAAGCTGGGTTTATGAATCCCTGCTGTATGATATGTGGGGAGACTTCCACGCATGGGTGGTGTTTAGTAAGTAGGTCATAGTATAGTCCTCGATGGCAACACAAGTAGGAAAAAAACTGGATGAACTTTGAAAACCATATTATAAAAAAATACTGGAGGGGTGCAGAAATAATGAAGCAGGTGAACTAAAATTCCAGAAGTGGAAGAATCCTGTGTAGGTAAGGAGAGGATTGATGACATTTACATTTGCTGATTCTGGACACAGACCGGAGAAGAAGGATGAGCCAGAGGTGAACTGAGTCTTACTAAAGCTGCAACATAGCACTGATGGTCCACTTGCTGAATAGATTAAAATGATCAGCCTCTCTCGTCCGTTTTGTCTACTAGAATAAATGACAGACTCTCACTGGGAAGATATGTGGTAGAGTTTCTGAGGTTCTTTCATTTAAAATATCCAGCATACACTGAACAATTTCTAAAAAATTGAAAAGGTAGAAAACTGTGATTTATAATCAAGAAAAAAATAAGCTATAGTTGTAGATCCACTGGTAGTTCAAGTTAGCAGACAAGGACTTTGAAATAACTGTAATATGCTAAAAAAGTAGGCAAAATGGACACATGGGTGAAAGTTGGAGAATTTCTACAAAGAATTGGAATCCATAGAAAAGAATTAAATGGCTATTCTAGGAGTCAAAAACCTAACACTGGTTGCTAAAGTTCTTTCATTTACATGCTCATTGGAAAATCTTGGTGTACAGGACTCTAGGACCTTGCCTTACCCTTTGCCTGACTCTTCATTTTTCTAAACAAAACAACACAAAACACACACATACAAAACAAAACAAAAAACCCAAACAAAAAAAGGGAAAACAGGCCATTTGAATATACACAATTTATGTATGTTAGTAGATTATGTCTGTCTTGTTCACTGCTGTATTCCTAGGGCTTAGTTCAGTGCCTGACACATTAAAAACAGAACAAAAACGACAAATACAAAAAGTTCATGGTATCTAAACTTAGTTATTTATTGGATGGGTTTAATAGACAATATATAACCAAAGACAAGGTTAAAGACCTTTTAGACAAGTCAATAGAAAGTATCCAGTTTGAAGCACATAAAGGAAAAAAATTGGAAAAAGTGGAACAGAACCTAAGACATAGGTGGAACAGTAGTATAAAGCTGAATAATGTATAACTGGAGACCCAGACTAGAGAAGAAAGATTAGCGTGGGAGCAGATATCTGCAGAAATAATGGTAAGACATTTTCCAAAACTGATGAAAGACATCAACCCAGAAATTCAAGTAGTTTAACAAACCCCAAGCAGGGTAAATACAAAGAAGAAGTACCCTTAAGCCTATCTTAATGGAACTATTGAAAAGTAGAGACAAAGAGAAATTCTTAAAATCTATGAGAAAGGACCAAAAGACACACTACTTTCAAAGGAACAGTAATATAACTGATAGCTAACTTTGAATACAACTGTGGAAACTGGGAAATAATGAAAAGACGTTTTTAGTGTCAAAAGAAAATACTGTCTCATGAAAATTCTGTTCCTAGCAGAAATACCCTTCAGAAATGAAGGTGAAGTAAAGATGTTTTTAGACAAACAGCTGAGAGAATTAATCACCAGCAAACCTGCTCTGTAACAGTTACTAAAGGAACTTCTTTAGGCAGAAGAGAAATGGCTCAAGTGGAAGGGTTAACACTATAGGAAATAATGAGCACCCAAATGGGTGCTAATAGGAGTTAGGTATATGCCCAATATGGATAAATACCAAACATATTGGCCCCCCCCCATTTCCCTTAGAAACTTTATTGGAACTTTTTGGGGATTTTATTTTTTATTCTAGAATGATAGAATTTCTATAAGCTTTATTAAGGTACATTTGCTACACAATAAATTAACTGCACATATTTAAAATGTACAGTTTGATGAACATTGATATATGTACACGTTTGTAATAACATCACTGTAGTCAAGTTGACGAACGTTTACATCACCCACGAAGTTTTCTCCAACCCCTGTAGTCCATTCCTACGTCCCATCCCTAGACAACCACTAGTTGTTTTGCCCAGTGGATATATCACACATCGTTTATTCATTCATGTGTTGATGGGTATTTGGGCTGCTCCAGTTTTAGCTACTACAAGTAAAGCTGTCTTGAAGGTTAATGTATGCAACCTTGTGTGGACATACTAGTACTTTCATGTCTCTTGAGTAAATGTGAAGGAGTAGAATAGTTGGGTCGTATGGTGGGTGGGGGTGTTTACCTTTTTCAGAAGCTGCCAATCTTTTTCTTCCCCAGAGTGGTCGTACCATTTACAGCAGTATAGGAGAGTTCTGGTTGCTCCCTATCCTGGCCAAGACTTACTTTCCTTAAAACAGTTTTTTAATTACAGCCATCCTAGTAGGTGTGAAGTGGTATATCATGGTTTTGATTTGCATTTCGCTAATGACTGATGATGCTGAGCATCTTTCCCTGTGCTTATTTACCATCTGAATATTTTCTTTGATGAAGTGTATATTCAAATCTTTTGCCCATTGAAAAAAAATTTTTTATTGGGTTTTGAGAGTTTGTTAATATATGCTGAATACAAGTTCTTTATGAGGTATGTGATTTACAAATATTTTCTCCTTGTTTCTGGCTTGTTTTTGTTTGTTTTCTTCTGAAAGCATCTTTTGAGAGCATATGTTCTTTGCTGAAGTCCAATTTATCAATTTTTTTCTATACAAAGAAAAGATCATGTTATTGATGATATATCTAAGAAACTTTTGTCTAACTCAAGGTCACAAAGATTGTTCTCCTATGGTTCCTTCTGGAATTTTATTATTTTAGGTTTTACACTTAGGTCTATGACTCATTTTTAGTTAATTTTTGTACTTGGTGTGATTTCATATGCCTATTGTTTTGTCAATCCACATAGTGTTCATTAATGAATCCTTATAGTAAAATTTGAAATCAGGTATGTAAATCCTTCAACTTTTTCTTTCTCAGGAATGTTTTAGCTAGATCCTTTGCATATCCGTGCACAGTTTAGGATTAGTTTGTCAATTTCTATTTAAAAAAAGCCTATTTTGATACAGATTGTGGTGAATCTATATATCAGTTTTGAGAGGATTTCATTTTAACAGTTTTAATTCAGTTTCTGATTATTGCTAATATATAGAAATACACTGATTTTTTGTTTGTTGATCTTTGTTTTTAGTGAGACCGTAGTATTTAGTGTTTTGTTTTGTTTTTTTAATTAAAAATTTTTTTTAATTATATTTATTTTCGAGAGGCAGGGTGAGACAGAGCATGAGTGGAGGAGGGGCAGAGAGAAGAGATACAGAGTCCGAAGCAGGCTCCAGTTTCCCAGCAAGCATTCAGCACAGAGCCTGAAGCGGGGCTCGAACCCACAAACCCTGAGATCATGACCTGAGCCGAAGTCGGACACTCAACCGACTGAGCCACCCAGGCACCCCAGCATTTTGTTTTTTTAAGGACAATTTTAATTGTATCTCACAAAAGTCAACATATTTGATAGTCTAGTTCTCAACTGTTGAAACTGTAATAAATGTAAGGGTTCTTTCTGTTGTTAGATTGTAAAGGAAGAATGCACCTGGGCAATGTTGACAGGAGCAAGATGTAAACAGGAAGAATAAAGTCTCTTGTCCATCCTCCAGTCTTACACTCTCTCTTTAGTGGCCCCTTGCAAGTGCAGAGCCTTAGCAAGGAGCCAGCTGGCAAAGGAGAAATGGAGTTAGTGTAGTAACCCCACCATCAGAAAACATAGTACAGAAGGGTAGATGTGAAGATGAGAGGTCGCGCTTAGCAATGCGCACGGTCCACCCCTTTGGCTACTCAGTAGCTGTACCTCCTTTTGTCAGATATTTGATCTTGTGTACAGAAAACACCCTGTGCTTTTGACAAAGAAGGTAGAAGTCTTCTTTGTACAAATGAATGCATCCTTACCTTTTCCCAAAATAAGGAACAAAGTCCCGGTATTTAGTGTATCCATTTCTGGGTGACATCCACACTATCCATTTTGAGGCTGTTTTTAATTATTTCTCAAATTCATAGTGCCATCTGAATATCCTGCTATGTACAGGCTAAATTGTAAAGTTAACCATTGCTAATGAAATTTGTGTAACATTGAGAAGAGAGAAGAAACACATTTACACACTCATGCAAAATCCTTTATAGTAAGCAAAGAAGAACATACGTACAAATGTTGGAGACCTTGCTTGTGTTAACTAGTTGAGAGATTGTTGTTCTTTTTTTTTTTTTCAACGTTTATTTATTTTTGGGACAGAGAGAGACAGAGCATGAACGGGGGAGGGGCAGAGAGAGAGGGAGACACAGAATCGGAAACAGGTTCCAGGCTCTGAGCCATCAGCCCAGAGCCTGACGCGGGGCTCGAACTCCCGGACCGCGAGATCCTGACCTGGCTGAAGTCGGACGCTTAACCGACTGAGCCACCCAGGCGCCCTGTTGTTCATTTTTATAACTACTTTACTCTGCCTATTTGTTCCATGTTTCTTTTGCCCTTATTCAGGACCTTAGCAGGTGGATAACTCACACCTTCTTTAGGGAAGAATATAAGCCCTCAGAGGTCCTGCTTTATGTGTATTTCCATTAACTTTTACTATTGTACGTGTATAAGATATATTTCAGAGAATCCTCGGGGTTCCAGAGTTCTCCCTGTCCCCCTTGTGTAGCGGTAGTCCAGGATCTCTTAAGTAATCCAGATGAATTATACCAGCCAGTAGAATGACTACTTTGCCTGTTGATTTAATGCTGTGGTTCTCAACTGAGGGTAGTTTTGCCTCCCAGGGAACATATGGGAATGTCTGGAGGTACTTTTAATTCACGTGACTTTGGAGGGTGATATACTGGTGGGTAGAGGTCAGGGTGCTGCCAAGCTTCCTATAATGCATAGGACAGCTGCCAACAGCAAAGAATTATGCAGCCTAAAACGTCAGGAGTGCTGAGATTGAGAAATCTTGATTTAATGGCACAGAGCCCGTGTGATCATGAAGCAGTTTCAAGTTCCAATTTAGTTGGAACCTAGTGGTGTCATTCCTTCCTTGGGAACCCAGGCTTTGAAACCGGCAGATCTCAAAGTTGTGGGCACTGGAAGCAAGAATTCTGCTAATGGGGTTTTTAGGGAAAATAGCGAGAGAAACCACTTCTACTTATACCTCTTGACCATCAGGTACATGTGTGCCAACTATGGGAAAGCAACATTGTATATTAGTTATTGCTTCAAAGCGTATAGTTGAGGATTTTGTCTTAAACCAGCGCTGTAACTGAGTCTTCAGCAGGCCATTCTATTAGTCTGTTAGACCAGCTACATCCAACTGATAGGGTATGTGTTAAGACCAGTGAATTAATTCCAAGGTCCACAAGTCCATCCCTGTACTATTTTTGCCGTGAAATGAGTTCCATGTTTTATTTTGCTTGAAGGGGAACTATTGGCTAAAATACCTAATTTCAGTTGCCTTGTGCTCCCTAAATTGTTGTCTGCTAATGGACCAAAGGACCATTTCCTCTATAATTTCATTTGCATATTCGTTTTCAGATAAATGGAAGATTAGTGTATTATGTAAAGTATTTATTTATTTTATTTTTAAAAATTTACATCCAATTAGCATATAGTGCAACAATGATTTCAGGAGTAGATTCCTTAATGCCCCTTATCCATTTAGCCCATCCCCCCTCCCACACCCCTTCCAGTAACCCTGTTTGTTCTGCATATTTATGAGTCTCTTATACTTTGTCCCCCTCCCTGTTTTTATATTATTTTTGTTTCCCTTACCTTATGTTCATCTGTTTTGTCTCTTAAAGTCCTCATATGAGTGAAGTCATAGGATTTTTGTCTTTCTCTAATTTCACTTAGCATAATGCCCTCCAGTTCCATCCACGTAGTTGCAAATGGCAAGATTTCATTCTTTTTGATTGCCGAGTAATACTCCATTGTATATATATACACCACCTCTTCTTTATCCATTCATCCATCGATGGACATTTGGGCTCTTTCCATACTTTGGCTATTGTTGATGGTGCTGCTATATAAACATGGGGGTGCCTGTGTTCCTTCAAAACAGCACACCTGTATCCCTTGGATAAATACCTAGTAGTGCAATTGCTGGCTGGTAGGGTAGTTCTATTTTTAGTTTTTTGAGGAACCTCCATACTATTTTCCAGAATGTCTGCACGAGCTTGCATTCCCATAAAGTATACATTTTGTAGTATCAGCAGATTTCCTCCCCTCTGGCTATAACAAAATCATTTTAGCATGGGAAGGAAATGGTTAAAAGTAGACTAGTGGGTCATCTCCATATGAAGTTAATAGGACTTAAGCCTGGAAGCTGATTTTCTGTTGGCTTTTTCCTCTTCATGATAATTCCAAGTTTATTTTGACCTGTATCTTTCTTTTTTTATGAATGAAGTTCTCTTTCATTCAGCCTGATAGTAAATGGCCATTGGTAGGTCCATGACTAAATAGCTTAGGCTTCTGTCTTGAACTAAGGTGTAAACTAAGTACAGTGGCAGGTGCTTGAACTCTGTTATTTGAAAAGCCTCTTCCTTCCCTGGGATGAGTTTAGGATTGTTTTAAATGTCATGTTACAACCAGCATGTAGAATCTTTGCCATTCAGAATTGTTTTCTCAGCTTCAGGAAGGAGGTGAAGCCTGGATTGGAATTTTCACTGCTGACTTTTCTTCTGCAACTTTTAGTTATTAAAACTTACAATTTAGATTATTTTGTCAGTATGTTTTTAAAAAGTTGAATTCCAGAGGTAAACATTATAAACATTTGGCTGTGCCCCTTTGGATTCTGCTATTTAGGTGTCCATTTTAATTTTCAATATCAACTGCATTGTTTCTTCACATAATTGTAAAAAGGGAGATTCAGAAAGTTGGTTGATGACTTTTTAAAGAATTGTATTAGAAAATGTTTATAATTGAATATTATTTAAATATTAGCTAAAAAGATGCTCTGGAGGCAGACTGGTTTGGTAGGTAAAAACCAAAACATGTTTTATTATTCCTTTTCTCTTTGTGTCTGTATGCACACATGTGTGTGTAAGAAGCATTTGACAATAAGTTGTAGGCATCATGGTCCTATACTCTTAAATACTTTAGACTCAAGAGTAAAGAAGGACCTCTCTTAACTATAATTCTAGAAGTCAGGAAATGTAACATTAATAACAATACTGTTCTCTTTAATACACGGTCCATATTCAAAGTTTGTCAGTAGCAATTTCCCAAATAATTTACATACTTTGAAAATCTATTTTTCTATTTTGTTTTATCAATTTCCTGTGTTTTGTTTTATTTTTTATTTTTCTAATGTTTATTTTTTAGAGAGCATGTGTGTGAGCTGGGGAGGGGCAAAGAGAGAGGGGACAGAGGATCTGAAGCGCTCTGAGCTGACAGCAGCGAGCCTGATGTGGATGTGGGGCTTGAACTCAGGAACTATGGGATCATGACCTGTGCTGAAGTCAGATGCTCAACTGACTGAGCCACTCAGGTGCTCCCCTGTGTTTTGTTTAATAGTGATTTTTGAAGGGATTCCTTTTTTTTCTCCTTTCTCCTTTGGGTTTCAGATGTGGGAATTAATATTCAATACTGTAAACTCTACATAAATTGCATACCATGTTTCTCATGCTTAGGCATGTGTAACCTGAGTCTGAGTTTGTGTGCTAGGCTCCAGCACTTAAGCATACTTTGGGCAGTCTTTTTGAAACAGGATTTTACTTAAATTGCTTTTGGAAAAGGATTTTAAAATTTAAACAAATATGGCTATATTATGGAATAGAACACAACATTTTGCATTTCTTTTAAAGATAGAGCATGAGACTTCAAAGGAGTCATTTACCCCCAATAATTGGGGGTCAGAATCAGGCCAAATTTGCTTAATTTAGGGAAAGTGTCCCCCTTTAAAGATTAGGTTGATGAAGCCTAGGCACTTGGCTATTTTAAAAATATTTAATGTTTGAAGTTCTTGCATCAGTAGTTTTAGTGGAAGTCATCACAATTTTGAAATAAAAATGAAACAGTAATTATGCTCATGTTAGAGGAATGATACTATATGAGGCATTTCATCAAAGTATCTCTGTCCAGCTCAGTAATGGATGCCTTGAGTTTAGTGTAGATCACCCACTGTAGCTAGTTTTCTTTTTTTCCCTATTAAATTGGAAAATTATAACTTGTGATTATTGCTTGTCAGAAATAGCAGCAAGTGTTTGAATCTGTTTAATAGCTTTAGATATTTGTATTGAATGTGAACTGAAAAATTATGAAGAGATTTTTCACCAACAGATGCTTTTAATGCTTTGTCAGATGCTAAATTGATGTACGTTATTAAGCAAGAGCTGGGAGATTGAATGTACCATCCTAGGAGACAGGGACAAGTAGCTTCCTATTTTACTGTTGGATTGTGCTTGTTCCAGAAAGTTTTTTTTTTTTTTTAATACTTCTGTGGGGGGTGTGTGTGTGTGTGTGTGTGTGTGTGTGTGTATGTTAGAGGAGGAATACTGTTTCTATGTTTTTCTTTTGGGGAGATATATATTTCTTTAATTACAAATCTTTCTGATTTGCAAAAGATAACAGATACATTTGAAGCTCTGGGCACTCCTCCCTGATCCACTTCTCCCCTCTCCAGTGTTTACTACTGTTCTGGAGTTGATTTGTACTCTTTCTGTATATGTATGTTTATTCTTTTTTTTTTTTTTTTTAAATGTTTATTTTTGAGAGAGACAGAATGAGAGTAGGTTAGGGGCAGAGAGAGGGGACACAGAATCTGAAGCAGGGTCCAGGCTCTGAGTTGTCAGCACAGAGCCTGATGCGGGACTCGAACTCATGATTTGTGAGATCATGACCTGAGCTGAAGTCGGACGCTCAACAGACTGAGCCACCCAGGCGCCCCTGTATGTGTATTCTTTCTCTTGTGTATGTATGTGTCTATAAAACTAATTACAGTTTAACATTTTTACATAAAAAGTATACTGTAAATATACTCCACACTTGCTGCTTAAACCTACATTTTTAGATTTGGTTCTGGTTTATGCATGTGCATTTAGTGGATTCAGTGTAACCGCATGTATATTTCATTGTATGAAGGTCAATTTATCTGTTTCTGATACAGAACAACACTTAGTTGGTTTCTAGGGTTGTTTTTAACTGTTACAGTGCTTCAAGGAGCAGGAATTTGCATGTATTCTCTAGTTTTTATCTCTGACATAAAATGTATTGTGAAACATACATACAAGAATATATGAAACGTGTTTGTATAGTTTATAGTTTAAAAAGTAATACTATGACCATTTGTCAATCTAAATTCAGATTAAGAAGTACAGCATTACCAGTACCTTACAAACCCTTGAATGGCCCCAATCACATTCCTTTTCTTACCATTCCTTTACCACTATCCTGAATTATATTAAAAATTTTCCCTTGCTTTTCTTTATAGTATGTCTCCCTACAATGTCATTTTGTTTGCCTGTTTTTGATTTTTATTATTATATAGTGGAATAATACTGTAAGTATTTTTCTGATTTCTTTTGTAAGCATATTTTTTCCATTGTTATCCATGGCATTGTATATAGTTCAATTTTACTGCTATACAGTATTTTTTTATTTCAATATTTAGTTATCCATGGTATCAATGATGACATTCGCATTGTTTCTTTTTTTTTTTTTTTTTTTTTGCTATTATTAACAATGCTGCTTGTGACCATTCTTGTACATGCCTCTTGTACATGTGCAGGAATGTAGAGAATATATTTGAGGGAAGAATGAGGATATGGGAGCTTCTTTAGTTTTACTAGATAATGCCAAATTGTTTTTTAAAATGATCCAGAGGCACCTGGGTGGCTTAGTCAGTTAAGCGTCTGATGTCACCTCAGGTCATGATCTCCCAGTTCATGGGTTCGAGCCCCACATTGGGCTCTGTGCTGACTCTTGGAGCCTGGAGCCTGCTTTGGATTCTGTCTCTGTCTCTCTCTCTCTCTCTCTCTCTCTCTCTCTCTCTCTCTGCCCCTTCCCTGCTCATGCTCTGTCTCTTTCTCTCTCTCTCAAAAATAAATAAAACGTTAAAAACAACAACAAATAAGGTGACCCAACCAGTTGACACTCCCACCAGCACTGTGTAAGTGTTCCTGTTGCTCCGTATCCTCGCCAATGCTTGGTATTGTCTGTCTTTTTAATTTTTATCTATCTGGTGTGTAAGAAATGGTATAGTATTGTAATTTGAATCTGTATTTCCTTGACTAGTGAGGTTCAGCTTTCTTTCCCTTTCCTTCCTTCCTTCCTTCCTTCCTTCCTTCCTTCCTTCCTTCCTTCCTTCAGTTTATTTATCCACTTTGAGAAAGAGAGAGAGATCGCGAGAACCAGTGGGGGAAGGGCAGAGAGAGGGGGTGACAGAGGATCCAAAGCAGCCTCCCTGCTGACAGCAGAGAGCTGATGTGGGGCTCAAACTTCTGAACCGTTTGATCATGACCTGAGCCGAAATCAAGAGTCAGACACTCAGCTGACTGAGCCACCTAGGCACCCCTCAGCTTTTTTTCATGTATCTGTGAAATATCTATCTATATTTTTGCTCTTTTTCTACTTGGGTTGACTTTTCCTGATTGATTTGCAGTAATTTTTATATGGTTTATATGTAATTCTTGATATTTACATGTTGTAAATATCTTTTCCAATTTATGATTCGATTTTTTTTTTTATCTCTTTCATGTATCTTTTAATGATTGAGTTCTTAGTTTTAATATTGCTGAATTTTTCAGTCTTCTATGGTTTGTGATTTTCACTTAAAAAATTTTTGGTGTGTATCATTCCTTGCCTTTCCTGATTTCATTAAGATATTCTCCTGTATTGGGGTGCCTGGTTGGCTCAGTTGGTTAAATGTCTGACTCTTGATTTTTGCTCAGGTTGTGATCTCATAGTTCATGGGATCGAGCTCTGTGTCAGGCTCTGTGCTATCTGTGCAGAGTCTGCTTGGGATTCTCTTTCTCCCTCTCTCTTTGTCCTTCCATTGCTTGTGCACTCTCTCAAAAAAAATAAATAAACTTAAAAAAAAAAAAAGATACTCTCCTATATTATTATTTTTAAAATTTTTTTTTAACGTTTATTTATTTTTGAGACAGAGAGAGACAGAGCATGAACGGGGGAGGGTCAGAGAGAGGGAGACACAGAATCGGAAACAGGCTCCAGGCTCCGAGCTGTCAGCACAGAGCCCGTCGCGGGGCTCGAACTCACGGACCGTGAGATCGTGACCTGAGCCCAAGTTGGCCGCTCAACCAACTGAGCCACCCAGGCGCCCCTCCTATATTATTTTTTAAAAGTTGTTTTTCACGGGTATGGTTTTTGTTTTGGTTTGGTTTAGTTTTCACTTTCACACTCAAGTGTGAATAATCCACATGGATCCATATTTTTGTGTAAGAATCCACTTTAATTTTTTCCTGTATGATAACAAATAACTGATTGTTCCATCTTATTTATTGAATAGTTCATTCTTTCCTTTGTGATCTACAGTACTTGCTCAGTTGAAAAATAAGTCTCCTTATATGCCCGGGCTTAGTTTCTTTCTTCTGCTATCTGTCCTGGTCTCAGTAACTCGCATGATTATTTATCCCAATTACTATAGCTTTCAGTAAGTCTTGAATAATTAGCATGGCAAATCCCCCCCCCCCCCAGTTTTTTCTTTAAGAAAAGTCATGGTAGTGCTTTTCATATTGGGTTTAGAATCAACTTACTGATTTTCATGAAAAATGGTGATGGGGTTTTGAATGGTATTGCATTGAGTCTTTCAATCAAGTTGGGGAGGATTGACTGACATCATGATAGTGAGGATTCCTTTTAAAGAATGTATCTCTGGGGGTGCCTGGGCCCAGTCAGTTGAACATCTGACTCTTGATTTTGGCTTGGGTCATAATCCCAGGGTCATGGCATTGAGCCCCATGTAAGGCTTTGTGCTGAGTGTGGAGCCTGCTCAAGATTCTCTCTCTCTCCCTCTCCCTCTCTCCCGCATGCACACAGTCTCTTCTCCCTCTCTAAAAAAAAATATATGTATGTGTATCTATCTATATAGGTACAGATATATCTATTTTATCTTTTAAAAATTCATTTCAATTACATTTTATAGTTTTTTCATTGTAAAGAACCTGCACATCAAATGTCACAATTTTTCCTAGAATTGTTTTGATGCTCTTTGTATATGGTATTTTTTAAAAATAGCATTTCCTGGTTGTGCATAGAAATATAACTAACTTTTGTATTTTGTTTTTATTTCCAGTAACTTCATTTTTATTGATTTATCTCTAGATTTTTAAAAAAGTTTTCTGTAAGACTGTCAATCATCTGTGAATAGTTGCAGTTTTGTTCATTTTCAGTCTTTGTAACTTTTTTTCTTTTTTTCTGTGAACCCACTGAGGTTCTCCAGTGTTGAATAGAAGTGGTGGTAGTGGGCATCTGTGTCTTGGTTTTGATCTTAAAAAGAGAACTTTTATTATTTCACTGTTAAATATAATGTTTGTAAGATGAAAAAAAATAAATGCTCTTACTAAATTAAGGAAGTTCTGGATTGCTAAGTTAAAAAAATTCTTGGTTGGGGTGCACCTGGGTGGCTCAGTCTGTTGAGCATCCAACTCTTGACTTTGGGTCTGGTCATGATCTCGCAGTTTGTGGAATCGAGCCCCACTTCGGGCTCCACGCTGACAGCACGGAACCTGCTTGGGACTCTCTCTCTCTCTCCTCTCTCTGCCCCTCCCCTGCTCATGCTCTCTCTCTTTCAATATAAATAAATAAACTTAAAAAAAATTCTTGAATGGATGTTGAGTATTCAGATGCTTATTTAGTCTTCATTGAGGTAATTGTGTAATTTTTCTTTCTTTAGTCTGTTTATACTGTTTGTCATTATTTTCTCATTTTCTGATTTCTAATAATCACGTTAACCTTGTTAACCTTGTTCCTGGGGCAGTTGTTGGTTGAAATGTATAATTTTTTAAAGAATTACTGAATTCATTTGCTGATGTGTTGTTTAGGATGTTTGCATCTATGTTTATGAATATGATTTGTATTTTTCCGTTCTTATATAATCCGTGTCTGGTTTCCATATCAGGGTTGTTCTAGCTGTATAAAATTAATTGGGGAACTTCCTTTTTGTGTTCTTTGTATGTTTATGTAGTATTGGAATTCTCTGTTGATTCACAATTTGACAGAATCCCCCAATAAAATCATCTGGACTTAGTACTTTCTTTGAGGGAAAATTGTAAACCAGTGATTTCAGTTCTTGAATTGTTGTCAGACTATTCTGATTCTCTTTTCTTAAATTAATTTTGATAAATTGTATTTTTCTAAGAATGTACATTTCAATTCAAAAGTTGTTTACGATATTTTTTTAGGATCTGTTTAATCTGTGGGAACTGAAATTATATTCTGTGGTTTTCTCCTAATGTTTATTTGTTCCTTTGCTTTTTTCTTGATTATTATTATTTTTTTTGTATTTCATTTGTATTTCAAAGACACGGTTTTTAGCTTTGTTAATTTTCTTGCCTGTTTTCTGTTAATTTTGCTCTTATCAGTTTTCTTCCTTGGGTTTGTTATGCTGTACTTTTTTCCTGACTTTTAAATTTTAATTGTGGTTAATTTTTTTAAAAGTTTATTTATTTTGAGGGAGGGAGGGAGAGAGGGAGAGAGGGAGAGAGTGAACGAACGAGTGGGGAAGGGGCAGGGAGAAAGGGGAAGAGAATCCCAAGCAAGCTCCATGCCATCAGTGTAGAGTCCGATGTGGGGCTCGAACTGATGAACGAACCATGAGATTGTGACCTGAGCTGAGATCAAGAGTTGGATGCTCAACCGACCGAGCCACCCAGATGCCCCATCCATCTCAACCATTTTTAAGTGTATAGTTGAGTCATGTTAAGTACATTCCCATTGTGCATCCAATCTCCAGAACACTTTCATCTTGCATAACTGAAACTCTATACCCATTAAATGACTTTTCCTTATTTCTTCCTCCCTTAGTCCTTGTCAACCAACATTTTACTTTCTGTGTCTCTGAATTTGATTATTCTAGGCACCTCATATAAGTGGAATCATACAGTATTTTTCTTTGTCTTTTTTTTAAAGTAAGTTTGAGAGAGAGTAAGAATGAGCAGAGGAGGGACAGAGAGAGAGGGAGAGAAAGAATCTCACGGAGGCTCTGCGTTGTCAGCGCGGAGCCTGATGTGGGGCTCCGAACTGTGAGATCATGACCTGAGCCGAAACCAAGAGTCAGATGCTTAACCGACTGAGCCCCCCAGGTGCCCCCCAGTATTTGTTTTTTTATGACTTCTTATTTCGCTTAGCATAATGTCTTCAAGGTTCATCCATGTTGTAACGTGTGAGAATTTCCTTCCTTTTTAGGGCTGAGTAATATTCCATTGTATGTGTATACCACATTTTGCATATCTGTTCATCTGTTGGACACTTGGGTTGCTTTCACCTTTTGGCTGTTGTGAATAATGTTACTATGAACATGGGTGTGCAGTGATATTTTTGATATCTTGCTTTCAGTTCTTTTGGGTATATATCCAGAGGTGGAATTGCTGGATCCTATCATAATTCTGTTTTGTTGTTGTTGTTGATCACCTTTGTCAATTTTATTTTTAAGGTGAGGTTTTAAAGAGAATAACACTCCATTGTCCTCTGATCATGGTAATTCTATTTTTAATTTTTTGAGGAAACACCATACTGTTTTCCATGGCATTTGCACCATTTTACATTCCTGTGAATAGTGGGCAAGGGTTTAAATTTCTCCACATCCTCACCAACATATTGTTTTCTGTTATTATTATTTTCTTTGATAGTTGCTATCCTAATGGTTGTGAGGTAGTTTTCTGACTTAAAAAAAATGTTTATTTTGAGAAAGAGAAAGGGAATGCACGTGTGTGAGTGGGGGAGGGTCAGAGAGAGAGGTAGAGAGACTCCCACACGGGCTCTGTGCTGGATCTCAAGAACTGTGAGATTGTGACCTGAGCTGAAATCAAGAGTCTGATGCTTAGCTGACTGAGCCACCCAGGCATCTGTGTTTTCTGACTTTCTAAGTTGGATATGAGCTCATTAATTTTGAATATTTCTTTATGAATTGAAGTTTACAAAGTTATAAATTTATTAAATGCTGCTTTAGTTGTATCTCACAAGTTTTCATAGTTAGCTTTTCGGTTATAGATATTTCCTGTTTTCCATTATGATTTCTCCTTTCAGCCAGAGTTTCTTGATTTTCAGAAGTTTTCCTATTTTTCTCTTGGTTATTTCTATTGTAATTGTATTGTGACCAGTGTATGGATTGATTCTATGATGCTAGTACTTTCAGATTTAAAATTATCTTTATGTGCTTGAGCGTTGTATTACTGCTATTGTATTTATTGCTTTGTAGCAAATTCCCCCAAATGTAGCAGTTTGGGACAACAAACATCATCTCAAGATTTCTGAGGGTCAGAAATCCAGTAGCAGCCTAGTTAGGGGTTTCTGGCTCAGAGTCTTTCGTGAGGTTCCGGGCAAACTTCTTGACTGGGGCTGTAGTAATCTGAAAGCTTGACTGAGGGTGGAAGGTTGCTTCCAAGCTAGTCGTGTACACAGCTATTGGCAGGAGGCCTCAGTTCTTTGCTAGCTGTTAGCGAAAGGTCTCAGTTCTTTCTGCGTGGGCCTCTCCACAGGGCTGCTTGTGACATAGCACCTGGTATCTTCCAGAGTTAGTGATCGGAGGAGAGCAGAAGCCAGTCTTTTATGATCTTTTGAAGTGACATACCTTCATTTTTGCCATATTATATTCGTCACGTAGAATCACCCTGATACACAGGGTGGGGGAGGATTACACAGGGCATGGACAGCAGAATTCAGGGATCATTAGGGACCAGTTTGGAATCCTACTACTCAAATATATAGGCCTATTTTTATTAAGATTCCGTGTGTTTTTGAACATAGTGTGTAGTCACTAGTTCTTGGGTATGATTTTTACATGTTATTTGATCAAGTTTATTAATTAAGGAGTTCAACTCTTCTGAATTCTGATTTTTCTTTTGTCTGCTAGATCTTATTACTGAGAGATCTATATTAAAAAAAATCCTTCACTGTATTGGTAGATTTATAACTTTTTCTTACAGATGTGTCAGTTTTGGGGTGTGTGTGTTATTAGGTGCATAGAGGTTTAAAATGATACCTTCCAGGTGATTTGGGTTTTATATCCTTATGTAGCGACTTATTTCCAGTGGGTTTTCCTAATGTTGCTTCATTATCTTTTGTTTTATATCTGCTTGGTAGATCATTTTTCTATTCTTTGATCATTAGTCTTTCTGTGTTCTTATGTTAGTCTGTTATAAACAGCACATATGTAACCAAAGTTTTTTTTCCTCCTAAGCGAAGAGTTAAGCCCATTTATTTTCATTGTTATTGCTCATATATTTGGATTCATTTCTGCCATGTTTCAATGTGCCTTTTATTTGTCCAACTTTTTTGGTGTTTTTCCCTTGAATCTCAAATTTTCTGGGTTCATTTTTCTCGTGGCTTGAAGCACATTTTTTAGAATTTCCTTTGAGGAAGGTCTGTTGTGATAATTGCTCTAATCCTCCTTTCTTCAAAAATGTATTTCCCCTTTATTCCTGAATGGCAGTTTTGCTAGATATATAGAATTCTAGGCATTGTTTTTCTTTCAATATCTTAACTATCTTTTTGAGCTCTACCATTGTTGAGAGTTTAGATCCAGTGTGTTATCACCTTAAAGGTGAGATTTCTTTTTTATTTTTTAAATTTAAATTTTTTAAAATTTACCTCCAAATTAGTTAGCATATAGTGCAACAATGATTTCAGGAGTAGATTCCTTAGTGCCCCTGACCCATTTAGCCCATCCCTCCTCCCACAACCCCTCCCGTAACCCTCAGTTTGTTCTCCATATTTATGAGTCTCTTCTGTTTTGTCCCCCTCCCAGTTTTTATATTGTTTTTGTTTCCCTTCCCTTATGTTCATCTGTTTTGTCTCTTAAAGTCCTCATATGAGTGAAGTCATGATTTTTGTCTTTCTCTGACTGATTTCACTCAGCATAATGCCCTCCAGTTCCATCCACGTAGTTGCAAATGACAAAATTTCATTCTTTTTGATTGCCAAGTAATATTCCATTGTGTGTGTGTGTGTGTGTGTGTGTGTGTGTGTGTGTGTGTGTGTGTGTATACACCACATCTTTTTTTTTTCCTTGGGTGGCATCTTGGCTTTATTATTTTTTTTCAATATATGAAATTTATTGTCAAATTGGTTTCCATACAACACCCAGTGCTCATCCCAAAAGGTGCCCTCCTCAATACCCATCACCCACCCACCCCTCCCTCCCAACCACCATCAACCCTCAGTTAGTTCTCAGTTTTTAAGAGTCTCTTATGCTTTGGCTCTCTCCCACTCTAACCTCTTTTTTTTTTTTTTTCCTTCCCCTCCCCCATGGGTTTCTGTTAAGTTTCTCAGGATCCACATAAGAGTGAAAACATACGGTATCTGTCTTTCTCTGTATGGCTTATTTCACTTAGCATCACCCTCTCCAGTTCCATCCATGTTGCTACAAAGGGCCATATTTCATTCTTTCTCATTGCCATGTAGTACTCCATTGTGTATATAAACCACAATTTCTTTATCCATTCATCAGTAGATGGACATTTAGGCTCTTTCCATCATTTGGCTATTGTTGAGAGTGCTGCTATAAACATTGGGGTACAAGGGCCCCTATGCATCAGTACTCCTGTATCCCTGTATACCACATCTTCTTTATCCATTCATCCATCGATGGACATTTGGGCTCTTTCCATACTGTGGCTATTGTTGATAGTGCTGCTATAAACATGGGGGTGCATGTGTCCCTTTGAAACAGCACACCTGTATCCCTTGGATAAATACCTAGTAGTGCAATTGCTGGGTCGTAGGGTAGTTCTATTTTTAGTTTTCTGAGGAACCTCCATACTGTTTTCCAGAGTGGCTACACCAGGTTGCATTCCCAAAAGGTGAGATTTCTTATATTTCTTTGGTAATTTCTTCCTGCCATGTTCATTTCTTTATTCCTTCCTCTTTTTTTCACATGTTGGAATTGATTGATCATGTAATTTTTAAAGCCTTTTCTTCTCATAGTGTTTTCTTTTGTTCTTTTTCCTGGAGAGGGTCTGAACGTTATCTTCCAACTCTTTAGTGTTTTATTTTATCTATCTGTGCAGGGTTAATGCAGCAGGCCTGAGAATGTTATCCTTAAAAAGGTCTCTTTGCAAGGATGACTTTTGTCTGGTATCTAGGAACTTGGAGTTTGGAATGGTTTCCACCATTCGTCAACTAGAATGACTCCTTGTGCCATTCTGTGTGCCCAGACTGTGCAAACATGATTTATGCTGAATACCTGCTTTCCATCTGGGTGTCTGGAACAAAGGTATGTTTTAGGCAGAGGGTGCCCCCAGTATAAATGCTGATCACTATCACTGTGTTTCTAATGAATTACGTGGTAGACAATACTTCATAGGTGCTGTCACAACTTGTTGCTGGAGGAATTTAGGATGTTCTATCTGACTCCACTGGAAGAAGACTGTTAGAAGCTTGTGTATAGTTTCCTCTGACTTTGCACCTTTTCCTTTCGCTGATTTTGCTTTTTATCCTTTTGCTCTAATAAATCATAGCTGTGAATGTGACTATATGTTGAGTCCCATGAGTCTTTCTAGCAAACCACTGAACCTGGGGGTGGTGTTGGGGACTTGTGATACAGTCATATCTAACTTTCTAAACGTTCTTTATTCTCATTTGCTCTCTCTTCCTTTCTAAAATAGCATCCTCTAAAATCGTTCCTACTGCCTTTTAGGATGTTAATAATGAACTTTTTTGTGTGTGTATGGGAAGTTTCTTCTTATTTCCTGCATTGTCTTTTTTCTCAAAATTAATTTGTGTATGTTTACTTGGTTTCCTTTCTTTCATGTTAACAGGCCTTATGTGGTAAATCTAGGCTGTCTCTTCTCACTTTAAATATTTACTCTTAAATGTGAGAGAATTGGAAACTCATGATCATGGGCTTTACTGTAGATTGAGTTGGTGGTGAGTAGCTTTATTTTTGGAAGCCCTCCAAATACAGGTCTTTTGTTGGGGCATTCAGTTTCTCCAGGAAAATACTGCCCTGTTGCTTACCTGCTTACCATATATGTCTGGTTCCAGGTTTCTGAGAGCTAGAGGGAGGGAAGAGATTGGTGGTTTATGGTGTGGGGATTTTCACTCAATTAGGAAGTAATAGGATTATTATGGAAATATTATTTTATGGTTCAAGTTTGTAAAATATAGATAAAGGAAATGGTTGGGTTTTTTCCCTCTGAAATCACTAAACTCTAGGGAGGGGCACCCTCCCTATAGTTCTTGGGCCATAGTTTGAGGCACACTGCATTAATTAATAACGAGGTGGTTGTTGGGGCACCTGGGTGGCTCAGTCGGTTAAGCGTCTGACTTCGGCTCGGGTCGGGGCCGAACTCAACGGCTCGTGGGTTCAAGGCCCCACATCAGGCTCTGTGCTGACATCTTGGAGCCTGGAGCCTGCTTTGGATTCTGTCTCTCTCTCTCTCTCTCTCTCTCTCTCTCTCTCTCTCTCTCCCCTGCTCATGCTCTCTTTCTCTCTCTCAAAAATAAACATTAATAAAAAAATTAAAAAAGAGGTGGTTGTTAAAGGAGATAGGAAAAGTCAGTGTAACATACTAGTTCATTCTTTTATTTAGCAAGCATTTATTAATTGCCTTTTAAAACTTCTAACCCTGAGGGATAAAACAGGTTACAAGAAAGTTTCCTTCTCTACTCCCATGGAACTTGCCTTTTTGCATGAGGATGTATATTAAGGTCATCTGGTTATTTAATTACAGTTGTTTTCAGAACCGTATAGGAGCAGTCAAGGAGGTTCACAGTGCGTATGTGAGAGCATATGCTTTATCATTATTTGTTTTCATGCTCAAATTGTTCCATATTTGGCCAGTGAGAATTCCTTCAGTCTGGCCTCTCTGTCCTTTTGACATATCTTCATCATTCTTTGAGCATTTCCTTTCTTTCTGGCATAACAGAATGTTCCAGGCTTCTTAGAACCTTCCTTGTGTTTCAGAGCTGGAATCAGCCATTTCTCTGAGGAGCTGTGGTTCTTTTTAAAGGAGATGGTGTTTAGAAACCAAGATCTGAGGGCTAGGTGCTCACATTATTATTGAGTTGTCGTTGTTTCTAAGTTTTCTCAGTGGAGTAAACTGGGAAAGGGAATAAATGTGTTCTTGTCCATCTCTCCGTATGTGTATATACTTCTATCAATAATTATTTCTGTTTGTGTCTATATTGAAAACTATTCACACACCACTAATTTAGTTTAACACCAGAGGGTTCTTTAAACTTTTTTCCCTTTTTTTCTTTGTAAACTTTTTGACAGTAGGAAACCTGGCTCTCATTGTTCTTAATATGTGTACTATTTGATCAGTCCCCTTTTATGTAACTGATATCCCATCACTGTCATTCACCACTACCACTTGCTCTCGAGCACAGTAGACACTCTCCTCATTCTGCTTGAGCTGCAACACCCCTTGTTATCCTGAAATACCACCCCTACCCTGTGTGGATGCCCTTCCTACCTTGCACAGGCTCATATTTCCTGCCCTGTGCTGCTTCCCAGTGTGGATATCCTCCTCGCTCTGCTCAGACTCTGTGATAGAATATCCCCCTTCCCATCATGAAGAAGCCCAGTGCAGCCCAACACCCACTGCCGGGCCCCACTCTCTCGTCTCTTTGTCTCACTCAGGCTTTGACACCCAATTCTGGGCTATCCTCATTATGGGCACCCTCCGTATCCCATTTTGACCCTGACACCCTATATGGCCTGCTCTCCTGTATACATATCCTTCTCACTTTGCTTGTATTCTAGTATCCTGTGCCTGGCTGCCCTGTGTATGGGAGTCTTTCTTTACCTGAGGCATGCCCTGGCACCCTTTACTGGGCTGCCTTCCACATCTGTACAGCCTCTTCACTCTGCTCATGCTACATTTCCTCCACACGAGCGCCTTACTCCGCCTACTCTGATTCCTGCATCCCCTCCCGCCCCAACACACGTAGGTGCTTACTTTGCTCTGCCCCTCCTCATGGCTTTTGCACTGAATTAGTATACTGAAGGGAAGAGAGAGGAGGGGAAAATGAAGAGCCAGCATTTTTTATTGGAACAATGTGATCCAAGTTTATGTTTGACAGAAATAAATCTTGCCCTGCTGTGGTAGTAGATATCTGGAGAATCTGGAAAGGGCCTTTGGGAATCTGCTTTTTGGAGCTTCGTTAGTTGTTGGAGCTACTGGTATAAATAGGTTATTTGTGAATCAGGGACTTCTGTGTATGGAAAAACTTGGGTAATCCGTAAGTTCAGAATAGTAGGAAGGAAAGAAACTAAAAGCAAGAAGTGTTTAGGGGAGGATGATGTTGGAATTCACCTTTTGGGAAAACTGGTTTGGCTCCATGCTAATCTCCTTGCCCCTGAATGTCTTTATAGCATCCATATTAAAAACAACAACAGTTGACTATTTAGTCATCTGTTTTATGAGCTTGGTTTTGCATTTCAAAATGTTACCACAGTGTTTCCCTCACTTCTGTCCTTCATGTACTGACATTTTAGCCATAAACTATGTCATTTACCTTGCTTCACGACTTTAAGCTGGCTTCCCTTTATCACTTAGTCTTGTCAAAGGTATGATATCTTTGTAATCATGGGTTTGATATAATAATAATTTTAAGTCACGTGTTAAGATGAATGTGAAACTTAACATTTTTAAAGTTAATTAGGTGCCATATAAACTCATATTACATACCACTGGTGTTGTGTCTACTTTGGGAAATATGTCAGTATAACCAGAATAAATATTTATACATTTTCCTGATTGATGTTTGTTAGTTGGTATCCAGAGCCTTTGGGTCTTTTTTTCCTAATATATTTTTTTCTAGTTGCTTCTTTGCCCAGTGTGATATATTTTTCTTTGCTTTTTCTCTCATTTAATTGATGAACATTTATATTAAGTGAATTTTAACGTCACCCCAATTCCATCATGGTCTGAGAGGCCTTTTAGAAACTGGTTTAAATGTACACAGAGGCAAAAATTTTAGCCTGTGACCTTTTGAAGAATTTTCTGAGTGTAGCTAGAAACAGATTATCCATTGTTCACAGTGCTTTGCTTCATGTTTTGCCTTCTCTTGCTAAATCCTCTTATTTGTTGAAATCTTGTATCTTAAGTTGCTTACAGTTTGTTAATACAGATCATTATTAAAAGATGATTAGTTTTCTTCATGGAGTTTAGACCCTTTCCATTTCTGCCATAATATCCAAAGGTTTATTTAAGGTAGCATGAAATGTTGAAAAAAATAGTTTAACTTCCTTTTTTCCCAATTGGGAAAGTAATACATGCCAATTGAAAATAAGAGAAACTAATAAAAGTGAAAGAAAAGGAAAAAAAATCATCTCATTTTTACCTCCAAATATAATTACCTTATCTTTTTTTTTTTTTTTTATTATGGTGTTCAAATTTTTGTTTGTTTTTGTTTAACCCACCCCAGGGATAGTCATTTTCTTCATATGTGTTCTAATGGTACTTAGCTTTATTTTGGAAAAATGTAGAGAGCCCCCCACTCCCCAAATGGTCTAATTTTATTTCAAACTTTAAAAATTATTAGTGAAATGAATGTATTTTCATATATTTATTGACCACTCATCTTCTGTAAATGACTTCATATTTCAACAGTTTCTCCATTGAATAGTCTTATTAACATAGAATATAATCTTATACATTAGTTATGTAAACCTTTTGGCCTCTAGTTGTTGTACATTCTTTTACTTCCTGTTGGTTACTTGCATTTTTCTTTGTCATTAGTGTCTTTTTTTTTTTAAATGCAAAATGTAAGCATTTTTATGTAGGCAAATGTATCAGTATTTTTTTTTATGGCTTCTGGTTTTTGTCTTGTTTAGAAAAATCTACTCTACACCAGTATTATGCAATTATTCTTCAGTATTTTTCCTAATAGTTTTAATGTTTTATGACTTTGTTTTCTTTACCATAGGTTCTTCATCATACGTTTACACACACACACAAGCACACACATACTTTGAAATTTGGTATGAGTTATTTTTTGCAGATGTATAGCTCCTTGATCTGGTAATGGTTTATTGATGAATCCATTCTTTCACCACTGACTTGAAATATTATCTCTAAAAAAAAATTTTTTTTTTAACATTTATTTATTTTTGAGAGACAGAGAGAGGCAGAGCATGAGCAGGGGAGGGAGAGAGAGACACACACACAGAGTCTGAAGCAGGCTGCAGGCTCCGAGCTGTTTGTTAGCACAGAGCCTGACACGGGGCTTGAACCCAAGAACTGTGTGACCGTGATCCGAGCTGAAGTCAGATGTTCAACCGACTGAGCCACCCAGGCGCCCCTGAAATATTATCTTTATCAAGTGAAATTTCTGTGTACATACTAGTGGCTGTTCTATGGCTGTGATTAGTTATGTTTCTGGGTTTTTTTTGCCTTTTTTTCAGTATAGTGAGTTTGCTCTTTCTTTTTAATCTTTTATTTTTAATGTTTATTTTAGAGAGTGAGAGAGCCTTTGCATGCGTGCGCACATGCAAGGAAAGGAGGGGCAGAGAGGGAGGGAGAAAGAGGATCTGAAGCAGGCTTTTCACTGACAGCAGAGAGCCAGATGTGGGGCTCGAACTCACAAACTGTGGATCATGACCTAATCATGATCTGAGCCGAGGTCAGATGCTTAATCGACTGAACCACCCAGGCGCCCCTAGTGAGTTTATTTTCATAATGTACTGGTTTTATTATTACTATCATTCCTCCCCCCGAGACAGTGCATTTGAGCTTGGGAGGGGAAGAGAGAGGCTGGCCGGGAGAGAATCTTAGGCAGGCTCCACGCCCAGCACAAGCCCAACCTGGGGCTTGATTTCACATCTGTGAGATCATGAGCTGAGCTGAGGTCAAGATGCTTACTGACTGAGCTACCCAGGTGCCCCTGGTTTTATTATTACAAGAGCTTAATAGAATGTTTAAGTGACCTGGCAATGTGGGTCTTCTCTTGTTCTTGTTTTTCAAAACTTTCTGTGGTATTCTCACAAGCGTATTACTTCAAATGAACTTCAGAATCAGCTTACCATTTTAAATAAGCATCCCTCAATTCCAAATCTATTATAACATCTTCTCACTCTTCAAAAAACATAAATCAGTTCGCGTTACTCCCTTGTTTACATCCCTTCAGTATCTTC
Source organism: Acinonyx jubatus (assembly GCF_027475565.1). Classification (NCBI taxonomy): domain Eukaryota; kingdom Metazoa; phylum Chordata; class Mammalia; order Carnivora; family Felidae; genus Acinonyx; species Acinonyx jubatus. Next base: position 18,788,569 of record NC_069397.1, read on the forward strand.
TTCCCCCTCTTTTTGTTATCTATTGCTGCGTAACAAGCTGCTCCAAAGCTTTGTAGCTTAAAACGGTCTGTTTATTGTGCTCACAGTTTTGCTAGTCAGGAACTCATGACTGGTTCAGTTCTGTTCCACGTGGCGTTTGTTGTCTGGGGTGGCCAGTGCTGGAGCATCCCTTCCAGTATGACCTCTTCAGTCACATGTGTGGCTCCCCAGTACCTGGCTTCTATCTCCATGTGGCATTTCATTCGTCAGAATTTCTCCGTGTGGCCTGGGCTTCTCCCAGCATGGTGGTCTCAGAGTAAGTACTTTTTACATGGCAGCTGCTTTCCAGGAGGCGGGAAAGAAAAACTGTCAGGCCAGTTAAGGGCTGTGCCTGGAACTGGCACAGTGTCCTTTCTGCCAGTTTGTTGGTCAGAACAGTTATGAGACCTGCCTAGATGCAAGGAAATGGAAAAATAGACTCCACTTTTTTTTAAAAACATTTTTTTTTTCAACGTTTATTTATTTTTGGGACAGAGAGAGACAGAGCATGAACGGGGGAGGGGCAGAGAGAGAGGGAGACACAGAATCTGAAACAGGCTCCAGGCTCAGAGCCATCAGCCCAGAGCCCGACGCGGGGCTCGAACTCACGGACCGTGAGATCATGACCTGGCTGAAGTCGGACGCTCAACCGACTGCGCCACCCAGGCGCCCCTAGACTCCACTTTTTGATGTGGGAGTGGCAAGATCTTACTGCATGTGGGGTGAGAGATATTGTGACCATATTTGGAAAATATAATATGCCACATTATCACACTAAAATTCAAAGCTCTTAAAATGGCCCATCAGGCTTTTCATCATCCGAATCATCCCTGCTTCTCTCTCTGACCTCATCCCCTACGTTTTCATCTTTTACTCCCTTTGGTTGAGCCACAGTGGGCTCTTTGCTAGGCTTTGAATGTGTCATGCTTATACCAACATCAGATCCATTTTACCTGCCACTGCTGCTTTGAATGTTCTTCTTCAGAGCTTTGCTGGGTCTTCCCATTCTTACATCAGTCACATCTCTGCTCAAAGTCACATCTCCAGAGAGCTTTCCCTGACCACTTTATCTGCTAACATCTTGGTCCCTTACTACCCCCTAGTCTGACTTTTTCCTCTACACAGATTTTAGTGCTGTTTTGGGGAGCTTGGGGGCCTGAATATACTTTTTAGCTCCCTGCCTTGCTTCTGAACAAGTTGAGAAATAAGACAGTAAAGATGGAGGCCAAAATATATGTGAAATATATAAATATTAAAAGTAAATTTATCATCTAGAAGTATATATTGATGAAAAGAATACATAAACATATTATAAATATATATATTTGTGTCTATGTACATGTATATATATGTGTGTGTGTATATGTACATATATATACATATACATGCATATACGTGTGTGTGTGTGTATTCCGCCCCCCCCTCCCCCCGCCCCCCTATCATTATGAAGTTGGAGACCTAAGTGGGCCTAGTAACTAAATCTTAGAATTGGGCTGACTTACAACACCCAGTCCAAGGCAGGGTTGGTCACTCCCCTGTGCAGGGCTAGGTTCCTGATCAACTCCATGTTGACTGACATAGAAGAAAATACTTACAGTTGTAGCAAGCCTGTTCCCATGTAAAGAAGGGTAGAACTGAGTTGTGCATGCCCAGGTATTTTCATTTTTACCAATCTGACTAAAGGGGGGATGGAAGGAAGAGAATAAAAGGAGTGTCAAAGATGAATGTCAGATCTCAGATAGGAGAAACTGGGTGTATTGTGGTGCTATTCCTAAGATAGAAGACATGATAGGAAGATGATAAATTTTAGAAACACCGAGTTTGAAGTGCCTACAAGATACCTGTGTGGAGTTACCAAATAGGCATTTGGATAACACATTTGAAGATGCAGATTTGGTGTTAATTTTCTATCTTCTGTAAGAAGACTATTACAAGCATAGTGGCTTAAAACAACGCAAAATTATTATGTCACGGTTTCTGTGGGTCAGGAATCTGGGCAGTGGTTAACTGAGTTCTCTGCTCAGGTTCTCACCAAGCTGAAATCAGGGTGTCGCCTGTCAGCGCTGCCCTCTCATCTGAGGCATGAGGTCCTCTTCCAGGCTCACTGGTTGTTGGTAGAATTTAGGTCCTTACAGTTGTAGGGCTGAGGCTCTCAGCCCCTAGGGGCTGCTTGTTATTCCTTGCCATGTGACCGTTCCCACAGTGTGGTAGTTTGCTTCTTCAAGGACAACAGAAAGCATTTTTGCTGCTTCAGATCTCGTCCATGGCCCGCCTGGTTAGGACAGGCTCAGCTGAGATAATTTCCCTTTTGATTACCTCAAAGTCAACTGATGAGGGATCCTAATTGCATCTGCAAAGTCCCTTTTGCCACAAAATGTAATAATCATGTAAGGGATATCACGTTGTATTTGAAAGTGCTTCTCTCTGTCAAGGGAGAGGATTGTACAGGGTGTGTACGGTCTGGGGCTGTTTTAGTCATCAGCAGTCATTGTGGTAGTCATCGGCAGGAGAGCCCGTGAATGCAGAGATTGCCCAAGGGCGACTAACTTTGTTCAGAGAGAAGAGAAGAGCGATTAGAGGAGATTTTCGGAATTACTGGTACCTGAAGGATACATTTATTCATCTTCGTGTTCACAGCACTACATTGCTACCTGGCACATAGTACATGTTCAATAAGTATTTTGTTAGAATTCTTTGATCTCAGATTTTAAGAAATTAATGTATAATTTACATATGGTAACATTCACCCTTTTCAGAGTACAGTCTGAGTTTTTTTGTTGTGGTAAAATACACATAAAGTTTACCATCTTAACCATTTTTAAGTATACAGTTCAGTGGTATTAAATACATTCACATTGCTGCACAACCATTACTCCATCCATCCCCACAACTCTTTTCATCTTGTACAACTGAAACTCTGTACCTGTTAAATGATAACCCATTCTCCCCTTTCTCCATCTTCCGGCAAACACCATTGTGCTTTCTTTTGCTTTTGAGTACACTAAGTAATTCATATAAGTGGCATCAGACAGTATTTTGTCTTTTTGTGATTGGCTTATTTATATATTTATATAATGTCCTCAAGGTGTATCCATGTTGTGGCATATTGCAGAATACCCTCTCCCTTTTTTAAAAGGCTGAATAATGTTCCATTGTATGTATATACCAAATTTTCTTATCCCTTTATCCATCGATGGACACTTGGGTTGCTTCTGTGTTTTAGTTACTCTGAATAATGCTGCTATGAACATGAGTGTGCAAATATCCCTTTGAACCCTGCTTTCGATTTTCTTTTTGGATATATGCCCAGAAGTGGAATTGCTGGATCATGTGGTAATTATATTTTAAATGTTTTAAAGGTATTTTCATAGCATTGACTGTCCTATTTTACGTGCTTAACCAACAGCACACAAGGGTTCCGTTTCTCCACATCCTCACCAACACTTCTTGGTTTTCTGGTTTTTTTGGTAATAGCCATACAAATGGATGTGACTTGGTATCTTATTGTAGTTTTCCATTTGCATTTTCCTAATGTTGAGCGATATTGAACATCTTTTCATGTGCTTATTGGACATTAATGTATCTTTGAGAAATGTCTGTTCAAGTCCTGTGCCCATTTTAAAATTTTTGTTGTTGTTGTTGTTTAGTTTTAGGAGTTCTCTCTATATTCTGGATATTAATCTCCTCAGATATATGATTTGCAAATACTGTCTCCCATTCTGTGGCTTGCCTTTTTACTCTGTGGATATATCTATATATCTATATCTATATCTATATCTATATCTATATCTATATCTATATCTATATCTATCTATATCTGTATCTATCTATATATACAGATATAGATAGAAATATTTTAATTTTTGTATTTTAGAGAGAGCAAGAGCATATGCGAGTTAGGGAGGGGCAGAGGGAGAGAGAGAGAATCCCAAGCGAGCTCCCAAGCCCTATGATCATGACCTGAGCCGAAACCCAGAGTTTTATGGTCGACTGACTGAGCCACCCAGGCAGGCACCCCTTGAGTTAGTTTTTGTATATGGTGTTAGGTAGGGGTCCAACTTCATTCCACTGCATGTGGATACCCAGTTTTCTCAGTGCCATTTGTTGAAAAGACTGTCCTTTCTACATTGAATGGTCTTGGCACCTTTGCCAAAAATTTATTGACCATGTATATGAGGGAATTAAGACAGACGTACAGACCAGTGGAACAGAATAGACCAGTTCCGTTGGTCTGTATGTGTGTCTTTTTTTTTTAAGTTTATTTATTTATTTTGAGAGACAGAGAGTGGGGGAAGGGCAGGGAGAGAGAGAGAGGGAGAAAGAGAGAATTCCAAGCAGGCTCCGCACTCCCCTAGGCAGGGCTCAAACTCACCAACTGTGAGATCATGACTTGAGCAGAAATTAAGAGTTACCTTTTTCAAGATTCTTTCAGCTATTCATAGTCCTTTGAAATTCCATATGAATTTTAGGATGGGTTCTTTTATTTCTCCAAATATGGCATTGGGTTTTGATAGGGACTCATTGAATCCGTAGATCACTTTGGGGTAGTATTGACATTTTAAGAATATTGTCTTTGAATCCATGAACATAGGATGTATTTCTATTTATACTGTTTTTAATTTCTTTCAGCAGTGTTTTGTAGTTTTCAGTATACAAGTTTCACTGCCTTGGTTAGATTAATTCCCAAGTGTTTTATTCTTTCTGATTCTGTCATAAGTGGAATTGTTTGCTGCTTTCCTTTTTAGATTGTTCATTGCTACTGTCTAAAATGCAACTGATTTTTGTGTGTTAACTTTTTACCCTGCTACTTTGATGAATTCCTTTATCCATTCTCACAGATTTTTGTAGTGGAATCTTTAGAGGTTTTAACATATAGGATCATGTCATCTGAGAACAGCTGACTTTCCAATTTGAATGCCTTTTATTTCTTTTTCTTGCCTAACTGCTCTGGCTAGAACTTCAGTACTAAGTTGAATACAAGTGGTGAGAATGGGCACCTGCCTTGTTCCTGTTTTTAGGAAAAAAAGCTTTCAGTCCCCATTGAGTACTATGTTTCCTCTGAGTTTTTCATATATGGATTTTATTATGCTGAGGTAGTTTCCTTCTATTCCTTCTCTTTGTTGAGTGTTTTTATCATGAGAGGGTGTTGAATTTTATCACATGCTTTTTCTGCAATTGAGATGAACATGTGGTCTTTTCCCTTCCTTTTATTGATGTAGATATTACATAGACTTTCATATGTTGAACCATTCTCACATTCCAGTAATAAATCCCATTTAGTCTTGTGTATAATTCTTTTAATATGCTGCAGAATTTTTTAATAATTGTTGCGGATTTTTGCATCAGTATTTATGAGGGATATTAGTCTGTGATATTCTTGTGTCTTTGGCTTTGGTGTCAGGGTTATGCTGGCCTTATAGAATAAGTTAGGAAGTATTCTCTTCAATTTTTTGGAAAAGTTTAAGATGGATTAGTATTAGTTCCTCATTAAATATTTGGTAGAATTTACTAGTAAAATGATCAGGTCCAGAGCTTTGTTGAGAGAATTTTGATTGCTGATTTAATCTTCTCACTAGTTATAGGTCTATTCAGATTTTCTATTTCTTTGTGATTTAGCCCTGGTAGGTTTTGTGTTTCTAAGGATTTATTCATTTCATTTAGGTTTATTCAAAAATTTTTTGGCATACAGTTCATCGTACTCTCTAACATCTTTTTTAGGTCTGTAGTACTAGTAATAATGTACCCACTTTTATTTCTGATTTTAATAATTTGAGTATTTTTCCTTTTTTCTTAGTCCATTTAGCCAAAAGTTTGTCAATTTTGTTGATACTTTCAAAGGACCAACTTTTGGTTTCATTTATTTTCCCTGCTTTTGTTATTCTTACTTTATCTCTGCTCTCATATTTATTATTACCTTTTTTCTTCCAGATTTGTATTTCATTTGTTCTTCTTTTTCTAGTTCCTTAGGTTAAGTTAGGCTGTCGATTTGGAATATTCTTGTTTTTTAACATAAATGTTTATAGCTATAAATTTCCCCATTAGCACTACTGTCACTGCATCCTGCAAGTTTTGGCATGTTGTATTTACACTTTCATATGTCAGTATTTTCTAATTTGTCTTGTGATTTCTTGAAACATTGGTTGCTTAAAAGTATATTGTTTAAAATAATCCAATTAAAAATGGAGAGAAGACATGAACGGACACTTCTCCAAAGAAGACACACAGATGGCCAACAGACACATGAAGGGGTGCTCAACATTACTCACCATTAGGGAGATGCAAATTAAAGCCACAATGAGCTATCACCTCACACCTGTCAGAATGGCTAAAATCAGCAACACAGGAAACAAGTGTTCGTGTGGATGAGAGAAAGGAACCCTCGTGCACTGTTGGTGGAAATGCAAACTGGCACAGCCACTGTGGAAAACAGTGTGGAGGTTCCTCAAAAAGTTAAAAATAGAGTTACCATGTGATCTAGTAATTCCACTCCTGGGTATTTACCCAAAGAAAACAAAAACACTAATTCAGAAAGAAAACACTAATTCAAAAAACATGCATTGTATATTTTTTTCAGCATTATTTACAAAAGCCAAGATATGGAAGCAACCCAAGTGTCCATTGATAGCTGAATGGATAAAGAAGTGGCATACACACACAAATACACAGTGGAATATACTGAGCCTTAGAAATGAATGAAATCAGGGCACCTGGGGCAGCTCGATTGGTTAAGTGTCCAACTCTTGGTCTTGGCTCAAGTCATGATCTCACTGTTTGTGGGATCAAGCCCTGTGTTGGGCTTTGTGCTGACAGTGCGGGGCCTGCTTGGGATTCTCTCTCTGCTTCTCTCCCATGTACTCTCTCTCAAAAAAATAAAAAAAATAAAAAAAATAAATAAATAAAAATTCTTTAAAAAAAAATGAATGAAATCTTGCCATTTGCAATAACATGGATGGATCTGGAGGGTATATAATGCTGAGTGAAATGAGTCAGAGAAAGACAAATACGATTTGATTTCACTCATGTATGGAATTTAAGAAACAAAACACATGAAGAAAGAAAAAGAGACAAACCAAAGAACAAACTCTTAAATACAGAGAACAAACTAATGGTTACCAGAGGGAAGGTGTGTGGGGGGAATGGGTGAAATAGGTGAAGAGGATTAGGAGTACACTTATTATGATGAGCACGGAACAATGTATACAACTGTTGAATCACTATATGGTACACCTGAAACTAAAATAATACTGTATGTTAGTTAATTATACTGAAATTTTTTAAAAAAATATATTTAATTTTCACAATTTTGTGAAATTTTGTGAATTTTCCAGTTGTTGATTTCCAACTGCATTCCACTGTGGTCAGAGAAGATATGTTGTATGATATCTGTCCTCTAAAAATCTATGGAGATGTCGAGTTGCTTGGGTGACTCAGTCGGTCAGGCATCCGACTCCAGCTCAGGTTATGATCTCATGGTTTGTGGGTTCGAGCCCCGAGTCTGTGCTGACAGCTCAGAGCCTGGACCCTGCTTTGGATTCTGTGTCTCCGTCTCTGCCCCTCCCCTGCTTGTGCTCTTTTTCTCTCTCAAAAATAAACATTAAAAAAAGCTTTTTTTTAAATAAAAAATAAAATCTATTGAGATGTAATTTTTTGGTCTACACGTGGTCATCCTGGAAAATGTCCCATATGTACTTGAGAAGAATGCATATTCCATTGTTTGGTAGAATGTTCTGTGTATGTATGTTGGGTCTAGTTGGCTTATTGTGTTGTTTAAGTTGTCTGCTTTCTTCTGTCTGGTTGGTTTCTCCATTATTTTGAGTGGTGTATTGAAGTCTCCAGCTATTAGTGCAGAACTAATTTTTTCTTTAATTCTGTCATTTTTTGCTTCTTATATTCTGATGGTCTGTCATTAGGTGGGTAAATGTTTATAATTATTATATCTCCTTGCTGTACTGAACCTTTTATTAATATACAGTGTCTTTCTTTGTCTCATATTTTTTTTTTCAACGTTTATTTATTTTTGGGACAGAGAGAGACAGAGCATGAACGGGGGAGGGGCAGAGAGAGAGGGAGACACAGAATCGGAAACAGGCTCCAGGCTCTGAGCCATCAGCCCAGAGCCCGACGTGGGGCTCGAACTCACGGACTGCGAGATCGTGACCTGGCTGAAGTCGGACGCTTAACCGACTGCGCCACCCAGGCGCCCCTCATATTTTTTTTTTTATAGTTTTATGATTTTGTTAACACAAATACTACATGCACATAAGCTGTCTATTCATTTTCTTTGCTAGTCAGCCTGGCATTGGGATTGGTGACTCTGATGGCCAGCTGGGCTGCTCTTTTGGCCTTGCAGTTCTTGGAGGAGACACTGTGAGCAATCTGTGTACAGTAAGATCTGTTGCACATCAGTAGCACTTCAAGCTCCTTGATGTTGTGAACTAGGAACTTCTGGAAGCCACTGGGCAGCATGTACTTTGTTTTCTTTTTGCTCCTATAACCAAAGTTGGGCATCAAGATCTGGTTCTTGAATCTTCTCTACACCCTATTGTCAATGCCTGGTTTCCACCAGTTATGGTTAATTTTGACATATTGTTCTGCCTGGTGCCAGATGAAGTTCTTGGTCCTCTTTTTAATGATCTTGGACTTGACTAGAGGTTTGAGGGTGAACATGATGCCATATAGGAGATGGCTGCCACCTTCACAGGCAGTGCTGAAGAAGAGAGGGGAAGGTCCTCCATAACTTGTTTTGATTGAAAGTCTGTTTGTCTGATAATTTGTATAGCTACCCCCACTCTCTTTGTAAAAACTGAAAGATTTATACGATCCGAAGAGAAGCCAGAGTATTCTCTTTGGTTACCATTTGCATGGAATATCTTTTTCCATCCTTTCACTTTCAACGTGTTTGTGTCCTTAGCTCTCGAGTCTCCCATAGGCAGCATGTAGTTGGGTCATGTGCTTTTATTTTTTTTAATTTTTTAAATTATTTTTTATTTTATTTTTTCTGACAATCTCTGTCTTCTGATTGGAGAGTTTAATCCATTTACACTTAAAATAATTACTGATAAGAAGGGATTTACTGCTATCATTGTGCTATTGGTTTCCTTATGCCCTATGGCTTTTTTTGTCTCTCATTTTCTGCATTACTGTTTTCATTTGTGTTTATTTTTTGTAGTGAAATGTTTAAATTCCTCTCTCATTTCCTTTTTGTGTATTCTACAGCTATTTTCTTTGTGGTTACCACGGGGATTACATTTAACATCCTAATGTTACAACACTCTCATTTGAATTTATACCAGCTTAATTCTGTGTTTTGACATTTAAATGGCACGTATTCATGTAACCATCACCATGGTCAAGATATAAGAAGTTTCATCACTCAGAAAATTTCCTTATACCCCCTTTGGCCAGCAGAGTAGATGGTGGCAAATCCTGAGGGGAACATCTGTTGTCTTATAGGGAAGAAGCCTTTGAATTGTCTTCAAACGGGTTTGTGGAGTGCCTCCTCTTAGTAAGCAGTGATGGGCTACTATTGTAGACTGGGGGGTTCAGGGGAACCTGGAAATATGAGATTTTTGGGGAGCACAGTTCACTTGTTTGCATTCATTTGTCAGAGTCTTATTCTTAACCCTCAGGACTCTGGTCTCGGCATAGCAGATGTGCCCTGTAGGGAATTTAACCTTTGAAGCCCAGCAACTCTGATAATTAAGTGTTGGTTCTGGTCCTTAGGTTTCTCTGTCCTCCTGCTGTAAGAAAGGAGACCATCTTTATATGCTTCTGGAGAGACCTTTTGGCTTATATGCCTAGCTTCTAATTGGCAGTTAATCAGCTTTTTGTTATCTTTTTTATTTTTTCTTCCAGTGAGCAAAGGGTTTAGTAATACTCTTATAGTTTCATTGCTTTTGTAGTTAGGATTTTTCCTTCACTGCCAGCTTTAAAATCCCATCTGAGCACCTGCAGCCAGCTGCTCTGGAAGCCTAGTGTAGGATGTTCGTTAAGATCTTCCTTTGGGATCAACACCTGGGAGGAGGGAGGATTGGGCAGATGCAGAATTCATGGTGCAGTGTAGGTCTTGTGGTAGCTTTGTTCATCTCCTTTCGGGAGCTCTGATGCTAGAATTGGTTCTTCTGAGTTGCCCAGAATTGGGCTGAGGTGCTTAGGCCTTTATATTGCCCTATCAGTTGGTCGTTGGATGTGGGCTGCCCAGGAAGGGTTTCCCTTAGGTAGGATCATTCTTTGCGGCTGAGGCAGTCCCTGAAGGACTGACTGAGCACTGCTAGCAGTTAAGGCAACAAGTCCTTCCCCGAAGGGGAGCTGGGCAGCACATCAGCGTCTGCTACAATTCCTCTGTCTTCACTAAGAATGATTATATCATTACCTTGCTTCTCCTAGATTCGGGTTTCATTTGTTCCAGAATTTGTTTTAGTTTTTTTAGTATCATTATGAACTCATGGATATAAATAACATATACTTAACAGACTTTATGTTGACTTACACATATAGAAGGATGTACAAATGTATGTAAATATACAGCTTAATAAATGTTGACAGTGTGAACACATCAGTGGAACTTGTATAGTGCTGGCAATCAATAGGTCCTTCTTTCCTCTGCATTTGCTTCTAGTCATTACCTGTTCTTTCCAAGGGTCTCTAGTATCCTGACTTGAATTTAGCATGTTGTTGAAATTTGTGTAACAAAGTCACACAGTAAGTGACATTTTGTTCTGACTTCTTTTCATTCGTATATTTGTGAGACTAAGCTTACGGTTGTAAATCATTTATTTTTATTGCTATACAGTTTTTCTTTGAATATACTGCTTTTGAAAAAAACATTTCTGCTATTGATAGACACTTGGAGTGTTCTCAGTTTATGAAAGGGCTGTTTTAAACATTCGTACATATCTTTCGGTGAACATATATACAAATACACCTAAGGTATAAGTATATACCTAGTGAAATTGCTAAATGTGTATATGTTCTGTTTCAGTAGATAAAACAATTATTGACTTACACTCCTACTAGTAATGTATAAGAATTCCAGTTGCTGGGATGCCTGGCCGGCTCAGTTGGTAGAGAATGCTACTTTTGATCTCAAGGTTGTGGGTTCAAGCCCCATGTTGGGTGTAGAGATTACTTAAATACATAAATAAACTTAAAAAAAAAAAGAGTTCCAGTTGCTGCAGTTTGCCTGTTTATGTAGGATGTAACCCTCCAAAGCTTATGGTTGAAAGCTGGGTATATTTACTGGGTCCCCTCCACTAGCAGGTTCTGAAGTCTAATTTTTTGTCTTCCTGAGGCTGTGAGACTTTAAAATTCTGCTTTGCTTTTCAGAAGTTTTTGGCTTACCTTTTAACCCTTTTCCACCACTTAGGCATTTGAGGCCCCCTCATGTCTTCGGTTTTGTCACTTCGGACCTCATTGTCAACCCAAATCTCTGATGGCTCCTATTTGCCTCAACAGAGGTACCTTAGAACGTGACTTTCTGGCACGCTTTCATTCTCTATTGCAATGTTATTCTGTCTCTTATTTTTTCTCATAGTGACTTCACATGTGATTTGACCACATTCTTTCTATGTGAACTTAGTTTTCCTGAATTGGTGAGAGGGAGCTGTGAGCCAGGAGAGCTTTTTATCTTCGTGGCTCTAGAGCTCTTCTGTTACTTTCATGAAATGAGATACATCATCTCATCCTTTTTGAGCTCCTTAGCTGTCTTCCTTTTTACCACCTTTATGTGGCCTTTTTTCCTTTGCCCCGTTGTCCCTATTGGAGTGAATCTCAGCAATTTCTTCTCAGTGTGGGCTTCGCCCTAAAAGGGGGTGCTTCTTCAGCTGGTTAGTTTAGAAGTGTGCTGCCCAGTGGTGTCCAGTGGCTAATTAAAGTTAAATTTAAGTAAATAGAAGTAAACATTTGATTCCTCATGTGCATTAGCCATGTAACATGTGCTCAGTAGTCACACGTGGCTATAGCTACTGTATTGAGCATTGTTGATATAGTATAATCTCACCACAGACAGTTCTGTTAGACAGTGGTGGCTTAAAGTGTGCTCTGTTCTCTTCAGGCATTAGTGTAGACCTTTCACACTCATGTGCAAATTGCAATATGCAGAAAGCCCCCTGTGTTTCAGCTAACGTTCTTTTTTTTTTTTTTTTTGTCAGTTAATGTTCTTAAGTTGCCCTGTTGTACTTTTCATTGAGGATGGAATAGAATTTTGGTATTTTCCTCTTGTTGGACCCATTATACATTCAGCTTTCTTTTGCAGAGATACTAATACCACACCAGTTTTGTAGCTCTAAGTGGTTTGTTGCTATTTGCTTGTTTTTGGGGGTTTGTGGGTACCTTGTCCCCTGCTTTATGGAGTTCACCTATTCAAATGCTAATTTCATCTGGAAGCACCCTCAGAAACACACCCAGAAATGATGTTTAGCCAGATATCTGTACATCCTATGAGCCAGTCAAGTTAAGGTATAAAATTAACCATTACAGAGGGAGTTGGGGAGATTTACAAGTTACATTGCAGCCACTGCCTTCTTCTAAAAGCCCCCTTTCAGATTCAGCACGCTGCCCCCCACCAGCCTTTAAAATTAACATTATGTAATTCTGTAGCTCCTGTTCTGCCCCTTCTAACCCTAAAAAGTCTTCCTCTCTTTTATTTAGTATTTATTATCAAGTTAGTCACTTGTTACTTACTAGGCAGACTTGCGCATGTCATTGGGTCTCTTTCCACCTTTAGTTGCACCATTTTAAAAATGAGGTTTGTTTTCTCAGAGGAACCTCACCGGTGTTCTCTTAGCGTTAGCAGGATCTAGTATTTAAACAGTAAATATATTCATGATACTTTCAATGGAAAATGCTACTTTTGTTTGATACTTTATTATTTTTTTTGATGTGTATTTTTGAGAGGGCTTGAGTGGGGTGGGGGAGGGGTAGAGAGAGAGGGAGACATAGAATCGGAGGCAGGCTCCAGGCTCTGAGCTGTCAGCACAGAGCCTGACATGAAGGTTGAACTCCCGAACTGCCAGATCATGACCCGAGCTGAAGTTGAGTGCTTAACCGACTGAGCCACCCAGGTGCCCAGAAAATGCTACTTTTGAACGGAGTAGAGATGAACTTCTTGGCAATGTGACTTAACTCATTCTCAGATAAATGTAAATGTGGCGACCTTAAGAGATATTTTTTCCATGAGACTTAACTGTTTGTTGTTCTGTTACTCCCTCAACTGTGTACTTGAGGGTGATCATCTTACCTGAGTTTGTCTTACTGTGTTTATTCCTGGTTATTCAGTTCTCATTTCTGAACAGTCTGCACTTATTTCCCATTAATTGATTAGGTCTGGGGCATAGATTTTCTTGGTCTGTTGTTGTTTTAAGAGTTCAGTGTTTAAGGGAAAGGATTATATGCATTCTCTGAAATAATTTTTAGCTACAAGGAAATAGCTCTATTTCTGTGAGTCATCATCTCTCTTATGTAATGCTGGGTAAAGTTTTAATTTTGTAGGTAGAGATTTACAATTTCCAGACGGAAAGCTACAAAAATTGAAATTTCAAGAGAGTTGTAGATTTGCTAGAAATGCTAATCTATATTGAAAATTGGAGTTTGAGATACAAATGTAGGTAACCGTGACTGATAAGAATTTTCCTCAAACCTCATGATTTTCAGTGAGAAATAGTTCTTTTTAGTCCTTTTCATGTGTAAGCTAACATTTTCTTTTTCCCTTAGCTTCCAATAAAAACAGGACAGCAGAACACGCATACCAAAGTCAGTACTGAACACAACAAGGAATGTCTTATTAATATTTCCAAATACAAGTTTTCTTTGGTTATCAGCGGCCTCACCACTATCTTAAAGAATGTTAACAATATGGTGAGTATTTGAGCTATTGTTTTGTGGGGGAATTTGTTTTGGTTTGTTTTTGATTTAAAGATTTGGAGCAGCATATTTTGAAGTATGGAAAGTCCTTTTCTGTGAACTCCGGATATAAACGTTCACCATTGTATTTTGTGGGTTAGCACAGGTAACCTTTTAACTTTCATTTTAGTTTTTGATTCTTTCTCTTAGATCCTTCTCTTATTTGTGACCCTATCTTCTTTTCTATTTTTTTTTTTTTTTTTTTTTGGTGGGGGGAATTAAGATTTCATATAGACTGTAGGTCATATACGAATTGATCATGGAGTAATCTTTTAAAATATTTTTTTTAGTTTCTTCTTTGAATATTTACTTATCAGGTTGCCCTAGTCCTAAGTAGATGATAAATATGACCTTGTAGTGATAAAATGTGAGATTGCTTTTATGAAGATATTGTTTTATTTCCTTCCTCCTGTAACCTGTGACAAATTCTATAGTATAGTAGTTCAAGATCCCATTGTTGAAATGGTTTTCCTCAAATAGTCATTTCATCAAGTAATTCCACTGTCACAAGCTCCCAGTTGCCTTTTTTCCTGTTTTATAAAATCGATTTACATTCCCTAGGCTACAAGTTATTCCAGTGTATATTTCTCCTATATCTCACAGGTGATCTGTCTTCTCTGTCAATTCCTATCTAAAACCTCCTTCATACTCAGTGCAAAACAACCGATCTGGGTGTTTCTTGATTAATTCTAAACTGCTTTTCCTGTCTTTAGCACTTATAACCACAATTTATATTGTTTGTATTGAGCATTGAGACTGACTTCTGGTTGTAGATTGTGAGACTCAGTCCCATTTTTATAGTCACATCATCTTTGGTGTGTGTTCTTTTTAAAAACTTGGTTAGACAATGCCCTAAACTTAGAAAACTGATAAACTGGAGGTGTGAGCAGTCATTTGCCATACAAAGAAATTTTTTCTTTATAGAAAAAATTAAGATTTTCTGAAGAAAGCAGAACCTCTTAGGAACACGTAAAGTGAATTACAGAAACACATTTAAGATTTTGTGGATCTCTTCTGTTGCAGTGTGTGGGGCATGGTGATAGGATGTTCCTTATATAAATATGTGGCTGTGTTCCCAGTTAGATGAAAATATTTGAATATTTGGAACCTTCTTTTCAAAAACAGAAACAAAAGCAGTATTGTGATATTGGCATTCATTTAGTGCTTACTGAATAAACTGACTTTTAGAAACCATAGTTTCTTGTTGGTAAACAGCATAGTATTAAATTTAAGGATAGTGAATGCCTAAAATTCACTGTAATTGGTATTATAGTATTTTGTTCCTGTAAGAATTTAGACTTTGATTATCTTGTGGCATCGAAGTTAAATGTTCAATTCAAGATTCTGGTTCAGGTCTATATGTATTTCTAAATCCTATGTATTTTTAAAGTATAAGCAAAAGTTATTTTCTTTTACTGTTACAACACTAATGACAGACTGTAATAAATGCCAGCATTTTCATTTGCCTGGGAATGTACTTTGAGCATTAAGATAAAATAGAAATAATAGATTTAAATACAGTCTAATCTGGGAGGTAAAATGGAAAACATGATTTTTTTTTTTTTCTTAATCCTTCGTCCCTTTTCAGATATGTGCTGATTTGTAGTAGGGAATAATAGCCAACTTTTAGTGTTGTGAATATCTTTTCTTTTAGAGAATATTTGGAGAAGCTGCTGAAAAAAATTTGTATCTCTCTCAGTTGATTATATTGGATACACTGGAAAAATGTCTTGCTGGGGTAAGTAAATCTAAAATAGGCAGATTTTGTGAATTCAGTTTTGAGAATGATCTGATGTACCAAAATGTATATGGACAAGAAAAGTCCTATGGATTTTTTTTGCCTAAGACATATGAATACGAATTTTGTTAACAGAGTTAACAGAGTACAGACAAGTTTTCAAGAGAAACTTATTTTCTTATCTTTTGTGAATAGATACTAAGTTTATTTATAAAGTGTTAAGCTTGAGCCACATATCTGTTTCAGGTTTTTTAGAAGAGTTTATGAAAAAAGCCACCATTTGACTTACTTAATTTCTCCAGATATTGTTAGGCCTGTAGCATTGGTTAGCTGTGAAAAAATGTGACAGGAAGACCAGGAGTAATGTTGTCTCTTTCCCCGTTTTAGCATTTTATCTGATTTTAGGGTTTTACTTTTCAAATCTATATAAAAGGAGACTTTAAAAAATTGTAACTGTTGCTGATAGATCCTACCTGAAGAACACTTGTTATATGTACATATGAACATACAAAGTAGATATGGGGAGGAGTAGTTGAGTACAAAACAGTTCTTTCTTCGGTTTCTTCTGAATAGTTACCTCATTATGTTTCAACCATGACTTAATTAGAATTTGTCAAGAATATTTTCGTTGTATAAAGCAAGGTGTTTCTGTACTTCAGCAGCCTTAATTCTTACCGGAACATGGTAGGAGCTACCTTCATTTTAAATGTCTGTTCACTAAATATTAGAGTTTAAATTATTATATTCTCTCTTCTTTGGCACGTCTTTTGCCTTTATTCAGAATTGCTTCTGTATTCTACATGCTACAGTTTTCTGTGGTAAACCTTGTTGGGAGGGACTTGGAGATGAGGACTGATTGTGTGGTTGAGAAGAGAGGGAATGGTCAGCAGTGTTGGAGGAAGGGGTAGAGTATGGAGTTGGAAAAATAATTACATTCATTCCACTGTACATCCTGAGAAAAGAGACGTGTTTTACACTATAGGCCACCAAACCTCAGCATAATGTTTTAAACTTTTGTTGACCCTTGACCGTATTCCAAAATTGTCAGACAGTGTTAATAGGTTTTCTACTTAAATCGAGGGTAAGCTAGTTCTGTTTTTAGCTTGGTGCTTTCTATTAATTTGTGGTGTGCTGTGGTTCATTTGTAAAATGGAGTGAAAGAGCAGAAGCACTGTTAAATAGGATGATGTAATTGTGAAGATGGACAGTTTAAACTTACCCTGAATCAGTTCTCTGTATTTGTCTTGTTGCTTTGATTGTAAATACCAGTATATGAGCCATATCCATGTTTGAATGGAGGTCCCATAGCTCTTCTCTGTTAACATTTATAACTGAGAGGTAATGGTCAATGTATTTTGGAGAATGATTACTGCTATTATTGGCTCTTGTTTAATTGATACTCTTTGGAGATAGCCTAACTGAAACTCTAATAAATGGGCATGGTATAACTTATATAATACATAAAATATATGTTACTTTGCTCTGTTCTGTTGACAATGTATAACTTTTTTTCATTGAATTTACAATTAAAAAACAATGCTATTCATATCATTGAACAGTTGCGTTTTTCGGAATTGCCTTCAATAATTTTATAGTTGTTGATTTTCATTTTTAGATTGGAGTAAGTTGAGGTAGTTTAAGAAGAACAGCCTACAAGTGCATGTTTATCATATAAGTAGTTGAAATAACTGAATGAAAATGATCAAATATTTACCAAAATCATATGAGTAAAATTTTGTAGAATTTGAGGAATCTTTGTTCCTACATGTATGACCATTATTCAAAAGATTGCATACTTCCGTAATTATTACTTGCTTATTAATTGGAGTTTCAACATTTCTCTTGTTTGGCCTATAAGATATTGGCATCGCCACTTGAATTTTGCAGGGTTTTATGATGTCTCTTTATTTGCTGTCCATATTTTTCAGTGTGTTTACATCTGAAAACACTTGGATTACAATTACAGAATCAAGCATAGCACACAGTTGTCCAAGATTTTGCTCTTGGTCATCATGCTTGGTATATCAAAATTGTCATTCTGACATGAATATTAGCTGTTAGGTGATATGTAACAGTGTATCTGCAGGATAGCTTCTCTATTGGTTATTTTGTTAATTATAGACATTTCCTTTATAAAGTAGAGATCTTGGTGTTAACACCAAAATTATCAAGCTTGGTGTGTCATTAATATTGGGACCACCTGGCATTATGTGCTCCTGATTTGCTGAATTACCTGAATGTTTAATCTGAATCTAATCAGACTATTAGATTTAGGTCCCAGCTACAGAAAATACAGTAACTAGAAAGACAAGGCACACTACAAAGAAATAATCGAATCAACAATATGGAACATTTTGTAAGGCCCATTTTCTTAAATCAATGTTACGGAAAGTAAAAATGAAGTATAAGGAGTGTGTGGTGGGGAGAGATTGTTTTAGAATAAAGAGAGTAAAGGAATCATGCTGCAATCATCTGAACCTTTTTTGGGTCCTGACTAAATTAAAAAGAAGCTATGAAAGACATTTTCGGGGCAGTTGGGGAAATTTGAATATAGATTGGGTATTAGCTGATACAAGGGGAATTGGTTTTTGTTTTTGTATTTTTGTTCTTTGATGTGATTGTATTGAAGTTATATTGGAGAATGTCCTTATTTTTGAGAGATGCTAAGGTACCTATGGACGAAGTGTTATAATGTTTGTAACTTACTTTGAAATGGCTCAACCAAAATAAAATTATTTGTAATAAGTACATATCTATGTGTTTTAGGCAGTCCTCTAAAAGGCAGGTGTGATTGCCCATCCAGGAATGTATTTGGATTTGAGACAGATGACACAATGCACTCAAAAATGAATATGAATAAAGTTTTTTTTAGAACTCACAATAAACTTGGGATTCCCAGGAGTGGGAAGGCTTATTATGTAGGGA
Organism: Acinonyx jubatus; assembly: GCF_027475565.1. Lineage (NCBI taxonomy): Eukaryota > Metazoa > Chordata > Mammalia > Carnivora > Felidae > Acinonyx > Acinonyx jubatus. The sequence goes on from NC_069397.1 coordinate 18,807,149, forward strand.
ATTGGTGAACAGGGAACAAACAGGACTAGTGGTGGTGGTGGTGTGGGGGATGATGCTGGGGAGGATGGATGGGAGCCTTTATTGTGACTCAGAGGTCAAAGACGGAACCATTCTCTTTATTAGACTAACTATAGGTGAATACAGCAAACACGATGAAATATTAGCAATTGTTGAATCTAGGTGATGGATGTGTTATTGTATTGAACTACCGTATGAATATATCATTGTCCACTATTGTATGTCAAGTCTAATGTATGCTTGAAAATTTTCATAGCAGAGAATCTTTACATGTAAATTTAAGAAAGTTACAGAATTATGTGATTATTTCTGTTTTAGCAACCAAAGGACACAATGAGATTAGATGAAACGATGCTGGTCAAACAGTTGCTGCCAGAAATCTGCCATTTTCTTCACACCTGTCGTGAAGGAAACCAACATGCAGCTGAACTTCGGAATTCTGCATCTGGGGTTTTATTTTCTCTCAGCTGCAACAACTTCAATGCAGTGTTTAGTCGCATCTCTACCAGGTTAGTGTGTAAATCTACATAGGACTGTTGCAAGTAATAAAATTTTAGAAGTTTTCTTTTGTCTGCATAAAAACAAAAAGTTGACAGAAATGAATTTGACTTGGGCTTTTGTATAAATTTTATGCATTGATTTCTTTGAAAGTTTTATTGTGCAACATTGTGATATTGATGTGTACAATTGTGAGTACTGTTAGGAGGTTGAAAGTCCAAATTTTAGGATGATACATCACCCATAATTAGGTTTTTGTTTTTAACACTAGGTATGAGGTTTTGGTTGGCCTTTCTAACATTTTATTCCTTTAAATGGAATTAGCTAATCAGATAGAATAACTGATAAGAGTGGTCAGAATTCCAGTGACCTCCCAGCTCTGTTCTTTATCACAAGATTCTAAGTGACCAAACGAAAACAAAACCTAGCAATATGGAAGCACAAGGAAGTAAGTAATTTGCAAAGTAGACTTCTCCAGAAAGTGGACTGTGTTCTAAGTGTATGAATTGTAAAAGCTCCTTTTTTTTTTTTTTTTTTTTAGTATTTACAACAAATGTGCTGTTTTATTCTCATAGTATCTCTGAAATGTAGGTGATACTTCCCCCAGTTTACAGATAAGCAACTAATACCCAAAGAATTTATCAAGGCGGTATGTCAAACCACGGAGGACCCAAAATTTTTAAGTCAGACTGGTCAGAGTCTATTAGGTTCGTTATATTAGACTGCTACTCTAAACTTCCATTTTAACCATATTTTTACTGTTGTGCTTCAAGTTTATATGATAAATATTATTTAAGCTTTTACTGATAAAAATCACTATGTGATATGCTATAGATGGGAAGAAATTGGTGTATAGATGGTGCTCTATGGAATAGAATTATAACTGATGGTAGCAGGTAATTCTGGAACTTGCTTTCTTACCAATGATTTGCCTATCGTATACAGGTACAGTCAAATGGGTCCTTAATTATGTTTGTTTATTCTTTGTTTACTGGTACATCTTTTATCCTTTGACTTGTCTGTGTTGTGTGAACAGCAGGCTTCCATTAGTCAGCTTTGGTCATTCTTCCGTTGTTTTCCAACAGGTGTGAATGAGAACATACATCATAATTAGAAAATTTGTGCTGTAGTGTTTTGAGGACTTGGCTAACTTCAAAATCTTGCCATCTTTTTAATAAATACAACATTTTTATAGTCATGATGCTAGGCAATAATATTCTTCAGTCCCTCTTCAGAACTGGTGCAAAGAAAATTAAAATTCTGTTCAATGGTGTAATAAGATTGATAATATTAGGTAATGTTTATACAATAGAAAATTGTCTTCATGAAATTTTTTGAGTGATAACATTTTATATTCTGAGTAATATTAAACTAGATGAAGTAGCAAGGTAACTGATGCCTAGGGAATAGGTGGTGTGAAACTGTAAAAGACCAAAAACAAAACCACTTCTTTGTTTAAATGATGACTGTACCAGCTTATTATTTGAAATAATCTTACATTGAAGGTAGAAAATTATCAAAAGAATAAAATGTTTTTAGCATATCCAAGTATGAGTTGCTTTATAAAGCACAGCAAATATGCCACCTTTTAAAAACCTGAGAAATTTTCTAGTCACCCAAAGGTTTCATTTTATAGGATTTTGCAGCATTAGCACATGTAAATATGTGACACATGTAAATATGCTTTTGTGTATTTTCCAAACCTAGTTCACAGTTTCCAGAAGAGAAGTTAAATGTCTCCAAAATAAGCCAGTTTCTTTAGCTTTCAGGGGGCAGACTGCTCAGAAATGGGATCTGTGAAATACATGTTTCAGACGACTGTGTTTGCTGTTTAATTTAGCTTGTGCCAGACATAGGAGATGATCTTGTTAGAAGACCACTCACGTAAAAGACCATTCTGATGGTTTAATTTAGATACAGATATCTTATGACATTGCTGTCATAGGATTAGGTGGCTTAAAATATGCAAGTGACTAGAATGGCAGTTTCTTTCTGAAGATTGAGTTTATATGTCATATAAATTAAATGGACCAATATCATGAACATTTGTTTGACTATTCTGCCTGTCCACAGATGTTTCTCTTTTAGGCTTAACATTAGCTTTTGATATTTCTTTTTTCTTTTTTTTAATGTTTGTTTGTTTATTTTGAGAGAGCGTGAAAGAGTGGAGGAGAGGAGAGGCAGAGAGAGAGGGAGAGAGAGAATCCCCAGCAGGCTCCTCACTGTCAGTGCAGAGCGTGATGCAGGGCTTTCGATCATGACCTAAGCTGAAATTGAGTCTGAACCCTTAACCAACTGAGCTACCCAGGTGCCCCTAGCTTTTGATATTTCTGTCCTTTGATTTTTTTAGGGGAATATGGACTACAGATCTTAAGTTTATTGTTCTGCTGAAGTATATACATGTTCTGTGGCTCATAATACTCTTTGATGTAGAAGATCAGCTGCTTTCTCCACAGAATTGTTGCACACTCGTAATAGATGTAATTGTTTTGTAGTGGGAGGGTCGTGTGGAATATCTGATTTGACAAACCACCAGAAGCAGAAGACTCAGTGATTTTTTTTAAAGTTTATTTATTTAGAGAGAGAGAATGAGTGGGTGGGGGGGACAGAGGATACAAAGCAGGTACTGTTGCTCATAGCAGAGAGTCTGATGTGGGGCTCAAATTCACGAACTGTGAGATCATGACCTGAGCTGAAGTCAGATGCTTAACTGACTGAACCACCTAGGCACCTCAAGACTCAGTGATTTTAAAAGTTCTATTTGATTCTTTTACAAATCTGGTTTTTTTTATGGTTTCTTTATTCTTCTTAATAGTTTTAAATTTCTTATATGACTATAATAATTTAAAACATACTTATTTTATATTCTCTTAAGATTGATCTCATAATGCTTGTATGTGCCAACTCTCATTCACAGTGAATGGTTTCCTCTCTCTTTTGTGAACTTGGATTGCAAAGTCATCTTTAGTGCACATCTCTATTTTCTTTGGGGATCTCTTGTAGCCTGGAGCTGTGGGAGTGTCCTAGTGATGGTTTTTGCATTTACATTTGTTTTTGCCAAGTACCCAGCTCTGGACTTATTTTTTTGGTTAATTTCTCATCCCTGGATTGTATTGATAGTATAAATGTGGACCTCAAACCCTTATCAGGTAACAGCCCTGGGTGACTTTTTCCCCTACCCAAAACTTAGCCAGAGCAGATAGACATCTTGTGCTGGTAGATTTTTTTTCCCCCCCTTCCACCCTTCCTTCATTCTTTGACTCTCTCTGTGCAACCCTCTTTTAAGGAAGTGCATAGTTCTTGCTAGTCTTTTGTTTTTTCCAGGACCCCAGTTCTACTCCCTGCACTATTAAGGTATAAGGTTTTGTATTCAGTCCCATGTAGATGTTAGACCAAAACCCCTAGGGTAAGGAGAGGAAAAAGCCTACCCACCTTTGTGCTTCCTTTGTTACAAGATAAGACCATGTCTTCAAAATCGTCTCTGGTTTTCATTTTCCTCTTCATTTCTGGACCTGGGTGGATGGGTGGTGGTTGGGGCTGGGGGGGGGGTTGTTTTCATTAATTTCTGTATATTTAATTTATATATTTTTTAATTTTTATGTTTATTTTTGAGAGAGAGAGAGAGAGACAGCATGAGTGGGAGAAGGGCAGAGAGAGAGGGAGACAGAATCTGAAGCAGGCTCCAGGCTCTGAGTTGTCAGCATAGAGCTCGATGTGAGGCTGGAACCCATGAACCCTGGGTTAATGACCTGAGCCGAAATTGGACGCTTAACTAACTGAGCCACCAGGGGCCCCTATTTTAAATTTTTAAAATTTACTTGTTTTAGAGAGAGAGAGAGAGAGAGAGAGAGAGAGAGAACGAGAACATGAGTGGGGGAGGGGCAAAGAGCAAGGGAGACACCGAATCTGAAGCAGGCTCCAGACTCCAAGCTGTCAGCTTGAACTCCAGAACTGTGAGGTCATGACCTGAGCCAAAGTTGGATGCTTATCTGACTGAGATACCCAGGTGCCCCTCTTTTATTTCTATATACTTTAAATATCTTTTTGTTGTTATTCAGTTTATCTGGTCTTTCTGGATGCTTTAATGGTAAGTTTTCCATTTCACTTCTTTTGCTCAACTACCCTTTGATTTCTGTGTTTCAGAAATGACAATTAAGCTTCAGAAAACACCCCTTTCCTATGGAAATACTGGGCTGTATAAAGAATTAAACTTTTCTTCCATTTTTCACAAATAACCACAAGAGTCAGCTTTTCAAAAGTTGGTGTTGCTGATTTATTAATTTGTGTTTCCTAAGGAATCCTATTCCATATTTCCTAGACTCTTTGCAGCAGCCGTGGAATTTTTAGCATGTAAATCAGTATTGAGGACCCTCTTATTCCCAGTGTGAACTGCTAAGCTTTTCTCACCCTGATGATATGAAGAGTGTTAGTGTAAGTGCTTGGAATAGTTTTAATGTTAGCTATACATCTGCAGACTAAAGTGCGTGGAAGAGGAATTTGCGAAGGAAGGAATCGATTGATTTTATATTTAGCAACTGAAGGTTTAGTATGGTGAGTAATGCCAGTTTAAGATTGCATTAAAATGGTTCCAATCCCAGTTAATATTATAAATAAGACTTTGTAGTATTTGTGCTTTTTCACCATCTCCCTGCAGTTACAAACATTAGTAATTCCATTTATCTGCTTACATTTTGATATCTATTAATTGAAATAATGAATATGACTCATTAGGGAGCACAATTCAATAGATTAACAATGTCAACTTTTGAAAAGCTGACTTCTGTGGTTGTTAGTGAAAAATGGAGGAGAAATTTTTATTAAGACTTATGTGAATTTTTTTATCAGTTAAAAAATACCTATATTTGTTGAGTGTTAAATTTTTCTACATTTGTGATAACTTCATATTTAAGGGAAATTTTGGGGATTTAGAAAGATTCTTGCCTTTATAGGAATAAGTTTGTGAAGGAGGGACATTAATCAAATAATCACATAAATACACACACAGATTGTGAAAATTGCAAGGACTGAAGGCTTACTCATTTTTTCAATACAAAGCAAATGTATCTTATAAATGTAGATAAAATATCATTCATGTTTCTTTTTTAAAATTTTAATTTATTTTTTTTAAAATTTATATCCAAGGTAGTTAGCATATAGTGCAACAATGATTTCAGGAGTAGATTCCTTAATGCCCCTTCCCCATTTAGCCCATTCTCCCCTCCCATACCCCCCTCCAGTAACCCTCTATTTGTTCTCCGTATTTATGAGTCTCTTCTGTTTTGTCCCCCTCCCAGTTTTTATGTTATTTTTGTTT